>NC_091060.1:140230514-140537764 GCF_000393655.2 Nicotiana sylvestris
ATATATATATATATATAAATTTTGGGGCCATAAGTATTTTGGGGCCTAAGGCCTTAGGTTCCAGCCGGTCCTGGGTAAGAGTTGGGCGGGTTGGGCTATGATCCAAATTTTAGCCTATTTTGACCCAGCTCATCTCAACCCAAGTAATTTTTGGAAGGGTCAATAGCCCGTCCATTTATTAACGCAACCCATTTTGACCAGCTCAAAATTAGCCTAACTCGTCCATTTGACACCCCCTACTCGACCCCAAGCCCCGTGGGTTCCTGATCAAAAGAAACTCAATAAAAGATTATAGTATGTTGTTTTGACAATAGTAGGACTGTTTGATTAATGCAGGCTCATATGCACAACCTATAAGGTCATATTGGAAAGAGATGATCAAATAGAGCTTTCCTTCTCGAGGACTTGGGATGTGTCACTTCAGGACAAGCTCATTCCCCTAAACATAGACAAAAGGTTGGGTTCGTTTTGTTTCCTTCTTTAAATTTTTGTTAGTATTTTTTTACCTAGAAAATAGAAAAGAGATTATACTTGATGACTAACCAGAAGTATGAATTAATGTTCAGGTTTATAATGCTTAAAGGTTCCTCAGGTTTCTATTCTTATGCAATATATGAACATTTAGAGGTATGGCCTGGTTTCAACCTTGACGAGACTAGGATTGCATTCAAGCTCAGAAAAGACAAGTAATACTCACTTTCTCTTCATCCATCTATATTTTATCCAGTTTGTCGGAGTTATAAATCTACTAGTTACCCCATATTTATGAGTACAAAATTATTATAAATCAAATAAATATTATGATTTAAACAATATGCTTGAGTACTAAAATAAAAAATTAAAAAATATAAGTTACTAAAAAGGATGATGTACTGTACTCCCAAACTATACCCGAAGTTGCTACGACACACCTTACCTTGGCAGGAGTCATATTACCCCCCTAAACTTTTTTAAAGTGGAATAAATGTCACCATAAGTGTTGACGTGATGTAGAGAACCAAATACTTGGCAAGCGATGAAATACGCGCTGCCACATGTAATTTCTTATTTTTTTTTAATTTTTTTAAATCTATTTCATTTTCTTCCTTTTTCTTTTCTTTTTAATTCAAAGTGTAATAAAAATAGTATTTTTTATTTAGAAGAATAAATATTTTTGTATGAACTTGAAAAATTATTAGAGGTGTTGAGCATATTCGGACGTCGTTGAAGTTTTAAAGTTGAGATTCAAGTGCTAAACTCATTCTAAATCCTTAGTTGTAGATGGGATTTGAAAATGACAAAAGAATTTCGAATCCACCATTGTTGAACCTTGAAAAGCTTGAAGAACAAAAAAATGGGTTTGTCAAAATTCTTGGTTGTTGGCCAAATTGATCACTGGGGTATGATGATGATGTTGTTTCACAATTGTAGATGAAATTTGAGCTTGATTGGTGCGGATTTAGCTGAGTTTTTGTTGAATTTTGACACCAAAAATTAGATTTGAAACTCTTGAAAATGGGTAATAAAATGGGGATGAAGAGCTTTGAAAATCAGCTTTGGAATTGACACGTGGCCATTTCGTATAAGTTAGAGCGCTTTTTTAAAGTTCTCACGCACTTGAAGGAGTTGTTCTAACGCAGTGCTTCACGTCAACAATAAAGGTGCAAAGAGTTATGGAAAAAAAAAGTTTAGGAAGGTAATAGGACTCCCGCTAAGGTAAAGTATGTCGTAGCAACTTCGGGTATAGTTCGGAGGTAATAGTGCATTATCCCTTGCTAAAAGTAATGAATGTTAATTGTATTTAGGTAGCTACTAAAGGGCGAAATCCCGCTCTACATAAGTTTTCAATGCCTTACTATGATATTTATATTGCCTAAAGTCAGGAGAATCATTACCCTACATATTCTAATAAATACTACTATAAAATTAGATTTTTGACATACAACTGATAAGTGTTCTTTTTATAGATACTTTAAGAATTTGATGTTAGTTTAAAAGTATAATGATGGTAAAGGGACATTGTATCTAATTAGTGTAGTATTTATTAAAATATGTAGGGTATTGGGAGAATTTTTTCTCTTCCTTGTACTTCGGTTTTTGGCTCTGTTTGCCCCAATATGGAATCTGTTCATCGGCTGCCATTGAGATGGAAATTCAACAATTTTTCAAATCGAAGCAACTAAGATCCTAAAATTACAAACACACAAAATTAGCTACCTTCCACACTTAAATCATCAAGCAAGTGTATCAAAGGCGGGAAACACGATATATATATATATATACACACACGATTCAGGTTATCAACTTTTCAAATAATATTAATGTAGATATTGTTTTATGTTATAAACCATGACTTATGGAGTAGTTATCTTAAATTAGACAATATTACGAACATAAAATCTTGGAATTAAAAAATTGTATATCTATGGGGTCCTTTCATTAGAAGAAAGACAGTCACTCAACCTTCTCTCTGAAGGTGTCATTTTCAAATAGTATAAATATTGTGCACAAATTCGTCAAGCTTAAATTAAATTTCTTTTCCAACTAATAAACCAACTCAAATTAGTTAAAGAAGATGCAATGACATCTGCTTCTTAATATCAGCATGCAACAGAAACTTTAGGATAATTAGCGTAATATAGAGTGATGGAAGTTAGTAGATATATCGTCATGAAAGAATTGGAAAATCTAAATTAAAACTTTTAAGAAAAAGGAGAATATATAGATGATACTCTTAAATTTGACAAGGGAGCAGGCCGAACGTATGAACTTCAAAATAAATGAACAAGCCATGCCACGGGGTAAACTTTACCATACATAGTTTTTTTTTTTAAAAATAAATCAAATTGCATGGTTTGGAACCATACATAGTTATGCATTAAGCCTTCCTCCACACTTTCTGAATTCCCTCCAATATATTGAGAATAGTGTATCTCTATTATCAAATGTAAAAAATTTGAAATAATTATATGCACACAATATGCATACATATCAATATGTAAAATTTGGAGTACTGTTAATAAGTAATGTTAATCAAGTGATGTTAAACCACCAATCCCCAAGAGCATTGTTCTAATAATAGATAAAGAAACTTCTTATTTTATCATGAAAATATTGATTAATACAAAAAGTTCTGAAATAACCATGTGGAACATGCAATTAACTATACAAAAACCAACAACAACATTATGTGCTTTAAATCTCTCATGGCAAAAGCATGCAAGTTGAAGCAAATGAAACTTACCGTGGTCTCTTTTTTCTTCAAGGACAATCGTATCTCAACCGTATAAAGAATTTGTGAAAATATATTAATATAGTGCCATGATTTGGTTGAGAATACAATGAGTTATTACAATTTTCCAGCTTATAACTCTTCGTGTATGTTATTCTTTATATATTCATGTAAAAAATAGTGCAAGAGACTTAATTAATAAGGAAACGATCGAAGAGACTCCTGTACATGAATGTTATTTATCATAAAATGTCATGAAAAAGCATTTAAGTACCATTGTTTCACTTCTAACTCCCTCGGTTTACTTCTAATGTAATTAAAAAAATTATTTAATTAAAGGTTTATTATTTTTCTTTACGGATTAAATGGTAACTCAAATTTTAAAGGGTATTATTGTAATCTAACTTTGAAGGTAAGAGCTTCCTACTTTTAGTATAATATATGATCTGCTAACGTTTTCTCAATGTTGCATATCCTTTTATAGTTCTCGTACTTACAAATTGATAAAAATAATAGATACGACATATGAAAGACACATTGTCAGTGTCTTATCTATAACTTCATTGCCAGCAATTAAGAAGGATGTTTATTGTCTAATCTTGAACTTCGACCAGGTTTCATTACATGGCAATGACAGATAACAGGCAGAGATACATGCCCTTACCGGATGACAGGTTGCCAGATAGAGGACGACCACTTGCTTATCCAGAAGCAGTCCTGCTTGTCAATCCCGTGGAGCCTGAGTTCAAAGGCGAGGTACCTAATTTCTTCTACCAATTGTTGAAAAATAAAACAACCAAGTGTAACTAAAAGCATGCTTTTTACAACAGCCTAAGGTTTTAGATAAAATGGTTACATGGTATCAGAGCATATATGATCACGAATTCATATCTCAATCTCCCCACCACCCAAAAAAAAGGCAAAAAATATTTCCATGTATTTGGCTCATGAAAAAAAATCCAACTCCTCGTTGTTGGGACAAGAAAAATAATATTCCCGTCCAGAAATAATATCCACGATAAATAACAATAACACAAGAGAGTAACAACGACACCAAATATTTTAACGGGATAAAATACAATACCCCAGCGGAGCAATATTAGCACTATAA
The DNA here is from genome assembly GCF_000393655.2 of Nicotiana sylvestris. Lineage (NCBI taxonomy): Eukaryota > Viridiplantae > Streptophyta > Magnoliopsida > Solanales > Solanaceae > Nicotiana > Nicotiana sylvestris. The sequence goes on from NC_091060.1 coordinate 140,234,837, forward strand.
TATTACAACTTAGTAGTGTCAAGAGACTACTACAACTTCGAAAGAAATAACACTCTTTATTTTAAATACCTTACTACAATATTACTCCCACTCACTATTTATCTCACAGACTACAATCTATGAATTACTCTCTCTAATTCTCTGTTGCTTCTCTCGATTTGGTGTACTTGAGATGAAGCTGAACGCTTCTATTTATAGGAGAAGTCACCGCAGCTCTAACCAATCAAAACATTGATATCTTCAATTTGCAAAATCCATCAGAAAACAAACTTAGCAAATTGGTTTTGCAACTTGCTGTTGCCGCCCACAATTACTTCTCAATTCATCCAATCATAATTTCTTTTTTTTTTATTTCTTTATTTAGGGACCCACAAATCTCTCCCTTAATTTTGATTTTGATTTTTCATTCCAAGTCTTGATCTCTGTCTCTGGAAGTCATCAAGCTTGAGAGGCTTTGTAAAGATATCCGCAGCTTGATCATGAGACTTTACATATTTCAGCTTGACTTCCTTCTTGGCAATGCATTCTCTGATAAAGTGATACCTTGTATCTATATGCTTGCTTCGATCATGATACATTGGATTCTTCGCGAGTGCTTGTGCGGATTTGTTGTCAATACAAATATCTGTAGCTTCAATTTGTGGCAAATTGAGCTCCTTCAATAATCTTCTTAGCCAAATAGCATGACACATACAAGATGTTGCTTCTATATATTCAACTTCACAAGTCGATAAAGTAACAATACATTGTTTCTTTGAACTCCAAGAAATAACAGAATTACCCAAGAAAATACAAAACCAGTCGTGCTTTTTCTATCATCAATATCTCCCGCATAATCACTATCACAATATCCCATAAGGTTGAAATCATTAGAAGAGGAATAAAACAGCCCAAAGTCAATTGTACCTTTTAGGTAGTGAAGAATTCTTCTAGTGACTTTCAAGTGAGTAGAGTTAGGAGCTTCCATAAAGCGGCTTACTACTCCAACTGCAAAGAGTATATCTGGCCTGGTACAAGTCAAGTACCTTAAACTTCCCACAAGACTTTGAAAAATGTGGGATCCACTTTTTCTCCATCAAAATTGGACAACTTTGTCCCACTCTCCATCAGTGTGTTCACGGGGTTGCAATCGAGCATGTTGAACTTCTTCAATATCTCTTTTGTATAGCTTTCTTGAGAGATGAAAATTCCATCCTCCATCTACTTCACTTCTAGGCCCAAGCAGTATGACATGAGCCCTACGTTCATCATCTCGAACTCACGAGACATATCTTTCTTAAAAGCTTCAAACAAACTTGGGTTATTACCCGTGAAAATAAGATCATCAACATAAAGACAAACAAGTAAGATATTTTCATTAGTATGAACTTTAAGGTAAAGAGCATATTCATGGAGACAACGAGTAAATCCATTGTCTTGAAAATATTTGTCGATGCAACTATTCCATGATCGTGGGGCTTGGTTTAATCTATATAAAGATTTCTTCAACGGCAACGCTTTATCTTCATGGTTTTTGACCACAAAGCCCAATGGTTATTCAACATAGACTTCTTCTTCAAGATAGCCATTCAAGAAGGCTGACTTGACGTCTAGTTGATGGATCTTCCACTTCATTTGTGCCGCCAAAGAGATTAGCAAACGAATCGTCTCCATGCGGGCAACAGGTGCATAGACTTCTTCATAGTTAGTGCCTTGCCTTTTCTTGTAGCTTTTAGCCATAAGTTGTGCCTTGTATCTCTCTACATCTCCATCAGCATTCTTCTTTGTCTTGTATATCCATTTCACTCCAATTGCTCGATGACCCTTGGGAATAGTTGTTAACTCCCAAGTGTTGTTCTTCTTTATTGACTCAATATCCTCCTCCATGGCTTGTCTCCACCTTTTGTTTATAATAACTTCATCAAAGTTCATTAGTTCACTGTCAGCAAAGAGACAACATAAAAAATCAAAATTAGTAACTTCTTCTGTGTCCTCATAGAGCTCTTGAATACTCCTTGTCCTTTGCGGTTGTTCATTTGAACTTTCTTGAGAAGAGGGAGATGCAACATTGGTTGGAGAAGGAGGTGGAGTTGTATCCTGCACAGGTTCCATGGTCTCTGGTTCTTCTTCATCACCAAAGTATGGAAGAAAATCATATGAAGTTTCTTCCTGAGCTTCCCAATCCCATGCCAATTCTTCATCAAATTCAACATCGCGACTTACCACCACCTTACTGCTGCTTGGGTTGTATAACTTGTAGCCTTTTGAACTCGTATCATAGCCAGTAAACACATGCTTGACACTTCGATCGTCAAGCTTCGTTCTCCCTTGATGTGGCACATGAGCATAGGCTATGCTCCCAAATATTCTCAAGTGCTTGACACTTGGCTTTCTTCCACTTCATGCTTCTTGAAGAGTTTGATCTCTAACATTCCTTGTTGGAGACCTGCTGTTCAAATAAACTGCACAAGAAACAGCTTCGGCCCAAAATTCCTTGGGCATACTTTTAGTTTTCAACATACATCTAGCCATATTAAGAATCGTTTGATTCTTTCTCTCTGCAACACCATTTTGTTGGGGTGAATAAGGTACCGTTAGAGGGCGACGAATTCTATGAGATTGACAGAAGTCATTAAATTCGTTTGAAGTGAATTCGCCTCCTCTATCGAACATTAGAGCTTTAATTTCCTACCCACTTTTTTTCTTCACAAGTACTTTAAAATTTTTAAAAGCAGCAAAAACTTCAGATTTTTGGTTCAAGAAATAAACCCAAGTCTTTATACTAAAGTCATCAATGAATAGCAGAAAGTATTTACTTTTACCAAAGGAAGGTGGATTGATTGGTCCACACACATCAGTATGAACAAGCTGGAGCAGCTTGGTTGATCTTGACATAGTCTCCTTTGGAAAACTCCTCCTTGAATGTTTTTCAAGAAGACATGCTTCACACAACTAATTGGGATGGTTGATTGATGGTATCTCATGCACCATGTTCTTTTCTCCCATTGATTTGAGCGCTTCAAAATTCAAGTGCCCAAATCGCATGTGCCAACACCATGATTCATCTTGCACATTAGCCTTCAAACACTTTGCACCAGTTATCTTAAGATTCAAAGAAAATAATCTATTCTTTATCATATGCACTTTAGCAATTAGAATTCCATTTGATTCTCTAAGCCAAAGATGCATATTTTTCATGTGGATGTCATATTCCTTTTCAAGAAGTTGGCCCAAACTCAAAATATTACTTTTTAATTTTGGGACGTAATAAACATCTTGAATTAACTTGCGGTCAGCATTTTTACAGGAGATCAGAATCGCACATATCCCTTCAATTTGAATCTTTGAGGTATCTCCAAAGGGCACATTACCTCTCACCGTTTTATTGATCTCCACAAATTTCTCTTTGCATCCACACATATGATTGCTTGCTCCATTGTCCAAATACCACGAGCTGCAATCATCTCTGTCTTCTTCCTTGAGTGTCATCAACAATGTTGACTCAACTTCTTCTTTCTTGTCATCAACAAGGTTAGCTTTTTCTTCAACATTGCTACGACATTCCCAAGAGTATTGGCCAAATTTATGACAATTATAACACTCAATTTCTGATTTGTCATACCTTTGTCTATTATTTTCTTAGTAGTAGCCACGTCTTCTTCCTCCTCTTTGTCCACGACCACGACCTCTGAATGTTTGGTGGATTTTAACTTCGTTGTTGAAGTGGTTACCGTTACTTCTTCCTCGTCCATGACCGCCACGGCCTCGTCTCCGTCCATTTCCTCGATAGTTTTTTCACCTCCATAATCCTTAAAGGATGCCTGAGTTTTAAGAAGTTGCTCCTGTGGCACTTCTTGTCTCCTCTTGATCTTTTTTTTATGGGCCTGTAAAGAACTCTCCAATTGCTCCACTATCATAGAGTCTAAATCTTTACACTCCTCAATAGCACACACCACAAAATCAAATTTAGGTGTTAAAGTGAGAAGGATCTTTTCTACCACATGAATATCTTCTATGTCCTCCCCGTATCTTTTTAGTTGATTCATAACGACCTTCACTTTTGAACAATAATCCGAAATGAATTCGAATTCTTTCATTTTTAAAACTTCAAAATCAGCCCTTAGAGTTTGAAGTTTTACTTTCTCACTTTGTCAACTCCTTGAAGAGAATTTTGTAAAATTTCCCAAGCTTCCTTTGAGGTGGTAGCATCTGCCACCTTTTCAAATATGGCATCATCCAGACATTGGTGGATGAGCGTGAGGGCTTGTTGATCATTCTTCCTTGTCTTTTCCAAGACATCTTTTTCATTTTGAGGCAAAGCTTCCTCATTATTGAGTTTTGCATACCTTTTGTCTGCAATTTCCCACACATCCTGGGAGCCAAGAATGGCTTTCATGCGTAGACTCCATTTCAAATAATTATCTTTTGTGAGACGGGGATACTGAAAAGACAGCGAACCATTATTCGTCATGGCTCTGATACCATGTTGCTGGGATAAAATAATAATATTTCCGCCCAGAAATGATATTTACGATAAATAACAACACAAGAGAGTAACGACACCACATATTTTAACGGGATAATATACAATACCCCAGCGGAGCAATATTACCACTATAATATTATAACTTATAGCCTGTTTGGCCAAACTTATTTTTGGCCAAAAGTATTATTTTTTTTGGCCAAAAGCACTTTTGGCCTCAATTTGAGGTGTTTGGCCAAGCTTCTGGAAGGAAAAAAAGTGTTTTTGAGGAGAAGCAGAAGCAGTTTTGGAGAAGCAGAAAAAAGTAGCTTCTCTCCAAAAGCACTTTTTTGAGAAGCACTTTTGAGAAAAATACACTTAGAAGCAGTTTTTAAAGCTTGGTCAAACACTAATTGCTGCTCAGAAGTGTTTTTCAAACTAATTAGCCAAACACAAACTGCTTCTCACCAAAAGTACTTTTGAGAAAAGCACTTCTCTAAATAAGCTGATTTTTGCAGCTTGGCCAAACGGGCTATTAGTAGTGTCAAGAGACTACTACAACTTCAAAAGAAATAACACTCTTTATTTTAAACACCTTACTACAATATTACTCTCACTCACTATTTATCTCACAGACTACAATCTGTGAATTACTCTCTCTAATTCTCTGTTGCTTCTCTCGATTTAGTGTACTTGAGATGAAGCTGAACGCTTCTATTTATAGGAGAAGTTACCACACCTCTAACCAATCAAAACATTGATATCTTCAATTTGCAAAATCCATCAAAAAACCAACTTTAGCGAATTGGGTTTGCAACTTGCTGTTGCCGCCCACAATTACTTCTCAATTCATCCAAACATATTTTCTTTTTCTTTTTTTATTTATTTTATTTCTTTATTTAGGGACCCACACTCATGAGGAGGGGGTGTTGAACTATGATATAATTAAGTAATTAAAAATTTGCTTCCGGTTAAGTTTGTTACTTTACTGGTTGCTGAAGAGGCAATACTGTTCTATTTATCAAATTCTTCTTGTGGTTCATTATTAGGGTCTTAATGAGTCCTTTTTTGGGTAATTCTTGATTGATTAATGCTATCAGGTCGATGACAAGTATCAGTACTCATGTGAGGACAAAGATCTCAAGGTCCATGGCTGGATTTGTATGGATCCACCACTTGGGTTCTGGATTATTATTCCCAGTGACGAATTTCGATCTGGGGGACCCCTTAAACAAAACCTCACTTCTCATGTTGGTCCAACTGCTCTTTCTGTAAGTAATTACAAGCCTTAACACATTCGTATACTTGCTCAATTATTTCTTAGGCCCCTAAATTAGCTAAAATAACTATGGTCACAAAACATGCATTGTTTTTTCTTCTTTTCATGATTGTCACCCAATGTGTTATTCTGCAGATGTTTCTCAGTGCCCACTATGCGGGAGAGGATTTGGTTGCAAAGTTTGGAAAAGGAGAGCCATGGAAAAAAGTCTTTGGACCAGTTTTTGTATATCTTAACTATGTCAATGAAGGGGAGGATCCCCTTATTCTCTGGGAGGATGCCAAAGAACAGGTATTAATTAAGAAAGTTTTATGTACTAACACTGTCAAAGATATCAGGTCACATAAAGGGTAATTACAGATAACTTTGTTTAATATATAAGCATTCATTGTCAAATAATAATAAATGGTTAAGTATAACACTGTAAATTATAATGATGGTCTAACAATTGTATATAACTTAAATCCTTAAGGAAACTAGTATTATGGTACAACGGAGCGATCTTCATTGCTATCTTTGTGATTGTCCTTATTGATATAACTAGACTATCTAATGTTGGGAATGCAAAAATCAGATGCTGGTAGAAGTTCAAAGCTGGCCTTACAGTTTTCCAGCATCTGAGGATTTTCCATCATCATCTCAACGCGGTAATATTAGTGGAAGATTGTTAGTCCAAGACAGGTATTACTTGCTTATTTGTTACTATTACCACATTTTTCTTTTTTCTTTTGGAGGTAGGTGGTGGACTTGGAAGAACAATTATTCTACAGTCATTGGCTCTACTTATATTATTTTTTCAAGCTTAGGTACTTCAAAGATGATAAGATATATGCTTCTGGTGCATATGTTGGCTTGGCTCCACCAGGAGAAGCTGGTTCATGGCAAAGAGAATGCAAGGTGATTCAGGGGAACATAAAAGCTCAATCACTCGAAAACTACGAGTATATTTTGCCTTTTTAACAATTTGAATACTAGTTGATGTTGATCAGGACTATCAATTCTGGACAAAAGCAGATGAGGAAGGCTATTATGTAATCAGTGACATACGAGCAGGCGACTATAACTTGTATGCATTTGTCCCTGGATTCATTGGAGATTACAAAAGTGACACTAAAGTTACAATTACCTCAGGTACTACAATTAGACCATTATTTTCAAGCTTTTCAAGATCGTTACGAGCTAAATATAACATGTTATAAATCAGGTTGCAGCATTGAGATGGATGATCTTGTCTTTGAACCCCCAAGAAATGGACCTACACTTTGGGAAATTGGCATTCCTGACCGCTCTGCACGAGAGTTTTATATTCCTGATCCAGATCCAAAATATATCAACAAACTCTTTGTTAATCATCCTGATAAGTTAGCTTTCTCCTTCATCATTGAAAGTTTAATTTTTATCTTTTTTATTTTTCTGCGCATTAGGTCTTTCGGAAACAACTTCTCTACCTCCCCAGGGTAGGTGTAACGTCTACGTACACACTATCCTCCCCAAATCTCACTTGTGAAATTTTACTGGATTTGTTATTGTTGTTGTTGTTGCTCACTATCATCATCTTCCTCAGGTTTAGACAGTACGGGCTATGGGAGAGATACACTGACTTGTATCCAAATGGTGATATAGTCTTTACAATTGGAGAGAGTGACTATAAAAAAGATTGGTTCTTTGCTCAAGTCACTAGGTAAAGAAAGTATTAAATCATTACTATATTTTACTCTGAAATTATATGTAGACTTCAGGGAAGACCTATATTTGATATCTTCATCAAATTTGAATGTGATTTTTCTTCCCTTTTTTTTGGGTTTTTGGGTATGTTAGGAAAAAGGATGAGAAGACGTATACAGGAACAACATGGCAAATAAAATTCAAACTTGACAGTGTTAATCGAAATGAAACCTATTCACTGAGATTGGCACTTGCATCTGTAGCACAAGCTGAATTACAAGTATAGCATAGTTTTTTCATCATTTTTCAATCATAATTAGATATTGTCGAGTCAACGATAAAGGAAATCATAAAATATAATTTGTAGGTTCGCATCAATGATTCAAGCATGAATACTCCTCTATTCTCAAGTGGATTGATAGGGAAGGATAACGCGATAGCAAGGCATGGAATTCATGGTCTCTACTGGCTGTTCAATGTGAATTTGCAGGGTGACATGCTTGTTGAAGGGGAAAATACCATATATTTGACACAAGCAAGGGCAACTAGTCCTTTTCAAGGGATCATGTATGACTATATTCGTTTGGAAGGACCTCCTTCCCATGACTAAGGCTAATTGTTTGAGATTTCTTTGTATAGATATTCTTTTACTTTATTTTCTTGAAAATATACTATAACTTTGAAAGAGTTTAAGTTACAGAATGACGTACGAATGAATTCTTTATGCATGCATTGACGACCCAAATGTTGGCACATAGTATGTAATTACTGTAACTGTAACGTAATTACTGTAACTGTAACAAACCACAGTCTAACCTTTTCTTTCTTTATATCTTTTAACTATTGTGACGCGGTTCAAAGCCAAATCTTTTTAAGTTTTAAGGAATTTTAATTTAAGGAAAATCATAAGTCTTCTTTACTTTACTTAAATTTCATGTCCAGTCAAACTAAGACATATATAAAATGAAAGAGATGAAGTAGTATGACTTGAACTTAACTAATTTCTCTAATAGACCGCGCTAAATTCTACTTTAAAATTATTTTATTTTCTTCTCTTTTGCAGTATATTTCAGATAAGGAAAAAGGTGATTTTATCTTTTGTCCTTGTGGCCAAAATTGCCTACTAAGGAGTCGTCTGGTTTGAAGACAAGTTATGTCGGGATTAGTTATGATGAGATTAGTTATACTGGAATTTAGTTATGTTGGGATTAGTTATCTTGCTATTATTTTTTATTGATTGTTTGGTATGTTGTATTAATCCTGGGATTATAAATTTAACTACTTTATCCTGGAATTACTTATCCTAGGATTACCATTCCACTTTCTGGCAGGTATAAGTTGTTAAGATCGAAGTAATCAGGTGTAATGAGGAAGCTAGTAAAGCAAATCTTGAACAACGATAAATCTGAAAGTAAAAGAGAAATCAAAAGAGACACAAATAATTAACGTGGTTTGATTAATTGACATGCGTCCACGCGTAGAGATGAGCAATCCGCTGTGACGACCCGGTCTGTCGTCTCATGAGTTACCACTCTGTTTTCCCCATTTCTGTTTCTTATTGCTTTGTCTATCGGTTCTATATGTGATCGGGTCGGTTGGCTCGGGTTCGGAAAAGGTTTGGTAAGGTTTGAGACACTTAGTCTCTTTTGAGGAAACTTAAGTTGGAAAAGTCAACCGGATGTTGACTTATGTGTTATAGGGCTCAGATGTGAGTTCCGATGGTTCGGATAGCTTCGGGAGGTGATTTGGGACTTAGGAACGTGATCGTATTGTGTTTCAGAGGTCCGGAGTAGATTTAGGCTTGAATTAGCGAAAATGGATTTTTGGCGATTTCCGGTTGATAGGTGAGATTTTGATATAGGTGTCGGAATGGAATTCTGAGAGTTTCAGTAGTTCTGTTATGTCATTTGGGATGTGTGTCCAAAATTTCAGGTCATTCGGACGTAGTTTGGTATACTTTTTGATCAAAGGTGTAATTCGAAAGATTTTAGAAACTTAAGCTTGAATCCGATGTGTTTTGGTTGATTCGATATTATTTGGGGTATTTTGATGATTGGTACGAGTTTGAATAAGATTATGGGATATGTTTGTGCTTTTGGTTGAGGTCCCGGGGGCCTCGGGATATTTTCGGATGGTTGGAATTTTAGGAAGCTGCAGAATTTTTCTGCTTCTGTTGTTTCCGCACCTGCGGATTGGGAACCGCAGGTGAGACGCCGCAAATGCGGAAGATGGGTCGCAGAAGCGGAAGGGCCTAGGAAAGGTAGGAACCACAGAAGCGGTCAAGGAGCCGCACCTGCGATGCCGCATGTGCAGATTATGCATCGTAGATGCGGAGTTGGGCAGTTTAAGTGAAAACCGCAGAAGCGGTTTAAGGACCGCAAATGCGGTACCACAGAAGTGGTAGAGGGGGCCGCAAATGGGAAATCCCTGGGCCAGAAAGTATAAATTATTTCCTTCGCGATTTTTGAGCTATTCTACCATTTCTAAGACGGCTTGAGAGCTGTTTGGACGATTTTGAAGAAGGATTTCAAGGGAATTTCATTGAGGTAAGGATTTTGGACCTAAAACTCGTTTCTATGGTATTATTTCACGGATTAGGCTTGTAATTAATGGAATTTAAGGATCAAAAGTTTGGGGAAAATTAGGGCTTGGTATTGGAGACCTAGACTTGAGGATTTGAGGGACCATTTGGGTCGGATTTTGGTACTTTGATATGTATGAACTCGTGGGAAGATGAGGAATCTATTGATGTGAATTTTATCGAATTCCGAGACGTGTGCCCGGGGGTCGGGTTTTGGTAATTTCGCGATTTTTGTTGTAAATTGATTATTTTTGCTTGGGCTTCGTTCCCTTAGCATATTTTGATGTCGTGATTCTGATTTGGATAGATTCGACGCGAGTGGAGGCCGATTCGAGGGGCAAAGGCATCACGGGCTAGAATTTGGCCGGATTGAGGTGAGTAATGATTGTAAATGATGTCCTGAGGGTATGAAACCCCGGATTGTACACCGTTGTGCTATATTGAGATGACGCACACACTAGATGACGAGCGTGAGGTCGTGCACTATTGGTGATTGTGACTTAGTCCATCCCGAATGATTGTTTTTACCGCATATTTGACTGAAAACTATTTGCTATCATCATGTTTTGGGTTGAATGTCATATTTGGGTTTCGTGCCAACTATTTGAACCCTTAGGAAATTTTTATTGATATTTCCTCACTATTTGACTTTATACTTGAACTCAATCATGCTATATTCTATTGTTTTCATAACTCAGCCATGTTTACTCTGTTTTAACACTTAAATGATATTTTTAAATAATATTCTGGGCTGAGCATCGTGTTTTACTATTGCCCGTGGCTTGTAAGATTCTGACTGAGTAAGGCCGAGAGCCTATGTTGTGAGGAAACACTGATTATGATTATGAGGCTGAGGGCCTGAGATTTGTACGCCACAAGGTGGCTTGTTGATATAAGGCAGAGAGCCTAGTGATGATGCCACGAGATGGCTTGATATTGCGCTTGGGCCATAAGGGGTCCCTCTGGGAGTCTGCACACCCCTAGTGAGCGCGGGTACCCATTGTGATATGAGATATAGCCCGAGGGGCTGGTATTGTTCTAAGATATTGCCCGATGGACGAATTTGTTAATATTATGCCCGAGGGGAGAACCTTTATGTGTTTATCTTTCTTATTACCTGTCATTTTCCTGCTTAATTGTCGAAAAGGCATTTCATGAAGTTTAACTGAACTTAAATGATTTTTACATATCTTTACTAATTCATTGTGTATTGGCTTTTACTGCTTCATTGTAGCCTGTAATGTGCCTTACGTGATTTCTTGCTTTCAGTCGTGATTTATGATTATTACTCACTGAGTTAGAGTACTCACTTTATTCCCTGTACCCCGTGTGCAAATTTAGGCGTTGCTGATCCTGCTAGCGAGAGTTGAGAGCTCCCGGCAGACTTCGGAGTTCACAAGGTAGCTGCTTGGCGTCCGCAATCCTATTTTTCTCCCCCTTTATCTCATTTCTTCTTCTTTCTCAGTTATTTTGTAATAACTTGGTAGACATTTCAGACTTGTAGTGTATCGATAGACGCTCATAACTAGCGACACCCCGGTATCGGGCTATGTTGGGTTTATTGTCCGCAAACTGTATTATTAACTGCTCACTTTTGGATTATTTATGTCGTTTTAGACTTAGTTCTTACTGTTTAATTGCTTAAAAAACTGAAATGGAAAGTGTCGGCTGACCTTGTCTTCACGAGAGGTGCCATCATGACCGGTCCAGATTTAGGGTCGTGACATCCACTATATCAAAGAGAGTACAAAATATCGAGAGAACAATCTCACAAAGAGGCACACACAAGTGATAACATAACACTTGTCTCACAAATTCTCCCTCTAAATAAGACTCTTAAACCCCTTAAGGACTATGTTATGGATGCTACTAAATGAGAAGAAAGGATCCATAAATTATAAAAATTCAAAACTTTTTCCTCCAAAAAAAAGGACTAGCCAAATATGGAAGAATTATATTTTCTTTTCGTGAAAGGTAAAATCAATTATGGTAAATGTATTGCCATAGGAAAATCAAATATGGTAAGAAAACAGGACAAACACCTAACAATTTTCCACCTTAGCCTGAATTTTCTAACAAAATAAACTTGATCCACCATCTTCACATAACATTTAACATGTCGTATCTCCAAATCTCCACCACAAAGTTTGTCTCAACGTGATAAGCACACAAGTCAAATTTCTCAGACGAAAATCATGATAACCGTCGAACAGGTTACGACTAGAACTAAACATACCTAAACGAACCTGTCTTGAACCTTGCTCTGATACTACTTGTTAAGATCAAAATAATTAGGTGTCATGTGGAAGCTAGTAAAGCAAACCTTGAACGATGATAAATCAGATAACAAAAGAGATATAAATATTTAACGTGGTTCGGTTAATTAACCTACGTCCATATATAGGCGGAGATGAGCAATCCACTATATAAAAGAGAGTACAAAATATCGAGAGAATAACCTGACAAAGAGGCACACACAAGTGACAGATAACACTTGTCTCACAAATTTTTCCCCTAAATAAGGCTCTCAAACCTCTTAAGGACTACATTGTGGATGCTACTAAATGAGAAGAAAGGATCCTCAATTATATAAGTCCAAAACTTTTTTTCTAAGAAAAAGGACTAGCCAAACATGGAAGAGTTATATTTTTCTTTTCCTAATAGGTAAAATCAATTATGGTAAATGGATCATCCTTCCTTCAAGAGAGGGAAAAAACAAATATAGTAAGAAAATCAGGACAAACACCTAACACAAATTATCACGATACTATTTTTAATCTTGGGATAACTTATTCCGAGATTAGTAACCAAACAAGGGATAAGACAATACTAAATTTTTATTCCATGATTATTTTTGCTTATTCATCGTACAAGCTATAGTAACCAAGTATAGCGGGATGAGAGTCCGCGAACTGAAAGCTCGAGGGGAAAAGAAAAAATTTAAACGAAAAAGGGCCAAAACTGTCCCACAAGTATCAGAATTGGTACAAAAATGACCTATGTCCACCAATTTGAATAAAAATGCCCCTACCGTTATTTTTTTGGCTCAACATTACCCTTATTACTAATAGATTGGCTCAACATTACCCTTATTACTAATAGAATTAATATCCACTTGTCACCGTTCCATTGGCCTAACTTGAACTTCAACCAAAATATAATTAAACTCACATGTAATCAATCCGAATATTGACCCGCTTCAATTTTAAAATACAACTCTCTCTCTCTCTCTCTCTCTCTCTCTCTCTCTCTCTACCTTCTTCTCCTCGTTGCTACTTGGGCACAAGTGCATCCACCGAAAATAGCAATAAATACAGCAGTCCATCTTACTGCTGTATTGGGGCAACAACCCATAGATAGATAGAGAGAGAGAGTTATGTTTTAAAATTGGGGTAGGTCAATATCCGTGCGGGTTACAATTGTGTTTAATTATAATTTGGCTTAGGGTTTAAGTTAGGCTAATGAGACGGTGACACGTGGATATTAATTTTAAAAAAAATTCCAGAATTTTCTATTAGTAACAAGGGTAATGTTGAGCCAAAAAATAACAGTAGGGATATTTTTATTTAAATAGGTGGACGAATGGCATTTTTGTACCAATTCTCTACTTCAGGGACAGTTCTAGCCATTTTCCATATAATACTTTTTCATGAAAAATATTTATTAAAATTAATATTAATAAAATATATATCTCTGCCCCTGTACTGTTCAAAGAGAATTATTGCACTTTATTTGCTCCGCCGATATTGCTGTCAAAGTGAAAAAAGTTGATCTTCCCAATTTCATTCAAATCTAGATAATAGTTGGTTGAAGTTAAAAAGACAGAGTAATTAAAAGTTGGACATTAAACTTTAGTTTTATTTGGATAATACAAAAAGTTTGAAAGTTTGTAAATTTGTGATTTTAATTGAAATACTCCTCAAACTTTTTGCGTAAAATGATTGTTTAAGCAGCGTTCCAAAAAAAAAAAAAAAAAGGAAGATTATCCAAACCAGCTTTTAAAATTTTAACTCCGCTTTTGGATGTTGAAAACAAAAAACTCAGGTTATACCTCTCTCTAGCTTGATGTTTCATCACATTGACTGCTCCCTCGGTTAATCTCTCAAGTATAGTTATTAGTTATTACTCCCTCCGTTTGTTGTCGACTATTGACTTTGCAGGAAAAATAAATGACCAGATCGAGGGAGTAATACTTTTCAAACATAGCTTTAAAATATTATATAATAATAAGTCTCTATCTATTTGGGATCAGTAGTCTGAACTAGACACGAACTCAAGATTCTCCTTGTGAATTTGAATTATTTGAGGATGCAACTGAGACGATTCAATATTCTGAGAATCAAGCTACTAGCTTGGAATTAAGTTTTTCTTATTGAGTAATTGTTCAAAAAATCTGAGTCTTTGGTCAAAGCTAAAAAGAAATTTGGGTTACTGATAATCAGGAGACGAAAATAAAATGTTTTTGAGAATGATGGTAAAGCAATAAATAGTTTTGGATTTCAGTAAGATCTCAATAGTATTTCGTGTCTCTACAGATGTTGAGTCATTCTCCTTTTATAGTTGATTCTAGGAGAAGATGTAATGTCTTTGTCTTAATGAGGCAATTATGATCAATAAATGGCATTAAAAGAAACGTTACACAATCATTTCTATTTAATTCAAATATTCTAACGTATTTGATATTTAATGTTGTATTTAGACTCTTTTACGTCATCATATTCGTATCTTCAACTTCTTCCGGAAAACAAAAATTAGAAAACTAAGTAAAGAATTATAAAAATATTAAAACAAAAGACTTGTAATGAAATATTCTAGTTGTTCGAGAGATGGTTGTTCATTTTCTTGAATTGCTAAATTCTCATAAATTTTACGAACAAGTCCCTTTGCACCTCTTAGTTAAAGATGAGTTAAGTAGAGTAGAAATTAAATAAACTTCTGGAATAGGGAAAAAATACTTTTTAAATTTTGAAATCATTTCATTAATGGCCGGTGCATAAGTTGGATTTGTTTTATACTTACCAAATACAACAGAAAATTCCACAAATATACCATAATATTTGTATAACAGTAGGATAGTATATACCAAAAAATTATTTTGTAGCATAATAAAAAAAATTCTAAAAATTTAGTAAGCTCTTTGATCTCATCCCAATCAGAATCAACAATTTAATCAGCGGGGATACCATTATGCATATTAAATACCTTTTGGATAGGCACCCGATAATTATAAGCAACTTTAAGCATTTCATAAGTAGAATTCCACCTAGTACAAACATCTTTTGGAACTTTTCTAAGTGGAAGGTTAGCACTAGAACAATGTTGAGCAAATTCACGAATTCTACTTTGTTTATGAGTACGAAAAATATAGCCACAAGCATGTTGTATTTTACTACAAGCATCAGAAAATAAATTAAGCCACAGACATCCATCATTTTTGCTAAGTTATCTTGATCTCTATCTTTGTTATAGGGGCGTATAACATGACCAGAAGCATGGTCAAGTTGTTGTTGAATTTGATTAGAACCAGATCCACTAGGAGTGCTGGTACTGATGATAGGATCTATAATTTTTCCGATTTCTATGTTAAGCCCATCCATAAAGATTTGTGATCCCTTCTTAAGTGTCTAGTTAAGCCCCCTGTCCTACCACTTATTGTGTGTGCAAATTGTTGCTTACATTTTTCACACATAGCAAGATGATTGACTTTATCATGTTTAAAAAAATTTCATACAAGTGATGTTTTGGTACGTTCAACCTTAGGCTTACACCTTACTTGTCACGACCCGGATTTTCCACCCTCGGGAGTTGTGATGGCGCATACTAATACGAGCTAGGCAAGCCAATTATTTGCACAATTTACCTTTTTACCCATTCTATATTCATTAACAATTTCGAAATAATAACATCTAGACAGCGAAATTTAACATAAGCGGAAGAAAAAAAAGTAATAAGCTATCAGAACATGAATCCAATACAACTGTTTGAATCTCGGCTACACAGAACTGGTGTCACAGTTTCACAGACGGTCTAAGAATACTACAAATAAAGTTCTAAAAGAAATAAATACAACACTGTCTCTGGAAATACATGAAAGAAACAGTAATAGTAGATGGAAGGAGACGCCAAGGCCTGCGGACGCCTGCAGGGCTACCTCGGGTCGCCTGATGAACAAGAATCAGCAATCCCACCGCGGTCCGAAGTCTACAACACTGGGGTCTGCATAAAAGAGTGTAGGGTGTAGTATCAGCACAACCGACCCTATGTGCGGGTAAGTGCCTAGCCTAACCTCGGCGAAGTAGTGACGAGGCTAGGACCAGACTACCAAATAAACCTGTGCAGTATATAATGTACATCGAAAAATAAAACAGAAATGAACAAGGAAGGATGGGAGGGGATACATGCTACGGGGGTATACCAATATTAATAGTAAATCAAGAGTAACAGTCTAAGGGTAGCTTAGAATTCACAGCAAAAGAAAAGAAACAGATATCCAAGCTAAACACACTTGTATCAATAATTATTCCGGCGTGCAACCCGATCCCAATATATAACAACACTGTTGCAGCGTGCAACCCGATCTATATCATTTATCATTGTTACGGCGTGCAACCCGATCCACATATATCATTGTTGCGGCGTGCAACCCGATCCATAATATTTATCATTGTTGTGGCGTGCAACCCGATCCACATATATCATTATTGCGGCGTGCAACACGATCCACATATAATATTATTGCAGCGTGCAACCCGATCCACATATAATATTTACAATTATAACGAGAGTCCCAACAAGGGATCAATAAGGTCTACACTATCCCGGCAAGGGATCCAACAGCATAAGTAATTACGTCCCGGCAATGGAGAAACAACTATAACCAAACTTGTTACAACATCAAACTACCTTAGCTATAATCAAACTTGTTACAACATCTAACTATCTTAGCTATAACCAAACTTGTTACAACATCTAACTACCTCAGCTATAATCAAACTTGTTACAACATCTAACTACCTCAGCTATAACAAAACTTGTTCCACGAGAATAACCATAATCCTTACCCAACGCAAAGAATCATCAACCTAAGCATCCGTAATATCAACTAAGAACACAATACAAGGGAACCACAACTCAACAATAGCCCGGCAAGGGGGCAACATAATGATCTCTTCTCTTTCTCACCTTTACTTTACAATTCACTTCACAACTCGAGCCAATGCTCTAGAGGTTTAATTATCACTTATACTTTCACAATTCATTATACAACTTGAGCCAACGCTCCTCAATGTTCATAGGCCACAATTCTTTCCACAATCTTTACACAACAATAGAAACCTTCACCAAGGCATGAATAACACAATGAAGTCATGAAAATTACAATATAAGACCCACGGTCATGCTCGACACCAACGTATAGATACTTGTCACCATGCCTATAAAAATTGTAGGTCTCAGATGTGGGAATTGTGAACAGGGGTTCGCAATTGTGAACCCCTACCTCTGCTGGCTTGGAAATTGCAAAGGGAAGCTCGCATTTGCGAACTCTTAGGAAATCTGGATTTTTCGCATTTGCGAAAGGGACCCTCGCATTTGTGAGGTCGGAATTGCGGAGCACAACTCGCATTTGCGAGATAATGCAGGCCTGGGCTGGTTCGCATTTGTGACCAAGCCCTCGCATTTGCGAGCCAGGTTTCGCACTGCAGACCTGATCACACCAGCAAAAATCCTGCAATTTTTCTAAGTTCAAAATGCACCCTGTGGCCTATCCAAAACTCACCCGAGCCCTCGGGATTCCAAAACCAAATATACACACAACCTCAAAAACATCCTACGGACTTATTCGTGTACTCAAATCACCAAAATAACATCATGAACATCGAATTAAACCTCAAGATCAATGAAATTTTCTCAAAACTTCTTTAAACATCAAATTTGCATTTAAGGTCCGAATCACGTCAAACGGATTTCGTTTCTCACCAAACTTCACAGAATTATCTTCAATCACATATAAGACCTGTACCGGGCACCGGAACCAAAATACGGGCCCGATACCAACATGTTCTAATCAAGATTCATTTCCAAATCCTTTAAACAATTTCAGAAAATAATTTTCTTTAAAAATTCATTTCTCGGGCTTGGGACTTCGGAATTCAATTCCGGGCATACGCCTAAGTCCCATATTTTCCTACAGACCCTCCGGGACCGTCAAATTACGGGTCCGGGTCCATTACCCAAAATATTGATCGAGGTCAAATTAATTCATTTTATAGTCAAAATTTATTATTTTTCACAGATTTTCACATTTAGACTTTCCGGCTACGTGCCCGGACTATGCGCGCAAATCGAGGTGATGCTAAAAGAGGGTTTTAAAGTCTCGGAACATAGAATTCCTATTAAAAACAAGTGATGACCTCTTGGGTCATCACATTCTCCACCTTTAAAACAACCATTAGTCCTCGAACGGACAGAAGAAGGAAGTACCTGAGTCGGGGAAAAGATGGGGACAACGGCCCCGCATATCAAACTCGGACTCCCAGGTCGATGCCTTAGGAGGCTGACCTCTCCACTGAACACGAACATAAGGAAAACTCTTCGATCTCAACTGACGAACCTGCCGGTCTAGAATAGCTACCGGCTCATCCTCATAATACAAGTCATTGTCCAACCGGACAGTGCTGAAATCTAACACGTGAGATGGATCACCATGATACTTCCGAAGCATAGACACATGAAACACTATATGCACGGCTGTTAAGCTCTGCGGCAATGCAAGTCTATAAGCCACCTCTCCCACTCGATCAAGAATCTCAAACGGGCGAATGAACCTAGGGCAAAGCTTGCTCATCTTTCCAAATCTCATCACGCCCTTCATAGGCGACACTCGAAGCAATACCCGCTCACCGACCATGAATGCCAAATCACGAACCTTGCGGTCGGTATAACTCTTTTGCCTGGACTGAGTTGTACGAAGCCAATCCTGAATGATCCTGACCTTGTCCAAGGCCTCCTGAACCAGATCCATACCCAATAACCGAGCCTCTTCCAGCTCAAACCATCCAACCAAAGACAGACACCACCTACCATATAAAGCCTCATACGGAGCCATCTGAATACTCGACTGGTATCTGTTGTTGTAGGCAAACTCTGCTAAAGGCAAAAACTGATCCCACGAGCCTTCAAAGTCAATGACACAAGCTCGGAGCATATCCTCCAAAATCTGAATAGTCCGCTCAGACTGCCCATCCGTTGAGGATGAAACGCTGTGCTCAACTCAACCCGTGTGCCCAATCCTAGCTGAACTGCTCTCCAGAAATGGGAGGTAAACTGCGTACCTCGATCCGAAATGATAGACTTGGGCACACCATGAAGACGAATAACCTCCCGGATATAGATCTCAGTTAACCTCTCAAAAGAATAAGAGACTGCCACAGGAATGAAATGCGCTGACTTGGTCAGCCTATCAACAATAACCCACACTGCATCGAACTTCCTCTGAGTCTATGGGAGACCAATAACAAAGTCCATAGTGATACGCTCCCACTTCCACCCAGGAATCTCAATCTTCTAAAATGAACCACCGGGCCTTTGATGCTCGTACTTAACCTGCTGACAATTCAAACACCGAGCCACATATGCAACGATATCCTTCTTCATTCTCTGCCACCAATAATGTTGTCGCAAATCTTGATACATCTTCGGTGAGCCCGGATGAATAGAGTACGGGGAGATCTGGGCCTCCTCTAAAATCAACTCTCGGATCCCATCCATATTAGGCACACAAACTCGACCCTGCAATCTCAAAACTCCATCATCACCTAAGGTAACCTGCTTGGCACCTCCGTGCTGCACCGTGTCTCTAAGGACACATAAATGGGGATCATCATATTGTCGATCACGGATACGCTCCAATAAAGAAGAACGAGCGACTGTGCAAGCTAACACCTGACTGGGCTCAAAAACATCCAACCTCACGAACTAATTGGCCAAGGCCTAAACATCCAACCTCACAAACTGATTGGCCAAGGCCTAAACATCCAAAGCAAGTGGTCTCTCACCGACCGGAATATAAGCAAGACTACCCATACTGACTGACTTCCTACTCAAAGCATCGGCCACCACATTGGATTTTCCTGGATGATATAAGATGGTGATATCATAGTCTTTCAACAACTCCAACCACATCCTCTGCCTCAAATTCAACTCCTTTTGCTTGAACAAGTACTACAGACTCTTGTGATCCGTGAACACCTCACATGCCACACCATATAGATAGTGCCTCCAAATCTTCAACGCGTGAACAATGGCTGCCAACTCCAAATCATGAACCGGATAGTTCTTCTCATGAATCTTCAACTGCCACGAAGCTATAACACCCCGTAAAAATTCGGCTTAGGTATGAATGAGTTAAAAGAGTTGTAAGGATATATTTTAATCATTTGAAGTCCCATCAAATTAATTATGGATGAAAATAGTTATTTCAAAATCAAGATGGAAAGTGAGGTGCATAAGATTTGACAAAATCGACTAAGTTTACAGAAGGTTCGTATTCCATCAGGTTTTAGTGAAAATGTGTAAGGAACTTGGGAAAACTAAAAGTGTGAAAGTTGTAGGCCTTTGAAATATCTTTCCAACGATATATTGTGGAGTCCAAACGGAGCTCTGTGCAAAATGTTATGCCTGTTTTACAGAGAGGTGTGCAACCACCGTGGTCCTGCCGCGTTTTACCGCGGCCGCGGTGGCGAGGCAGTGTCTCAGTGATTTAACGCGGTCGGGACCATGGTCATGCCAACCGGGATGCGGTGGACGACTTGGGAGGTCATTGTTTTAGCCTTATTTCGTCCCCTACAGCCCCAAAACATAAATATTTGTCCTAGAAAGGAAAACTCTCAAAAACCTAACTCCTTAAAGGTCCCTCCACCACCCAAGGTAAGTTCTAATGGTGATTCTATGTTTATTTCAATTCTCCAACATCTTATTAATATGGGTAAACCCTCCATATCATTAGATATTCGATTGGGACATCATTGTTGAAAGAAGAAACCCTAGAACTCGAATTCAAGGAGATTGAACGTCAAAAAGGTAATATCTTCCCCCTCTAATTGATTCTATCATTGAATTAATGATTATAGACTCTAGTTCATGAGATATGAGTTGACGGGTTTGATAGAAAAACATGAACGGTGATAGGTTTGGGTTGTTGATTGGTTATTATTGGTTATGGGTGTTGATTACGTTATGGGTGATAAAGAATGATGTTGATTATAACCATTTGAGACTTTAGAATTTATCTAGAAGCAAGAGAATGGGTTATTAGGTGTAGAGACACCATTAATAAGGGCTATAAAGCTTTATGCCACCAATTGTTTGATAAAATGCCTAAGTGACCAAAACATGAGTATTATTACTAATATGGAATCCCTTTGACTTGTATTTATATAGATTGAAGTTGAAAGGGTTGGCGAACGCTCAAGAACAGGAAGTTAAGGTATGTGAGGATAACTCTCTATGTTTGGGAATGTTAATGATTCTCCCTACATTACGTTTCTTTTACGACGTATCAATTGCCTCAGAAATATAGTTAAGCCTAGTTCCTTGAATAGTTGTAGAACTTCTATTCTCTGGCTTCGTAACTCGTTCATGACTTTCATTTTGAACGTTGTGAGCTCAATTCGTATTCAATATAGACTTGGGCTTGATGTCCCTAAGTCTCAGTATAACTTACTCAGCATGTCATAAACAATTGAAGTTTCAGTGTTCATAACCAGTTCAAGAATACATGTCTCATTCTAGTCCTATTCAGTATTCCAGTATTATGTAACTCAGTATGATTCGGTACTCCAGTATAATGTAACCCAGTGTGATCCAGTATTCCAGTATCATATAACTCAGCGTGATTCAGTATTTCACTATTATATATTGTAGTATGATTCTTAGTTCCTGATTTTAAATCCCTGAATGTTGAACACCTATATTTGGGCCTTAGGCCGCAGCTAATGCTTTATGCATCTTTGGGCCTAAGGTCGCAGTTTATGCTTTATGCATCTTTGAGCCTGAGGCCGCAGTTTATGCTTTATGCATCTTTGGGCCTGAGGCCGCAGTTTATGCTTTATGCATTTTGGACTTGAGGTCGCAGTTATGTATACGTATACTTGGGCCCGATGCCGCAGTTTGTGCACATATATATATATATTGGGTCTGAGTCCGCAGTTTAATATTCAGATAAATAGGTTGTTCATCATTCAGAAAAGGGAGTATTCATATCCTTACTTCCTTTCAATTCAATTATTAGTTGTCGTTCAGTTATCAGCTATCATATCAGTTACCAATTATCAGTTTAGTTATCAGTTATCATTTCAGTTTCAGTTTGAATAGTTATCATTTCAGTTATCAATTATAAATTCTCAGTTATCAGCTTAGTTTCAGTTTCAGCATTTATAATTCTTTCTTTCAGTTGCTTTACATACCAGTACAATTCAAATGTACTGACGTCCCTTTTGCCCGGGGCCTGCATCTCACAATGCAGGCAATGAATTACAGGTTGATGATTCCAAGCGCTAGGATTCTCGTACCAGCTATTTGGTGATTCCAGTTCTTTCGGGGAATTATCATTACCTTACAGTCTTCAGTATTTTGTTTAGACAGTCAGTGTTTTCAGTACTTCATTAGAGGCTTCATAGACTAGAGTAACAGTTAGACAAAGTCTTAGACTTTTCATATTAATCTATGTTGGCTACAAATATGTTTCAGAATTGTAGTAGTATTTATGCACTTTGATTTATATTGTCACACCTCCTTTTTTCGCCCGCGCCGCCCGCAAAGGGGCACGGAAGGGAGTTTTTCCAATTAAAGGACAATCGAAATGGGATTTATTTATTTAATTCAGAGTCGCCACTTGGGAGATTTATGGTGTCCCAAGTCACCGGTCGAATCCCGAATCGAGGAAAAGATTGACTCTGTTTAACAGTCCGCGAACCAGAAATCCGGATAAGGAATTCTGTTAACCTGGGAGAAGGTGTTAGGCATTCCCGAGTTCCGTGGTTCTAGCACGGTCGCTCAACTGTTATATTCGGCTTATTTATCTGATTTTTAATAATTAAGAACTTATATGCAAATTTTAACTTTGAACCGCTTTTATCAATTTTATTATCATTGTTATTATTTTACGGAGAATTGCAACGTTGTGAAAACGTATCTCGAACTACGTAGTCAATGTACCCATGGTTATCGCCACATTTCGACTCCGTTGAGATTTGGATTTAGGTCACATAAATGCACACCCGAATTTAGGAAGGTAAGATTAATTAAGGCGCGTCCTAAAGAGACTATCGTATCGTTATTTTGGGAAGAGGCCATGAAAATTCACTAGACGGCCAACTCCAAAGTCTATCCGGTTATTGAATCCTTTTATTGAGGGCCCCGCAATTTGTGATTTACTGTGGCGAAGCACGTCTCCTTTATTTTAAGGATATCCTAAAGTGACTACATTTCTATTTAAATTAGTCTCTAAAATAAAAAAAATCATAATTAATTACGAGCTTAAGAAAAATAAGAAAACGTAACATACTAATTGCTAGATTAAGACAAATATTAATGGAAAGGAATTTTACTAAAAAAAAAAAAGAAAAAATTCAAAATTGTAAATAAACTACGAAATTCGACAACTAATATTCAAAAGAAATCAATTATAGCTAGATTAAAGCTCGCATTGTTATATAAAAAAAACTATTGGGATTAAATATTCACAACCATTTAAAACTAGAATTAACCATAATTACTAAAGCTTATTAGAAAGTTTATGAAACTTAAACGTTGACTCATCTTGCTCAAACTCGCACCTAATGGAGTAATGTTCTTAGCCTTGCTAAGTTGAATCACACATTAAAAGCATCAAGCCTGTTGATTCTACGACATTATTGGCTTATTATATTTGCCTAATATTTGCGGATCTTCGTTACTAACAAGATTCAAAGATAAAAAAAAAAACCTCAATTGCTTCTATTCCAATATTTGCAAATTCAAATCTAGATTTTACTAACCTCCCACCCCCCCAAATTAAATCGATTTCCCACATTGACTATTTACCAATTTGATTTGAATGCGGTTTCAAACTAAAAATTTAACAAAGCCGAAACTAATACTTAAGGTGTTCATACCGACACTCATCCAATAGTTCCGCAATTTAACGCTTCACATTATACATACTTCTACCATTCATATAACATGAAACACATAATTAATATCTAACTAAAAAATACGAATATTCTATAATTAGAAGCATAAATCTTCTGGCCATTTCATTTCAGCTTCAATGCATATGTCGAAATGATTCAGAGTAGCGTACATGGTATTTGAATACAAGGAAAGGAAGAATAGGATCAGTAGCAGTAGGAACAAGGCAGCAACAACAAACAACCAGTAGCAGTAATGCAATAGTCCAGAAACAGAGTTTGAAAACCGGTGGAGCAGTAACCCAAAAAACCAACCAGACTTAGGAAAAACCAAGCGAAGACCCAGAAATCCCAATAACTCTCAAAGGCAGGACATAATGAACCCAAGAAAAAAAAACAGAAGAGGCAATGGGATAATTCTGATTTTTTGTTCTTTAAGACTCGAAGTAGAACACTTTCAAACTACTGACTCTCTATGATTTCTGAAAAAATCAGTCCTCTTCTCTCAATCCTCAACTCTCAAGATTAAAAGTCTGTTTTTATCTCCTCTTTAGTTCTGAAATTTCTATCTCCAAATTTCGTCCCCCTTTAAGTGTCAAATGAGTCCTTTTTTATATCCAAAGCAAGACTCCTCCCTTTCTTTTTACCTCTTTCCTTTTTACTTTTTTTTTAAACTATTATTACTACCCTTTTACCTCTTTTACTTTTCAGCCCAATATTCTTCTACTATGTGTACCTTTTAACTTTTATTATTTCCTATACTATTTCTGATTTTTAATTAAGTAAAAGCAGTCAACACAGACCCCACAGTTCCCTCCCCCCTTTTCAGTGGTCAAAAAAGACCTCATTATTAATCCTCCTCCTTTTTACTTTACATCATTATGTCTTGTTCCCCACTACCACTTAAATAAATATATTAGATTCCCACTACCATATGCCTTGTTCTCCACTACAATATTTTACTATTACTAGAGCTTAGTGGACGGAGCACTTAAATTAAATAAATCTGCAATTGGTTAATTCCCGTATTACCCCTAAAACTATTGTTACTGCCCTGATTCAAAAAAATCTGTTCAAACTTCAAAAATTATCTAAGAACTAAAATCATATTACCAGCTATAACCAATTCACCTAATCAATTAACAAAATATAGCAGCTATAACCAATTCTTAATCAAATTAAATCAACAAATTCAAACTAAATGATGAACAACAAAGAAACAACTGGAATTATTTTGACTGAACAATATTTTTTTAACAACAAACCTACTTTCAGATTCAACAACAATAACAAACAAGTATATTCAAATCATTGAACTCAAATTCAAATGAACTTCAAATTAAATCTAACAACATTACAACCAACAACTTCTATATTAAACTAAACAAGAACATAAAACAACTGAACAAATAATCAAAAATGATAAACAACGAACAAGGAAAGAATCAAACATATACGCTGATTTCGGATCCGAGAATATCAAGCAAAATACGGACAGAAATGAAACTTAACCCAACTAACCGGAAATGAACAACGACGAACTCGAACGGCAATGGAAAAACTCGAACCAAGACTGTCAAACCTAACGGATCTCGACTTAACAGGAACGTTACACCAAATGGAACGATAAACTTGAAAGTCAGTCGACAAACTCAAACGAACTCTCCTCGAGCTTTAAACGAACTCCATTGGTGAAACAAACTTCCGTCACCATTTTCCGGTGGTGATGGAGTTCAGTCGACGAAGAAAAAGAAAGGGACAGTAGCAACGCTGCTTGTCAATGAACAGGTGGAGCTGGCTGGACGTAGCAGACAAAGCAGTAGAAGGTGCAGCAGCCATATAAGCTCGACGAGGGCAGCAGCAATGGTTGACGCAGCAGCGATGGTTGCTCGTCAATGGCGGACGGGGAGGGTCATTGGTGGTTGAAGCTGGGGTGGTGACGACAAGAGGGCAGCCATGGTCGAAGCTGGACGAAGCAGCAGCAGCAACAGCCATAGCGACTGTGTGTGTGTGTGTGTGTTCGTCGCTGCTGTTATAGCAGCTGGTTTTTCCAGCGTGGCTGGGGGTCGTTTGGACATAAGGTTGAGGAAGAAGAAACAGGAGCAGCGATGGGAAGATGAAGACAGCAAGGGTGGTCGTTTGGGACGTGAGGGTAAGGAAGAAGAAAGGGGGAGCCATAGTCGAAGCTGGACGAAGCAGCAGCAGCCATGGGAGGGGAGCTTGGGGTGCTAGGGCTTGGAGAGGATGAAGAAGAGGGGGGCGGGTAGTTTTTTAGGTTTAGGGTTTTGTTTTGTGAAATGAAAGATAGGGAGATAGGGGTGTTGGGTCTTTGGGGTTATGGATTGGGTCGACCCGGGTCGAAATAGACCGGATCGTAGGGGAAGGTTGGGTATCTTTGGGCCTGTGGTTTAAAATTGAAGAAAAGGCCCAATCCGGTCTTCTTCTATTTTTGTTCTTTCTATTATTCAATTTCCTAATTAATAAAGTTAAAAGTGCTAAGGTTAAATTATAAAACTCAAAATTATCTAAAAAAAAAACTAATTAACTCTTAACAACAATTATCGCACATTTAAATAACAATTAACGATAAAATCACACAATTTGGACGTTAAATGCTAAAAATGCAACGTACGTTATTTTTTATGATTTTTTTATTAACAAACTTAATTAAATATTAAATGCAAACACGACATATTTTTATATTTTTATTAATTTAAACAAATAAACATGCACATACAAAAATATAAATAATTATCCAAAAGTGCCACGAAAAATTTAAAAATTGCACACAAAGGAAAATTGTTTTATTTGAATTTTTTGGGAGTAATTCTCATATAGGGCAAAAAT
This sequence comes from Nicotiana sylvestris, assembly GCF_000393655.2. NCBI lineage: Eukaryota > Viridiplantae > Streptophyta > Magnoliopsida > Solanales > Solanaceae > Nicotiana > Nicotiana sylvestris. Next base: position 140,261,818 of record NC_091060.1, read on the forward strand.
CACGTGCTTACAGCTGTCCCTCTTTGTCCGAAAACACGAAGAGTTTTCGTGCAAAGATAAAGTAAGCGATTTTTGCCTATCCGAGTACTCCGTGTGAAGCATTTTTTTTTTTTTGGAAAAAGATTTAACCGAACCTTTGCTTCAAAGGTTTCCTACATATCCCTGACTAGAAGGGAATAAAGTTAATGTAGTTCGGGAAGTTTTGGTAGCTGGGACTACCATGGGACTGCAATGTTACTGCTGTTGCATGCTGTTATTACTGCTTGCCGACCTCCTTATTACACCATGCTGAAAGAAAAGAAGAAGCTAGATTAGACCATAGTCTATGAATTACAAAATCTTATCTAGATCATGCTCTTGTGTCTCTTGTTGCTTTGATGTCTCGGTGACTCCTCTGGTATTTCTTTTCTTCCGATTTGTCTTGTATTCTCCCTTGACTGCCGATCTCGAACTGCTTATTTCCTTTTCGGAAGCTTCGCATTATTTTTCCATCGAGTCTTGGACTTCCTTCCTCTGCTGGGGATTTTTGTTGTTTCCTGCTGGGGATTTCGGTTGTATTCCTCTGCTTTACTGACTTGAAATGTATTCCTCTGTTATATGGGTGGGCTCCCAACTTCAAAACTTGAAATTTAAAGACAGAAATGTATTCCTCTGTTATATGGGCGGGCTCCCAACTTCAAAACTTGAAATTTAAAGACTGAAATGTATTCCTCTGTTATATGGGCGGGCTCCCAACTTCAACACTTTGAAATAAATCGCCATTCTGTTCTTCAGGGGGGCTCTTGACCTCAACAACAACTTTAAAAGTAAATCGTCATTCTGTTCTTCAGGGGGGCTCTTGACCTCAACAACAACTTTAAAAATAAATCGTCATTCTGTTCTTCAGGGGGGCTCCTGACCTCGGCAACAACTTTAAAAATCGTCATTCTGTTCTTCAGGGGGGCTCCTGACCTCAACAACATTTTTAAAAATAAATCGTCATTCCTTTCTTCAGGCGGGCGATATTTCAATAACTTCGAAAAATAAATCGTCATTCTGTTCTTCAGGGGGGCTCCTGACCTTGACAGCAACTTTAAAATAAATCGCCATTCTGTTCTTCGGGGGGGCTCCTGACCTCTACAATATTTTTAAAAATAAATCGCCATTCCTTTCTTCAGGCGGGCGATATTTCAACTAATTCGAAAAATAAATCGCCATTCTGTTCTTTAGTGGGGCTCCTGACCTCGATAACAACTTTAAAAATAAATCGTCATTCTGTTCTTCAGGGAGGCTCCTGACCTCGACAACAACTTTAAAAATAAATTGTCATTCTATTCTTCAGGCGGGCGATATTTCAACAACTTCGAAAAATAAATCGTCATTTTGTTCTTCAGGGGGGCTCCTGACCTTGACAACAACTTTAAAATAAATCGCCATTCTGTTATTCAGGGGGGCTCCTGACTTCAACAACATTTTTAAAAATAAATCGCCATTCCTTTCTTCAGGCGGGCGATATTTCAACAACTTCGAAAAATAAATCGCCATTCTGTTCTTCAGTGGGGCTCCTGACCTCGACAGCAACTTTAAAATAAATCGACATTTTGTTCTTCAGGGGGGCTCCTGACCCTCGACAACATTTTTAAAAATAAATCGCCATTCCTTTCTTCAGGCGGGCGATATTTCAACAACTACGAAAAATAAATCGTCATTTTGTTCTTCAGGGGGGCTCCTGACCTTGACAACAACTTTAAAATAAATCGTCATTCTATTCTTCAGGGGGGCTCCTGACCTCAACAACATTTTTAAAAATAAATCGCCATTCCTTTCTTTAGGCGGGCGATATTTCCACAACTTCGAAAAATAAATCGCCATTCTGTTCTTCAGGGGGGCTCGAGACCTCGACAACAACTTTAAAATAAATCGCCATTCTGCTCTTCAGGGGGGGCTCCTGACCTCAACAACATTTTTAAAAATAAATCGTCATTCCTTTCTTCAGGCGGGCGATATTTCAACAATTTCGAAAAATAAATCGTCATTCTATTCTTCAGGGGGGGTCCTGACCTTGACAACAACTTTAAAATAAATCGCCATTCTGTTTTTCAGGGGGGGCTCCTGACCTCGACAACAACTTTAAAAATAAATCGTCATTCCTTTCTTCAGGCGGGCGATATTTCAACAACTTCGAAAAATAAATCGACATTCTGTTCTTCAGGGGGCTCCTGACCTCGACAGCAACTTTAAAAATAAATCGCCATTCCTTTCTTCAGGCGGGCGATATTTCAACAACTTCGAAAAATAAATCGACATTCTGTTCTTCAGGGGGCTCCTGACCTCGACAGCAACTTTAAAAATAAATCGTCATTCTGTACTTCAGGGGGGCTCCTGACCTCAACAACATTTTTAAAAATAAATCGCCATTCCTTTCTTCAGGCGGGCGATATTTCAACAACTTCGAAAAATAAATCGCCATTCTGTTCTTTAGGGGGGCTCCTGACCTCGACAACAACTTTAAAAATAAATCGTCATTCTGTTCTTCAGAGGGGCTCCTGACCTCGAAAACAACTTTAAAAATAAATCGTCATTCCTTTCTTCAGGCGGGCGATATTTCAACAAGTTCGAAAAATAAATCGCCATTCTGTTCTTCAGGGGGGCTCCTGACCTCGACAGCAACTTTAAAATAAATCGCCATTCTGTTCTTCAGGGGGGCTCCTGACCTCTACAACATTTTTAAAAATAAATCGTCATTCCTTTCTTCAGGCGGGCGATATTTCAACAACTTCGAAAAATAAATCGACATTCTGTTCTTCAGGGGGCTCCTGACCTCGACAGCAACTTCGAAAAATAAATCGTCATTCTGTTCTTCAGGGGGGCTCCTGACCTCGACAACAACTTTAAAAATAAATCGCCATTACTTTCTTCAGGTGGGCGATATTTCAACAACTTCGAAAAATAAATCGCCATTCTGTTCTTTAGGGGGGCTCCTGACCTCGACAGCAACTTTAAAATAAATCGCCATTCTGTTCTTCAGGGGGGCTCCTGACCTCGACAAAAACTTTAAAAATAAATCGACATTCTGTTCTTCAGGGGGCTCCTGACCTCAACAACTTCGAAAACTAAATCGTCATTCTGTTCTTCATGGGGGCTCCTGACCTCAACAACATTTTCCTTCTAACTTGAATTATCTTTCTTCAAAACTACTTACCTTAAAACTTGTACTGTTTTCTCTGTGGACTGCTGGGGATAACACTGCAAACCGCTGAGTAACACTGCTGGGAATAACACTGCTGAGGATAACTCTGCTCAGTAAAATATGTTATCTTACTCCTTCCAAGACTACTTCCTTTAAGTAGGATGTTTCATTCCTCTGCAAACTGTTTCCTTTTGCAATACTGGTCTTTTTCTTCTTTTTTTTCTTTTTTTTTTTAAAAAAAAAAATCTTTCTTTAGTTTTTTATTATTATTTTATTTCTTATCTTTCTTTTCTTTGTTTTGTTATCTTCGTCATTCGAAGACTACCTCCCTTAAAACTCGTTTTGCCTTCTCCCGAAAAACTGCTGGGGATACCGCTTTTCACCAAACTTGTGTTATACTTCCCTAAAATTTTCGAATAATTTTCGAAATGAACGAAAATTTTCTGCCCCAGTTTGATAATCTTTCTTGTGGTGCATCTTTCCGTCATCGGTAGCATTCCCTGTCCCTGCTTCAAATCAAAGAAAATTTGGTCAGTTTAGAACGTGGTGGTTGGTTGTGATACTCCTGCTAAGGATGCCATCAACCATTCTCCATCTATGCGTTGTCTATCCATCTTGAAGTTTGGGCTGATACCTTTCGACTTTTTTGACGATTCCTTATTCCCAAACCTCTTGACCATTTTCCCAGTCTCCTTATCTGACCTCATGTATTTTCATGACAGCTGATTTCACTTGCAGATCTTGCATGTTCATTGATTAACCACTTTCTTTGTTTATTCGTGTCACTGAAAATAACCTTTTCTGGTGAGGATATCCCTCTTCTTTTGTGGCATAGCTCGGAAAGTGGCATTTCCCCAACCTTTTAGTCTCATATGAATTTCTCAAATCATGCCCATTGCTCTCCGCATTGTTCTTTCTTGATTTGTCCACGGGCCTTGGCCTTGAGGTCTATAACCTTTGATTCGGCGAGGATATCCCTCTTGACACTTGTCCATCCTTTTGTCAATTCCCTCTTGCTGGGGATATCTTTCTTGACACTGGCCTCGCGCTTGTTCCTTGCCGACTATACCACTTGGATATACTAGTAAGATCTCGTCTTGCACAATTGGAAAGCTAATGGCAGATTTTGAAGTTATTTCTCACTTGTTCTGACCAAACAGACTCTACTGGGGAATTTTTCTATGAAAGGAGAAAGATAAAAAGGAACAGAATAAAAGACAAAAGAAAGAGATGACTCTCTAATGAGGAAACTGTAAAAATAAAAACCTATCAAATGCGGATACCAACTCTAATGGTCATGACATGCACATATGGCCTATCCTCTGTCATTAATCGCCTTTCACAACATTCGTCTGGTGATTTCCATCTGATTCTCAATCTTTATTCTACTTGTAGTGCCCGAAGGGTTTTCACTGTCAAGCCTCTCTCATTTTGGTTTTTCTCTCAACTTTCATCGCCTTATGGTGCCCATGAAGATTTTCACCGATAAGACTCTCTCATTTGAATCACTTTCCAGCTGGGGATTTGAAGTGTTGCCGATATGACTCTCTCTGCTGGGGATTCTTTTCGGCTATCAATTCATTTCCAGTCCATGATCCTTTTCTCTGTTGGGAATCGGGGTGCTATCCCCGACTTCCGTTTGTATGACTTGGCATCTTTCGAAGACTGGTCAAAAGGTCTTTCTTTGGACCGTAATATGGGATTTTGGATAGGCTAGAAAGAAAGGATATTAAAGGCTCAAAAACGAATCAATTTGGGGTTCAAAATTACAACCTTCGGAACCATATTTGTTTACAACAAGCGCAACCCTTGCCCCAGTTTCTTGCTTGGGGATTTTTTAATTTTTTGGTACACTATGACTGAGCCGTGAGGCGCCTACGTATCCTCTTTTAGGAATCAGGTCGAACGTAGTTCACAATTCCTTTTTATTTTTTAATTTACCTATTCTTTTCTTTTCTTTTCTTTTTCTTTCTCCTTTGTTGTTGTTTTTGTTGCTTTCTTTTCCCTTTTCTTTCTTTTTCTTTATCTTCTATGCTTGTGTTTTCTAATCTTTGCTACTAATTACGAACGAGGGGTACGAAAGAAAATTAATAAGTCTCAAAAGGGGTAACGAAAGATAAAGTGTTTAGGTAGCAGAACAAAATACCTTCGTCATTCCAGTTTTCAAAATATGCCAAGTGCAAACAGCACAATTAAACAAAGATTTGTAGGCTCTTCTGATGGTGCTGGACTTGACCATTATATTCACACATTTGCCTTTTCATTTATCATCTCTAAAGCACCGTTGGGCAACACTCTCACTCTCATTATCATGAACGACCCTCATGTCAATTTGGCGAATCTTGTCTTTAACGGTTTTATTTATGTTTTACTTGCTCCAGTTCCACATGACTCGAGCTCCGAATAATTTCAAACCGTCCTTATTTCTTTTAAATGTTCCGATCACCTCTCAATGATTTTATGATTAATTTTTTAAGATTAGGCCCAAACTGTGTGCGCATGTCATGTCACTAGAATCGGCACTGAACAAAATGATAAAAAAACTAAACAAAAAGATGACTGGAGATAATAAAAGACCGGATTTTGCATTAGACTAACGGTGAAATGGTTTGAATAATAAAACAAACAAAAACAAACCAGAACAAAATCCCGAAATCCTGGACAAAACTAAACAAACCGCTATGACAAAAATGGACAGATAAGAAAGTTTGACACAACACAATATCCGGATTACAACCTTAAGAATAATCCGGACAACAGAAATGACAACAAGATAAGCTACCAAAAGCTTCTTTCTTGCTAACCAAGGAATGGAGCGTCCTCCCATTTATCAAACCTGGCATCTTAGCCACTGAGCTTCGCATCAATATTGCTAAGACCACTATCCGCTTCAACATCTTCAGCTTTAGTCAATATCCCATGCTCTTTATTACTGTCATCGATCGTAATCACTCCTTCGTGAATCATTCTTTCTATTTCCCTTTTCAACGAACGACAACTCTCAATGTTGTACCCTGGGACATTGGAGTGGTATGCGCATCGTGCAGTAGGATCAAAGCTTCCTGTACGTGGATCTGGAGTATATCCGGGGAGCGGCTCAATCAGGCCAGCATGCTTTAGCCTTTCAAACAGACTTGCATAAGATTCTCCGATCGGGGTGAGAGCCTTTTCTCGTTTCAGCAACCTCTCATTCCTAAATGCTTGATTGGGTCGGAAACCTGATCCAGAGGGCTTTCGGTAGGCTTGTGAGGGTGGATATGCCTTTTGTGGAGCTGGGTATTTGGAAAGTGAAGCATGTCTTTGGGAGTCTCGTGGAGAGAAGTAGCGTTGGGGAGGGGAGTAGTGTTGACGAGTGATGGAGCTACTCGGGTAGCTGGGAAAGCTACCATAAGTGGGTTGAGATGGAGAGTATGGGGGATCATCCGTTATGGTGTTGGGTGCTTGGGTAAGGACAGAGTTCAAGAAGCTTGGCGGTGGCGGGGGTGGTGCTTTCCCCGTCATCCATGTCTGATACATGTCTGCCACATGCTGTCTCAACATTTTTAACTCTTCTACCAACCCGTGGTCCTGTTCAACCAACCGCTTTCGGGCATCGGTACCAACCCACTTAGCTTTGTTGTTCTCTGCCATTGTCTTTTGCCTTTGTGTTGCAGGGAAGCGTTACTTTCAGAACCACAACCAACCACCTTTCTAAAGATTGAAAAGGGAACAAAAATGAGAGCAACTGGTTAGCGTTAGGGTTTTTCACAAATAGGAAAAACACAAATTGAGGATGCAATGCAACTAGGCAGTTAACCATTTCTATCATGCATTTGCTTCAATTACGTGCGTAATTCCGGCTTCTTGTAATTGTGCTCCCTTTTTTTCTTTTTCTTTTCATTTTCCTTTTTAAGGGTGGTCGAATCTTATGTGGATTGCCTACGTATCATGTCCCAGCATGAATCAGACTGGGCGTAGTTCTGCCCAAAAAAGATAAACAACAATAAAATATTTTTTTTTTTGAATTTTCAATTTTCATAATAAAAAAAACTTGATTATAAAAGTTTAAAAACTGACCCTACTAACAGGCTTTGACAAAAGGCAACAAACGGACTCAAAAATCAAATAACTCGCATACTCTAATCAAGGAATTACAAACTTAAAAACAAACAGCCAGATTCATTCCCCTATATGCCAATTTTAACCAAATAGTTGTTTTTCAGACGTGGCCACTTCTCAATTTCACATGTATTTTAAGGCCGGGAAGGACTATTTTACGACCTTTCACAAACTTGTTCGTTCTTTTACGAAAATAGCCCTTCGACAACTGAAAGATACTCTATGGCTATCCCGACAAGAACGGTTTAAGACATCATCGAAGCCGGACCGGCTTATTTTAACTAAAAACCAAACAGTATTCACTTGTCCACTAACTATTTTCTTGTTTTTCAAATAATAAAAGACCTAGTTTTGCAAACACGACCTTTCAGCACTTCGGAGACGAAGATTTTAAGGTTGTGCGGGATAACTGGTCGCAACCCAAAAGAATGACCAAAGATGGTCGTTTACGCAAAATCAGCCTTCCGGCATCCCGTTTGGGAACATTTGGCTATATTTGACATGAGCGGCATTACCCGACTTATTTATGAAAAAGATTCGACATTTTTTGGCTATTTTTGCAAAGAAGAGTTTGGACATCACCCGACTTATTTATGACGAAAGTTTTGACATGTTTTTCAAAATAGGAAACCCGATATAGCCAACACGGCCTTTCAACGCCTCGGGGACGTAAATTTTAAGGCTGTGTGGGTCAATCGGTCAAAATCTAAAAAAAATGACCCAGAAGTGGTTGTTTATGCAAAGTCAGCTTTTTGGCGTCCCTTTCGGGAACATTCGGCTATGTTTTGACAAAACAGCGTCACCCTACATATTTATGACTTTTTCTCATTTTTCAAAATAGAAACCTCAATATTGCAAACACGGCCTTTCAGCGCCTCGGGGACGAAGATTTTTAAGGCTGTGTGGGTCAACTGTACCAAATCTAAAAAATGACTCAAAGGTGGCTGTTTATGCAAAGTCAGCCTTCCGGCGTCCCTTTCGGAAACATTCGGCTATGTTTTGACAAAACAGCGTCACCCGACTTCTTTATGATGAAATTAAAATTTGACATATTTTTTTTGACTATTTTAGCAAAAGGGGAGGTTGGACCCGATGAGGGTTGCCTACGTATCTCACATCCGGTGAGAATCAAACCGGCGTAGTTCGGGCCTAATTAACTGAACTATTTTAAAACAAGACTTTTTTTTTCATTTTTGGCAGCAAATAACAAAACCACTTTCAAAGCATGACTCTTTTCATTTTTATTTTTGGTATTTTCATAAACAAATAAAAAAATATTTTTAAAAATAAGACTCTTTTTCATTTTCATTTTTCATGGCAAGATAAACTATTTTCCTTTTCTATTTTTGAAAACAAGACAGAACAACGACTCTTTTTTTTCTATTTTTCCTTTGCTTTTAGTAAAAGAAATTAATAAAATATTTTTTTTTATTTTCTCAAAATTTTGGCAGAGTTTCGAAAATATTTGGGCATTGTTTTTTTTCTCTCTCGTTTTTTCCAATATTCCAGTATTTTCAGAAGTCGGTCAGCATGCACGTCTGCAACAAATAAATGCGTAAAACAAACAGGATGCAGAAGGATGGTCTTTTCATTTCAGGTTGCTTGTCCTAGACGAACCCAACCCCTGTGTTGATTCCCCTAAGTCAAGTGCGCATGATGCAAATAAGCGTTCCTACTAGGGATCCGGCATGAGGATTTGTTATACTAGGTTTATCCTGGGTGTTTGTTCTAGACCTGGCTTACCCGAGCGGACAACTCGAGCCAAGGATGGGAACTGCGTACCGGTAACCAAAAGATCATCCGATTTTGCAACTCCTCTGAATCCTCGTTCTATTTTGGAATAGGACACTAACAGAAAGAAGTCACGACCAGCGTGCACTCCTCAAGAGAGAGAAGAGAGGAATTTCGTAGCAGTTTTTATATACAATTCAGATAATATCAAAGCGGTAAGAGTAACATTTTGCACATTTAGGCTAAAACATGTAATAAAATCAGACAATAAATGAAGCCAAATAATAACAATTATTCTAAGCTCGAATTTTTAAACTCTGAACCAGAGATTCTGGGTTACCTCCCCAGTAGATATTCAGTCCCCTAAGTCAAATGCAACATGATGTAAATAAACGTTCCTACTAGGGATCCGGCATTAAGTCAAGTTGTTCTAAGTTCAACCTGGGTATATGTTCTAGACAGTGTACCCGAGCGGACAACTCGAGTTGAGGAAGGAGCTCCTTTCCGGGAACCAAAAGGCCAGCCGACTTAGAAACTTTTCGAGCCTCTTTTATTTCAGGGTATGACACTAACAGAATAGGGAGTCTCAACCAGTAAGCACATCCCCAGAGGTAAGAAGAGAAGAGTTTCGGCACAGTTTATATACAATTCAGATAATATCAAAGCGGTAAAAACAGCATTTAGCACATTGGGCTCAAACATGTAACAAAATTAGATAAAACCAAATATAACAATTTATCTAAGCTCGAATTTCTAACCCTGAACCAGTGGTTCTGGGTTAAATCCCCAGCAGAGTCGCTAGAGCTATCACACCTCCTTTTTTCGCCCGCGCCGCCCGCAAAGAGGCGCAGAAGGGAGTTTTTCCAATTAAAGGACAATCGAAATGGGATTTATTTATTTAATTCAGAGTCGCCACTTGGGAGATTTATGGTGTCCCAAGTCACCGGTCGAATCCCGAATCGAGGAAAAGATTGACTCTGTTTAACAGTCCGCGAACCAGAAATCCGGATAAGGAATTCTGTTAACCCAGGAGAAGGTGTTAGGCATTCCCGAGTTCCGTGGTTCTAGCACGGTCGCTCAACTGTTATATTCGGCTTATTTATCTGATTTTTAATAATTAAGAACTTATATGCAAATTTTAACTTTGAACCACTTTTATCAATTTTATTATCATTGTTATTATTTTACGGAGAATTGCAACGTTGTGAAAACGTATCTCGAACCACGTCACAGTTAATGTACCCATGGTTATCGCCACATTTCGACTCCGTTGAGATTTAGATTTAGGTCACATAAATGCACACCCGAATTTAGGAAGGTAAGATTAATTAAGGCGCGTCCTAAAGAGACTATCGTATCGTTATTTTGGGAAGAGGCCATGAAAATTCACTAGACGGCCAACTCCAAAGTCTATCCGGTTATTGAATCCTTTTATTGAGGGCCCCACAATTTGTGATTTACTGTGGCGAGGCACATCTCCTTTATTTTAAGGATATCCTAAAGTGACGACATTTCTATTTAAATTAGTCTCTAAAATAAAAAAAATCATAATTAATTACGAGCTTAAGAAAAATAAGAAAACGTAACATACTAATTGCTAGATTAAGACAAATATTAATGGAAGGGAATTTTACTAAAAAAAAAAAGAAAAAATTCGAAATTGTAAATAAACTACGAAATTCGACAACTAATATTCAAAAGAAATCAATTATAGCTAGATTAAAGCTCGCATTGTTATATAAAAAAAACTATTGGGATTAATTATTCACAACCATTTAAAACTAGAATTAACCATAATTAGTAAAGCTTATTAGAAAGTTTATGAAACTTAAACGTTGACTCATCTTGCTCAAACTCGCACCTAATGGAGTAATGTTCTTAGCCTTGATAAGTTGAATCACACATTAAAAGCATCAAGCCTGCTGATTCTACGACAATATTGGCTTATTATATTTGCCTAATATTTGCGGATCTTCGTTACTAACAAGATTCAAAGATTAAAAAAAACCTCAAATTGCTTCTATTCCAATATTTGCAAATTCAAATCTAGATTTTACTAACCTTCCCCCCCCCCCCCCCCCCAAATTAAATCGATTTCCATATATACTATTTACCAATTTGATTTGAATGCGATTTCAAACTAAAAATTTAACAAAGCTGAAACTAATACTTAAGGTGTTCATACCGACACTCATCCAATAGTTCCGCAATTTAACGCTTCACATTATACATACTTCTACCATTCATATAACATGAAACACATAATGAATATCTAACTAAAAAAATACGAATATTCTATAATTAGAAGCATAAATCTTCTGGCCATTTCATTTCAGCTTCAATGCATATGTCGAAATGATTCAGAGTAGCGTACCTGGTATTTGAATACAAGGAAAGGAAGAATAGGATCAGCAGCAGTAGGAACAATGCAGCAACAACAAACAACCAGTAGCAGTAATGCAATAGTCTAGAAATAGAGTTTGAAAACCGGTGGAGCAGTAACCCAAAAAACCAACCAGACTTAGGAAAAACCAAGCGAAGACCCAGAAATCCCAATAACTCTCAAAGGCAGGACATAATGAACCCAAGAAAAAAAAACAGAAGAGGCAATGGGATAATTCTGATTTTTTGTTCTTTAAGACTCGAAGTAGAACACTTTCAAACTACTGGCACTATATGATTTCTGAAAAAATCAGTCCTCTTCTCTCAATCCTCAACTCTCAAGATTAAAAGTCTGTTTTTATCTCCTCTTTAGTTATGAAATTTCTATCTCCAAATTCCGTCCCCCTTTAAGTGTAAAATGAGTCCTCTTTTATATCCAAAGCAAGACTCCTCCCTTTCTTTCTACCTCTTTCCTTTTTACTTTTTTTTTAAAACTATTATTACTACCCCTTTTTACCTCTTTTACTTTTCAGCCCAATATTCTTCTACTATGTGTACCTTTTAACTTTTATTATTACCTATACTATTTCTGATTTTTAATTAAGTAAAAGCAGTCAACACAGACCCCACGGTTCCCCCCTTTTTCAGTGGTCAAAGAAGACCTCATTATTAATCCTCCTCCTTTTTACTTTACATCATTATGTCTTGTTCCCCACTACCACTTAAATAAATATATCAGATTTCCACTACCATATATTTTGTTCCCCACTATAATATTTTACTATTATTAGAGCTTAGTGGACGGAGCACTTAAATTAAATAAATCTGTAATTGGTTAGTTTCCGTATTACCCCTAAAACTACTGTTACTGCCCTGATTCAAAAAAATCTGTTCAAACTTCAAAAATTATCTAAGAACTAAAATCAGATTACCAGCTATAACCAATTCACCTAATCAATTAACCAAAATATAGCAGCTATAACTAATTCTTAATCAAATTCAATCAACAAATTCAAACTAAATGATGAACAACAAAGAAACAACTGGAATTATTTTGACTGAACAATATTTTTTTAACAACAAACCTACTTTCAGATTCAACAATAATAACAAACAAGTATATTCAAATTATTGAACTCAAATTCAAATGAACTTCAAATTAAATCTAACAACATTACAACCAACAACTTCTATATTAAACTAAACAAGAACATAAAACAACTGAAGAAATAATCAAAAATGATAAACAACGAACAAGGAAAGAATCAAACATATACGCTGATTTCGGATCCGAGAATATCAAGCAAAATACGGACAGAAATGAAACTTAAACCAACTAACCGGAAATGAACAACGACGAACTCGAACGACAATGGAAAAACTCGAACCAAGACTGTCAAACCTAATGGATCTCGACTAAACAGGAACGTTACACCAAATGGAACGATAAACTTGAAAGTCAGTCGACAAACTCAAACGAACTCTCCTCGAGCTTTAAACGAACTCCATTGGTGAAACAAACTTCCGTCGCCATTTTCCGATGGTGATGGAGTTCAGTCGACGAAGAAAAAGAAAGGGACAGTAGCAACGCTGCTTGTCAATGAACTGGTGGATCTGGTTGGACGTAGAAGACGAAGCAGTAGAAGGTGCAGCAGCCATGGAAGCTCGACGAGGGAAACATCAATGGTTGACGCAGCAGTGATGGTTGCTCTTCAATGGCGGACGGGGAGGGTCGTTGGTGGTTGAAGTTGGGGTGGTGACGACGAGAGGGCAGCCATGGTCGAAGCTGGATGAAGCAGCAGCAACAACAGCCATGGCGACTGTGTGTGTGTGTGTGTGTTCGTCGCTGCTGTTATAGCAGCTGGTGGAGACGGGCAGCAACACTGGTTTATCCGGCATGGCTGGGGGTCGTTTGGACGTGAGGTTGAGGAAGAAGAAATAGGAGCAAAGATAGGAAGATGAAGACAGCAAGGGTGGTCGTTTGGGACGTGAGGGTGAGGAAGAAGAAAGGGGGGGCATGGTCGAAGCTGGACGAAGTAGCAACAGCCATGGGAGGGGAGCTTGGGGTGCTAGGGCTTGGAGAGGATGAAGAAGAGAGGGGGGGGCGGGTAGTTTTTTAGGTTTAGGGTTTTGTTTTGTGAAATGAAAGATAGGGAGATAGGGGTGTTGGGTCTTTGGGGTTATGGACTGGGTCGACCCGGGTCGAAATGGACCGGGTCGTAGGGGAAGGTTGGGTATCTTTGGGCCTGTGGTTTAAAATTGAAGAAAAGACCCAATCCGGTCTTCTTCTATTTTTGTTCTTTCTATTTATTCAATTTTCTAATTAATAAAGCTAAAAATGCTAAGGTTAAATTATAAAACTCAAAATTATCTAAAAAAACTAATTAACTCCTAACAACAATTATCGCATATTTAAATAGCAATTAACGATAAAATCACACAATTTGGACGTTAAATGCTAAAAATGCAACGTACGTTATTTTTTATGATTTTTTATTTTGTAAAACAAACTTAATTAAATATTAAATGCAAACGCGACATATTTTTATATTTTTATTAATTTAAACAAATAAACATGCACAGACAAAATACAAATAATTATCCAAAAGTGCCACGAAAAATTTAAAAATTGCACACAAAGGAAAATTGTTTTATTTGAATTTTTTGGGAGTAATTCTCATATAGGGCAAAAATCACGTGCTTACATATATCATCCAGACTTTCAGTATATCAGCATGTGTTAGTTTATCTTCCGCATTCAGTATGTTATGATACCACATGTTGATTCAGCCAACCAGTTGGTTCGCTCGGTCACATGTAGTCAGGCACCGAGTGCCGCGTTACGTCCAGTCCCAGGTTCGGGGCATGACAGAAGGATAGGCAATGACCTTGTCATCCTGCATCAACACTACGCCAAGTCCAATACGAGGTACATCACAATAAACTGTATAAGGACCTGAACCTGTGGGCAAAACCAACACTGGTGTCATAGTCAAAGCTGTCTTGAGCTTCTGAAGCTCGCCTCACACTCGTCCGACCATCTGAACTAGGCACCCTTCTAGGTCAACTTGGTCATCGGGGCTGCGATAAATGAGAACCCCTCCACGAACCGACGATAGTAGCCTGCCAATCCCAAGAAACTCTGAATCTCTATAGTTGATGCTGGTCTAGGATAGTTCTTGACTGCCTCAATCTTCTTTGGATCAACCTGAATACCCTCTGCTGATACAACATGACCTAGAAATACAACTGAACTCAACCAGAACTCACACTTCGAGAACTTAGCATATAACTAACTATCCCTCAAGGTCTGAAGAACCACTCTAAGATGATGCTCGTGCTCCTCCCGGCTGCGGGAATATATCAAAATATCATCAATGAAGACTATCACGAACCAATCCAAGTAAGGCCTGAACACTCGATTCATCAAATCTAAAAAACTGCTGGGGCATTTGTCAACCCGAATGACATCACCAAGAACTCATAATGCCCGTACCGAGTGCGGAAAGTTGTCTTAGGGACATCGGATGCCCTAACCCTCAACTAATGGTAGCCAGATCTCAAGTCAATCTTCGAAAATACCTTGGCACCCTGAAGCTGATCAAACAAATCATCAATCCTCGGCAATGGGTACTTATTCTTGATTGTAACCTTGTTCAACTGTCGGTAACTAATACACATTCTCATCGATCCGTCCATCTCCTTAATGAACAACACTGGCGCACCCCAAGGCGAAACACTCAGCCTAATGAAACCCTTCTCAAGCAAGTCTTGCAACTGCTCCTTCAACTCTTTCAACTCAGGCAGGGCCATACGATATGGCGGGATAGAAATGGGCTGAGTGCCCGGAGCCAAATCAATGCAGAAATCAATATCCCTATAGGGTGGCATACCCGGCAGGTCTGAAGGGAATACCTCAGGAAAATCACGAACAACGGGCACAAAATCAATAGAAGGAACCTCAGCACTAGAATCATGAACATATGCCAAATAGTCCAAACACCCCTTCTCGACCATACACCGAGCCTTCACATAAGAGACAACACTACAGATAGAATGAACATGAGTCCCTCTCCACCCTAAACGAGGTAAACCCGGTAAGGCTAAGGTCACAGTCTTGGCATGACAGTCCAAGATAGCGTGGTAAGGTGATAATCAGTCCATCCCTAATATGACATCAAAATTGACCATGTCCAAAAGACCTCCAATCACAACTATATATGAACGATGGACTCGATCTACCACAATAGAATCACCCATCGGTGTAGACACATAAACAGGATCACTCAAAGAATCACTAGGCATGACCAGATACGGTGCAAAATAAGAGGACACATACGAGTACATAGACCCTGGATCAAACAACACTGAAACATCTCTATCACAAACCAGAACCATACCTGTAATAACTGCATCAAAAGCCTCAGCCTTAAGCCTGGCTGGAAGAGCATAACATCGGGGCTGGGCCCCACCACCCTGAACTACATCTCTGGGACGGCCTGCTGCTATCTGGCCTCTACCCCTAGCGGTCTGTGCTCCACCTCTAACACCTCTACCTCCACATCTAGTACCGCTACCCCTACCTCTAACTGGCTGGGCAGGCTGTGGAACACTCGGTTCCTGAACCATGGCGCGGGAACCCTGCTGCTGAGAACTGCTCAGTGCTCGAGGGCAATACCTAGCAATGTGCCTCGTGTCGCCACAAGTAAAACAAGCCCTCGGCTGCTGGGGCTAACGACCCTGGAAACTCTGAAGTGGTGGTGCACTGATAGGAGCTGGTGGTGCACTATAGGACTACTGATCAGAATACTGCATCTGAGAATCATGGCCACCTGAAGCACCGTGAGAAACCTGAAGTGCTGACTGAAAAGGCCTTGGAGGATGGCCTCTACCAAATGAATCCCTACCTCCAGATGAAGTACCACTGAATCTATCTGAATAACGGGGTCTCTTGGCCGACCCATGACCACATCCCTTCGATAGAACCATCTCCACTCTCCTGGCCATATTGGCTGCCTCCTGAAAAGATATCTCACTCCCAGTCTCCCTAGCCATCTGAAGACGAATCGGCTGAATAAGTCCATCAATGAACCTCCTCACCCTCTCTCTCTCGGTAGGAAGTATGACAAGAGCATGACAAGCTAGGTCGATGAATCTGGTCTCATACTGGGTAACAGTCATAGAACCCTGCTAGAGACGCTCAAATTGCCTCCGATAGGCCTCTCTCTGAGTGATGGGGAGGAACTTCTCCAGAAATAGCTGAGTAAACTGCTCCCAAGTCAAAGCTGGTAACTCGGCTGGTCTAGCCAAACAGAAATCCCTCCACCAAGTCTTGGCGGATCCAGACAAACGAAAAGTGGCAAAATCGATCCCATTGGTCTCAACTATCCCCATGTTCCTGAGAACCTCGTGACAACTGTCTAGATAATCCTGGGGATCCTCAGTAAATGCACCACTGAAAGTAGTAGTGAAGAGCTTGGTGAACCTATCCAACCTCCACAAAGCCTCCGAAGACATAGCTGACCTATCACCGGTCTGAGCTGTTGTTCGGCTGAAAAAGCGATACGTGACCTCGCCATGCGCGAAAGGACAAGAGTAGGGGTTTCAATTTAGCACTAAGAGAAAAAAATCGCACGACAGGAAAGAATGAATGTGAAGTTTTTCCTAACTCTGTAGCCACTGGGGGATAAATACAGACGTCTTCGTACCGATCCCTCAGACTCTACTAAGCTTGTTTGTGAACTGTGAGACCCATGTAACCTAGAGATCTGATACCAACCTATCACGAACCGGATTTCCCACCCTCGGGAGTCGTGATGACGCCTACTAATACGAGCAAGCCAATTATTTGCACAATTTACCTTTTTACCCATTTTATATTCATTAACAATTTCAAAGTAATAACATTTAAACAGCGTAATTTAACATAAGTAGAAGAAAAAAAAAGCAATAAGCTATCAGAACATGAATCCAATACAACTGTTTGAATCTAGACTACCCAGAACTGGTGTCACAATTTCATAGACGGTTTAAGAACACTAAAAATAAAGGTCTGAAAGAAATAAATACAACACTGTCTCTGAAAATGCATGAAAGATATAGGAATAGTAGATGGAAGGAGACGCCAAGACCTGCGGACACCTGCATGGCTACCTCGGGTCGCCTGATGAACAAGAATCAGTAATCCTACCGCGGTCTAAAGTCTACAACAATGGGGTCTGCACAAAAGAGTGTAGATTGTAGTATCAGCACAACCGATCCCATGTGCTGGTAAGTGTCTAGCCTAACATCGGCGAAGTAGTGACGAGGCTAGGACCAGACTGCCAAATAAACCTGTGCAGTATATAATGTACATCAGAAAATAAAATAGAAATGAACAAGTAAGGATGGGAGAGGAAACATGCTACGGGGGTATA
This sequence comes from Nicotiana sylvestris, assembly GCF_000393655.2. Classification (NCBI taxonomy): domain Eukaryota; kingdom Viridiplantae; phylum Streptophyta; class Magnoliopsida; order Solanales; family Solanaceae; genus Nicotiana; species Nicotiana sylvestris. The sequence goes on from NC_091060.1 coordinate 140,279,614, forward strand.
CCAGTAATAACAGTAAATCAAGAGTAACAGTATAAAGGCAGGTTAGAATTCACAGCAAAACAAAAGAAACTGAGATCCAAGCTAAACACATGTGTATCAATAATTGTTGCGGCGCACAACTCGATCCCGATATATAACAACATTGTTGCGGCGTGCAACCCGATCCATATCATTTATCATTGTTGCGGCGTGCAACCCGATCCATATATATCTTTGTTGTCGCGTGCAACCCGATCCATAACATTTATTATTGTTACGGCGTGCAACCCGATCCATATATATCATTGTTGCGGCGTGCAACCCGATCCACATATATCATTGTTGTGGCGTGCAACTCGATCCACATATAATATTATTGCGGCGTAAAACCCGATCCACATATAATATTTACAATTATAACGAGAGTCCCGACAAGGGATCAATAAGGTCTACATTATCCCAGCAAGGGATCCGACAACATAAGTAATTACGTCCGGCAATGGAGAAACAACTATAACCAAACTTGTTACAACATCTAACTACCTCAGCTATAATCAAATTTCTTACAACATTTAACTACCTCAGCTATAATCAAACTTGTTACAACATCTAACTACCTCGGATATAACCAAACTTGTTCCCCGAGAATAACCATAATCCTTACCCAACGCAAAGAATCATCAACCTAAGCATCCGTAATATCAACTAAGAATACAATGCAAGGGAACCACAACTCAACAATAGACCGGCAAGGGGGCAACATAATGATCTCTTCTCTTTCTCACCTTTACCTCACAATTCACTTCACAACTCGAGCCAATGCTCTAGAGGTTCAATCATCACTTATACTTTCACAATTCGTTATACAACTTAAGTCAACGCTCCTCAATGTTCATAGGTCACAATTCTTTCCACAACCTTTACACAACAACAGAAACCTTCACCAAGGCATAAATAACACAACGAAGTCATGAAAATTACAATATAAGACTCACGGTCATGCTCGACACCAACGTATAGATACTTGTCACCATGCCTATACTTCGTACTCAACAAGAAACAAATAGCAAATAGGACACAACTCCTAATCCCTCAAGCTAAGGTTAGACCAAACACTTACCTCGATGCCACGAACATAATTCAAGCCCCAACTATAGCTTTACTTCGTGATTCCACCACCAATTCACTCGTATCTAGTCACAAGTTACTTAATTACATTAATAAACGCTAAATGAATCAATTTGAATGCATGAAAATGAGTTTTCCAAAGTTTTGCCCAAAAAGTCAAAAATTGCCCCTGGGCCCATATGGTCAAAACCCGAGGTTCGAACCAAAACCCGATGACCCATTCTCCCACGAACCTAAATATATAATTTGTTTTGAAATCGGACCTCAAATCGAGGTCCAAATCCCCAATTTTTGAAAAACCTAGGTTCTACCCAAAACACCCAATTTCCCCCATGAAAATCATTGATTTTAAGTTGAAATCATGTTAAAAGATGTTAATGATTGAAGAAAATGAGTTAAAAATGACTTACAATTGATTTGGAGAAGAAGCCTTTAAAAATCGCTCTAGTGTGTTTAAGTTTTGAGAGGATATGAAAAATGGGTTTAGAATCGTCTAAGTATAAAAGTTGTAGGTCTCAGATGTGGGAATTGCGAACAGGCTTCGCAATTGCGAACAGGGCTTCGCAATTGCGAACCCCGACCTCTGCTGGCTTGGAAATTGCGAAGGGAAGCTCGCATTTGCGAACCCTTAGGAAATTTGGATTTTTCGCATTTGCGAAAGGGACCCTCGCATTTGTGAGGTCGGAATTGCAAAGCACAACTCGCATTTGCGAGATAAGGCAGGCCTGGGCTGGTTCGCATTTGTGACCAAGCCCTCGCATTTGCGAGTTAGGCTTCGCAATGCGAAGCCTGCAGACCTGATCACACCAGCAAAAATCCTTCAATTTTTCTAAGTTCAAAATGCACCCCGTGGCACATCCAAAACTCACCCGAGCCCTCGGGTCTCCAAACCAAATATACACACAACCTCAAAAACATCCTACGGACTTATTCGTGTACTCAAATAACCAAAATAACATCATGAACATCGAATTAAATTTCAAGATCAATGAAATTTTCTCAAAACTTCTTTAAACATCAAATTTGCATTTAAGGTCTGAATCACGTCAAACGGATTTCGTTTCTCACCAAACTTCACAGAATTATCTTAAATCACATATAAGACCTATATCAGGCGCCGAAACCAAAATATGGACCCGATACCAACATGTTCTAATCAAGATTCATTTCCAAATCCTTTAAACAATTTCAGAAAATAATTTTCTTTAAAAATTCATTTCTCGGGCTTGGGACCTCGGAATTTGATTCCGGGCATACGCCCAAGTCCCATATTTTTCTACGGACCCTACGAGACCGTCAAATCATGGGTCCGATTCCGTAAATCCAAAATATTGATCGAGGTCAAATTAGTTCATTTTAGGCTTTTCGGCTACACGCCCGGACTGCGCACGCAAATCGAGGTGATGCTAAAAGAGGTTTTTAAAACCTCGGAACGCAGAATTCCTATTAAAAACAAGTGATGACCTCTTGGGTCATCACATTACTGGGGGTAAAGCTCCAGATTAAGATTGACTCTGAGTTGGAGCTTGTGTTGCGGGACTAGTGGGTATTTCATCTAATTCTTCTTCCTCAAAAAAAAAATATCATTGCCAAATTATCTTTGTAAAGTTTCATGATCTAGTTGTTCTCTGATATGAACATCATAAAATGCGGGGGGTTGAAAAAATGAAGTTTCATCAACATGAGTCATTTCATCTATATGTTTTCTAATTCTAGGTCTAGGAGAAGGGTTAGGATTATAACTAGGATTAGGATTACTACTACTTTCACCTTTACTATTTTTTTACTACTTTTTTTAAAAATGTCAAATACATTTTTAGGTGCCAATTTAAATATAAAATTAAATTAAAATATCTAACACAAAAATTAAACACGCAAATGAAATATGAAAATAGCCACGTAAAGTAAACACAAAAATTAAGCACTAAAATGATACGCAAAAATTATATATTAAAATTAGGAGATGGAACGAGTGCACCGTGATTAAATATTGAAACTTGAAGAAATTGCCCAAAATATTACTCCAAATACTTGACGAATTAATTTGAAACTTGAAAGTTGCTCCAAAAAATTTGCCCAAATACTTGAAAGTTATCACTTGATACTTGATAGTTGATAGTAACAAAATTGAGAGAATAATATAGATAGAATATTAGAATGTAAGAGATTTCAGAGATAAGATTGATTTTTTATGGGAAAAAAAGAAGAAGAATGGGGGTATTTATAGTAGAAAATAGTGCCAAAGTGTAATTTAATAAACTTAGGGGTTATACTAAAAGTTTGGAGGGGGTAGGGGTGTTTGGGGGGAGGGGGAGGGGTTGTTTTGACCGTTTATGGCCATTGGCAACGGCTATTTTTGCAATTTAAGCCATTGCCCAACGGCTAGATATAAAAAAAAATTCTAGCAGGACGCGGGATGGGATGGGACAAACGGGACGAAATGGTCGTCCCGTCCCATCCCGTGTCCCGTTTAACATTGACCTATCCCGTTTAACTTGAAGCGGGATGGTACGGGACACGGGACAGGACCGGCCGGCCCGTCCCGTTGGACAGTCATGCTTCATACCAAGAATTTTTTTTAGAACAATTTTTTATTTTTAGAATTTCAACACGAAGCTGCTGGTTAAGAGGGAAATGACATCCTTTGGTGGTATTATTATTAGGTGTTTGTCTCGATTTTCTTACCATAGTTGGTTTCCTATCTCTTGAATTAAAAAGTAACATATATACCATAATTGAGTTTTCTTTCTTGTAGAAGGAAATCATAAATCTCTCATATTTAGCTAGTCATTTTTCTTGTAGGAAAAGATTTGGACTTTTATAAATTGAGGATCCTTCTTTCTCATTTAGTAGCATCCATAATGTAGCCATAGCGGGCTTGAGAGTCGTGTTTAGGGGGAGAACTTTATGGGATAAGTGTTAGTGTGTCACTTGTGTTTGCCTCTTCGTAAGATTGTTCTCTCGATATTTTGTACTCTTTTTTATATAGGATTGCTCATCTCCGCCCATGGAAGTAGGTCAGTTGATCGAACCACGTTAAATATTTGTCTCTTTTGGTAGATTTCTCTTTTGTTGTTGGATTTATCGTCGTTCAATTATTGCTTTACTAGCTTCTGCATGAAACCTGACTTTTTCGGTCCTAATAATTATAGGCGAGTTCTAACACCACATTGTATTAGGGGTGGGTATCGGTCGGTTCAGTTCGGTTATGAATATTATCAGTTTTGCCTATCAGTTATCGATTTATAAATATGATAAACCGATAACCAAACCGATAAGATATTGGTTATGGGTTATCGGTTAATCGGTTATTGATCATTATCGGTTCGGTTATCAGTTTACCCGATAAGATAAAACTAAAACAGATTCTGCAAATGAGAACAATTTTGTTTTATGTTGCTTAGATATATTGGCATTCGTTCTCCTTTTCAACTGATCAATATTCTTTTGATAGAAAATGTTTCTTCTAATTATAAGATTTTCTTGCTGCCAAAAGCACCCACATCATCTGATTGAGTAACAGGACAACCAGTTAAAGTTCCATCTTAGTGCAACTTAACTTAGTCTTCCAAGAAAAACTTTGATTTAAAAATCAGTGGTTGAATTTGCAAGCAAAGGCAATTCATCTGGCGGAGAACTGGTGAGGGCGACAAGGTGTGAGGCAGAGAAACTGAGAAGTGAGAACTATGTATATGAAACCCTAGTATGTATATACTTAAGGGTAAACTAGTAAATTCGTTAACCCTTATTGGGTTATATCGGTTTTACCCAATAACAGAATTGTCAAACCGAACCCGAACCGATAACCCAATTAAAAAAAAAATTACTCGTTATCGAACCATTAACCCGATAACCCAATAAATAATTAACGATTCGATTATCGGTTTTACCCGATATATGCCCACCCTACATTGTATGAGTTCTTGGTTCGTGAGACCAGAGTGAAGGGTTGGGTAATTTTACCACTTGGACAATTTTAAAAGTTTTTTAGAGAAACGTTTTTGAGAAAATTTTGTGTAAAACATTAGCTTCCCATTCTTAAAGGAAAAGTTGACACTGCAAATTGTGATACTCTCGTTCTTGAAATTTTTTTTTGACTTTAAAGAAAAAGGTACGGGGAAGCCAGATGAGAATTCTCACAAAGGGGAAGTGACTGGTTTTGAAAATCTTCAAAAAAGAAGTTAAATTTTTTTTTCTTTTAAGCGAACACGGCTTACACAATCACTCTACACGGCACATAAGAATTGTAAAATTCTAAAAAAAGGTAAAAAAAAAAAAAAAAATCAAGTGAAAATGATATTTGAAATTTAGAGTTGTGTTTGGACATGAATATAATTTTGGGTTGTTTTTGAAGTTTTGTGAGTAAAAATTTTGAAAAACAGTTTTTTGGAGTTTTTCAAATTTTTGAAAATTTTCAAAATGCATCTTCAAGTGAAAGTTGAAAAATTTTATGAACAAACGCTGATTTTGGAAAAAAATAAAAAAATATATAAAAAAAGGGAAATATTTTTTATGTCCAAACGGGCTCTTAGACAAACATTATTTGCAAATAATTTTACAAATATTAAAATATTATTTGCAAATTAATATTTATTTTACAGTGTTGTTCATTATTTCAGTTTCAACTTGAAATAAAGTATTTGTGACTGAAAATTTTGTTAAAGGAATACTTTAAGAAAATATGATTATCACTCACAAAACTTTATTTTTCAAATGAAATTAATGTCTAATGTCCAACTTTTAATTAACTCTGTCTTTTAAACTTGAACGAATTATATTATCCAGATTTCAATGAAAAGGGAAGATTAGCTTTTGTCAACGGCGCAGCAAGTGCAGTGAAAAAGTTCTCTTTGAAGACAGGGACCAAACAGTAAGAATTTCAGACAATTCTCTCTTCTCCCAATACACATTGAAAGAAGCAAAAGAGCAAAAATAAAAAAAACATGAAATATGAACGGTATAGGCAGAGAGATATGGAGTATTTCATTATTAATTTTAACTAGTATTAGTACTCACGCGATACGCGGACACAAATCATGTTGGGTTGTGATTTTGATTATTTGAATTATGTATAAATAACTTTAAAATATAAACCTTCCAGATAAAATTTATTGATAATCATTAGATATTAATTAAGAAGCAAGACATGAAACCATTTCGCAAATCTCATAGTGGATAACCTGTTTTCCTTTTCTATATTTATATAATCCAATAGGTTAATTTTAGTACTTGAATTTCGTTTCGTTATCAATATTAAAAATTACTAACTATGTCATGTGGTGATCCTCGTTTGAACATATTAAATTATATTATTTTAATAAAATTTTCAGTATTAGTTTATTTTTTATCTCAAGCTTTAATAAGTCTTATTCTTTTAAATTTTACATAATTTTTTTTGTTCTTTGCTTATAATTATTATATTATTTATTATTTAATATTATTATACTTTCATGTGATTTTTTCGGCTTACTAATTGACTTTATATTTTGCTTATTATCCTTTTAATAATTATAATATATTTTTTATTCTTGAAATTTAATATATTTTACGCTTTTATCCTCTATCTCAAATCTATTTTACTATTTAAATCTATCAATAATATTTTGGAAAATAATTCAATTATTTACTTTATTTTATTTTAAATTAATTTAAAGTATAAATATTCTCACATTGTATCTATTTTTTTCTTTATACATTCTCTTCCTTATTAAGAAATTTTTAATTAATATTTTACCCGTAGTCAAAATAATATCATATTTGACTATAAGTTGTAACTTTGATTAGTATAAAATATTAATATATAAGTTCTTTGATTATTATATTCCAAATCTATTAAGTTTTCTTATATTTATTTTTTGTATTACATACAATAGAAAAAAATTCTCTTTTAGTTTCAACATACAAAATTTGACTTTTAATTTTAGTTAATAAAATTACTTATATTAGATATTTATTTTATATTTTTAAATTTTAATTCTATATCTAGCAAGACTTTAATTTTTGGTGCCACTTTATTTAGTATTATTATCCATTACTATCCTTTAATATAATATAGATAATCCAGAAATTTTTTAATCTTAAAATAAATATCTATTTTATTTTTAAAATATTTCTTGAATTCTTAAATTATTTAAATTTATCAATAGTCTTTCACTTTATTTTATTTTCTAAACCAATTCTTAGCATAAATATTCTCACGTTATTTTTAATTTATTTTAAATATTTTTAAGTTCTTATTTTATCTGTTAGACATAAGTTGCGTGGTATTATCCACAATATGATATTTCTTATCATAATAGATAAATAACAACTTTCTCTTCTCAAATTTAAATAAGTTTTATCATTTTCTTTATGATGAAAGATTTGATTAATTTCTCTCTATTTATTCCTTATTTTTGCTATTCTATTGTTCAATAAATAATATTATTACATTGTTATGTGACTTTCATTAGCTTGTTTAATTTAGTATCTATTTCTACCACTCTTATTTTAGTATTAATTATAAAAGTTAATTTCTTATCTGTTTGAACACATTATATCTGATGATAATGTTTTCATTATCATTTTATTTCTCTATGTACTATTTCTAAAAATAATAAAATTATGAAATGAAAGAAAAGAAAACAGATCAAGTGGTTAGTGAATAATTATATTTGGAAAGCTATCAAAATTTATTTACTATAAGAATGTGAGTCAATTTTAATTGATTTCTACCATAAATTAAATTTGATCAAATCTAATTTGTTTTAATCCTTATTAAATTTGTCTAAAAATCTATTTAGATTATGTCTTAAAAATGTTAAGTGACATTTTCTGAATATGCCTCTTGGCTTAATGTCATGCCTCACTACCTTCCTTTTAATATAATATATATAGAAGATACAAATATTTAAGTTTTTTCTTATCTTATAAATAATTGTATACTTTATGTAAGATCTTATTTTACTGCTTGAATATTTTAATTTTTGAAGTCAATAAATCTTTAATAGCATAAGTAAATTTTAGTTTTATTTTATATTTTAACTTACTTCAAAGTATAAATAGTCATAGGTTATCTCAATTTACGTTTTTATATATTTTTTTTATTTTTTTCAATTATATTTGTTTAATTAATTTTTTACCTCCATATTTCTAGGTAATTTAGAAGAAAGTCTATGAGTGAATTAATATATAGATATTTATTTTATATTTTTAAATTTTAATTCTATATCTAGCAAGACTTTAATTTTTGGTGCCACTTTATTTAGTATTATTATCCATTACTATCCTTTAATATAATATAGATAATCCAGAAATTTTTTAATCTTAAAATAAATATCTATTTTATTTTTAAAATATTTCTTGAATTCTTAAGTTATTTAAATTTATCAATAGTATTTTTAATTATTTTATTTCACTTTATTTTATTTTCTAAACCAATTCTTAGCATAAATATTCTCACGCTATTTCTAATTTATTTTAAATATTTTTAAGTTCTTATTTTATCTGTTAGACATAAGTTGCGTGGTATTATCCACAATATGATATTTCTTATCATAATAGATAAATAACAACTTTCTCTTCTCAAATTTAAATAAGTTTTATCATTTTCCTTATGATGAAAGATTTGATTAATTTCTCTCTATTTATTCCTTATTTTTGTTATTCTATTGTTCGGTAAATAATATTATTACATTGTTATGTGGCTTTCATTAGCTTGTTTAATTTAGTATCTATTTCTACCACTCTTATTTTAGTATTAATCATAAAAGTTAATTTCTTATTTGTTTGAACAAATTATATCTGATGGATAATATTTTCATTATCATTTTATTTCTCTATGTACTATTTCTAAAAATAATAAAATTATGAAATGAAAGAAAAGAAAACAGATCAAGTGGTTAGTGAATAATTATATTTGGAAAGCTATCAAAATTTATTTACTATAAGAATGTGAGTCAATTTTAATTGATTTCTATCATAAATTAAATTTGATCAAATCTAATTTGTTTTAATCCTTATTAAATTTGTCTAAAAATCTATTTAGATTATGTCTTAAAAATGTTAAGTGACATTTTCTGAATATGCCCCTTGGCTTAATGTCATGCCTCACTACCTTCCATTTAATATATTATATATAGAAGATACAAATATTTAAGTTTTTTCTTATCTTATAAATAATTGTATACTTTATGTAAGATCTTATTTTACTGCTTTAATATTTTAATTTTTGAAGTCAATAAATCTTTAATAGCAAAAGTAAATTTTAGTTTTATTTTATATTTTAACTTACTTCAAAGTATAAATAGTCATAGGTTATCTCAATTTACGTTTTTATATATTTTTTATTTTTTCCAATTATAGTTTTTTAATTAATTCTTTACCTCCATATTTCTAGGTAATTTAGAAGAAAATCTATGAGTGAATTAATATATATATATATTAGGAAGAAACTATATTAGGAAGAAACTACTCCCAATTTAAATTGTTAATTTTTTTTCTTATTTTCAATTTTTATAGATATTTAAATTCAAAAACAATAACCAATAACTAATTATTAACTAAATAACTAATTATGCCAAGTGGCTTTTTTCTAGGCTACCACTTGGCTTAAGGAGAGGGCTTTTTCCTCTCCTTTTAATAATATATAGATATTTTAACTTACTTCAAAGTATAAATAGTCATAGGTTATCTCAATTTATGTATTTATATATTTTTTATTTTTTCCAATTATAGTTTTTTAATTAATTTTTTACCTCCATATTTCTAGGTAATTTAGAAGAAAATCTATGAGTGATTTAATATATATATATATATATATATATATATATATATATATATATATATATATATATATATATATATATATATATATATATATATATATTAGGAATAAACTACTCCCCAATTTAAATTGTTAATTGTTTTTCTTATTTTCATTTTTTATAGATATTTAAATTCAATAACAATAACCAATAACTAATTATTAACTAAATAACTAATTATGCCAAGTGGCTTTTTTCTAGGCTGCCACTTGGCTTAAGGAGAGGGCTTTTTCCTATCCTTTTAATAATATATAGATGATAATGTTTTCACTATCATTTTATTTCTCTATGTACTATTTCTAAAAATAATAAAATTATGAAATGAAAGAAAAGAAAACAGATCAAGTGGTTAGTGAATAATTATATTTGGAAAGCTATCAAAATTTATTTACTATAAGAATGTGAGTCAATTTTAATTGATTTCTATCATAAATTAATTTGATCAAATCTAATTTGTTTTAATCCTTATTAAATTTGTCTAAAAATCTATTTAGATTATATCTTAAAAATGTTAAGTGACATTTTCTGAATATGCCCCTTGGCTTAATGTCATGCCTCACTACCTTCCATTTAATATAATATATATAGAAGATACAAATATTTAAGTTTTTTCTTATCTTATAAATAATTGTATACTTTATGTAAGATCTTATTTTACTGCTTTAATATTTTAATTTTTGAAGTCAATAAATCTTTAATAGCATAAGTAAATTTTAGTTTTATTTTATATTTTAACTTACTTCAAAGTCTAAATAGTCATAGGTTATCTCAATTTACGTTTTTATATATTTTTTATTTTTTCAATTATAGTTTTTTAATTAATTTTTTACCTCCATATTTCTAGGCAATTTAGAAGAAAATCTATGAGTGAATTAATATATATATATATATATATATATATATATATATATATATATATATATATATATATATATATATATTAGGAAGAAACTACTCCCCAATTTAAATTGTTAATTTTTTTTCTTATTTCCAATTTTTATAGATATTTAAATTCAAAAACAATAACCAATAACTAATTATTAACTAAATAACTAATTATGCCAAGTGGCTTTTTCTAGGCTGCCACTTGGCTTAAGGAGAGGGCTTTTTCCTCTCCTTTTAATATTATATAGATAAATATTTTTTAATTTTTTCTTTTCCGCTCGAGTTTTCAGATCAGTACAGCTTTTAGGGGTCGTTTAGTTAGGAAATAAATTATCCCAAGACTAATTATTCCAAGAGTGTTATCATATTCTTCGGAAAATTTTATTTGTATGAGCCAACTTTTTTGTTTCACAGTTTTGTGGACCCAGATTTCTGTGGACCCAAAAGTATAAGATTGGGGTCTACAAATTTGTGAGACAAAAAAGAGCCTCATACAACTAGTGTAAATTATATGAGACACAAAATAAAACTTATCATATTCTCCTATAGAGATAAAAATAATATTATAATTTCGAGATAATTATTCCAGGATTAGTTATACTGCTTAATTCTAGGATTAGTTATACTGCGACTTTATCTCAATTAAATGTGGGATAAACTCATCTCAAATTTAATTTCAAAATTAATTATTCTTTATTTCTTGTACCAAATGAGCCCTTAGTGGGCAATTTTGACAAGAACCAAAGATAAACTAACCCTTTTCCTTATTTTGAAAAAATACCATAGAAGAAAATAAAATAAAAAAGAAAGTCTGGACGGGCTGAATTTAGTGTGGTCTGTGAAGCAAACCCCGTGGACCCTCTTATGGGGAAGTCCAACAATAGCCACTTTTAAGCCCCCTATTTATAATATATTCATAAATTAATATTTTTAAAGATTAGCTAATTCACCAAAATTTCTGGACCTACTATTCTGAATTTGGAAATTCAGGACATAAGATTCGAACTTTTGGACACAATTTTCGAACTTTAGGACACGATGTCCTGAAGTTTGAACTTTGAGATTTAAACTCTAGGATGTCGTGTCATGAAATTTGAGAAAAATTTGCTAATCTTTAAATACATTATAAACAGTGAATATATTTTAAACAACATGCTTAAAATGGCTATCTGGTGTTATTTCCACCCCTCTTATTCTCCTGCTTTGTTCAGTATCTAGTCGGGCCTCTTTTGTTCCAACGAACTTGAATCTGTTACCCCAAACCATGCTATTTTACCGTGGTTAAATTGTAAACTAAGGTGAACTGTGTACCAATTAACTATATTTTAGTTATATGAATGTTTCTGAAGACATGTGATATGTACTTATTGAATTGGTATAAAAATTGAGTGTATGTAAATTTTATATCCCTTGAAAGTTAATTACGAGTAGAATTTATAATCTAATGAATGTAGGGTGAAAGACTAACAGCTTGTTTGGATGGTTGTTATCTATTGTATCGTATCGTATTGTTATTTTAAATACGATATTTGTTTTGATTGTTACTTAAAATTTATTGTATCGTATTGTTAAATTCGTCGTTACGTAACGACGAAATGTGCCACTTTATGTAACGACCGATTTGGTGTGGTCGCGTCGTTATCTTGTCTTTTTCTCTCAATCCCACCCTTCATTATAATTAAATAATTTTATTTTATTATTTATCCTATATTTTCATATAATAATTTTACCATGTTCATAACTTTTCTTTATAATATTATAAGTTTATTCTTCATATTGCTGGTGCGTGATATCATGAAACGACGCCAAACGACATAATCTATCCAAACATTGTATTCATCAAACAATACAATACAATACAATATGATACATTACAAAACGATATGTAACAACCATCCAAACAAGCTGTAATGAAGAATGGGGTCACTTTATTTTAAATATTTTTCATCAAGGAAAAATCCTTAAAGAAATTTGACTTCGAAAAACTGCGTCACAAAATTTAAGAAAATAAAATAAAAGGATAGAGTAGGCTGTGCTTTGTTCCATTTAAAGTAAGAAAATACTATTTGCCAGCATTTGGGTCGACAATGCATGCATAGAGAATTCAGTCTTTTTTTAATGTATAAAACTTAAACTTCTTTCAGAAGAATTTTACATATTTTTAACATTATGAAGTAAAATAATATCTATACGAGAATTCTCAAACAATTTCTCAGAAGATAACAACAACAACGATCCAGTGCATTCCCATAAGTGAGATATGTACATAGCCTTACCCCTACCCTGGACGAGCAAAGAAACTATTTCCAATAGACCCTTAACTAAAGAAAAGATGAAAGAAGCATTTATATCAAGTAATGACAGTACAAAATATTTAGAAGAATTTTACATATTTTCAACGTAATGAAGTAAAAAATATCTATACAAAGACATCTCAAACAATTTGCCTTAGTCATGGGAAGGAGGTGCTTCTAAACGTATATAATCATACATGATCCCTTGGAAAGGACTAGTTGCATTTGCTTGTGTCAAATATATTGTATTTTCCCCTTCAACAAGCATGTCACCCTGCAAATTCACATTGAACAGCCAGTAGAGACCATGAATTCCATGCCTTGCTATCGCGTTATCCTTCCCTATCAATCCACTTGAGAATAGAGGAGTATTCATGCTTGAATCATTGATGCGAACCTACAAATTATATTTTATGATTTCCTTTATCGTTGACTCGACAATATTTAATTATGATTGAAAAATGATGAAAAAACTATGCTATACTTGTAATTCAGCTTGTGCTACAGATGCAAGTGCCAATCTCAGTGAATAGGTTTCATTTCGATTAACACTGTCAAGTTTGAATTTTATTTGCCATGTTGTTCCTGTATACTGTTGGGAATAAACCCCTTACCAAAATAATATTCACGGTAATAAAGCGGAATAATAATGTAGCACCGAGATACGGTAATTAACAAGAATAAAAGAGTAACAATGACACCAAGATTTTTACGTGGAAAACCCTTCTGAATAAGGGAAAAAAAAACCACGACCCCGAGAGGAGCAACTGATATCACTATAGTAAGGAATTTTACACTTTGTAGGTCGGAGGTAAATACTCCAAAGACCACTACAACACTCAAAAGAAATAACCCTCTTTTGATATTCCCACCTCACTACAATATCGCTCACTCTCTATTTTCCTCACAGACTATTTTCTTATACCTTGTCTGTGAAACCTCACTCTTTCTTTCTCTCTTTGTTGGTGTGAAGAAATGAGAGTTGAAGCTCTCCTTTTATAGCCAAAGCTTCACCCTCTAAAGCCTACAATATTTGACAATTTACACACATTTTTCACAATTCAACAAAGTTGGCTACCAAACCAAAGAAATTCAACAAGGTTGGCTACCAACCAAACCAAGTCAACAAGGTTGGCTACCAAACCAAAGAAAACTCTTATTAGGCACATGCCTAATACTTCTTCAATGAGATGGACATCATCAATCTCCCCCTCCAGTCTCATTCATCCAGAGGAGGTAGCACTGTCTTCTAGTTTGAGTGCATGCCGACAAGTTCTTTGCATAGCTCGAACTTGTTCCTTGGTACCACCTTGGTCAGCATATCTGCGGGATTCTCATTTGTAGAAATCTTCAAGACTTTTAGAGATTCATCATCTACCATTTCTCGAATCCAATGATATCTCACATCAATGTGTTTGGTCCTTGCATGGTACATAGAGTTCTTGCTAAGGTCTATTGCACTTTGACTGTCACAATAGACGACATACTCCTTCTGATGCAATCCAAGCTCTTGAAGGAATCGCTTGAGCCATATCATCTCCTTGCCAGTTTCTGTAGCGGCAATGTACTCTGCTTCAGTTGTTGAAAGTGCAACGCACTTCTGCAACTTAGACTGCCATGATATAGCTCCCCCTGAAAATGTAAACAAATATCCAGTAGTGGATTTTCTGTTGTCAATGTCACCCGCCATATCAGCATCTGTATAGCCCTTCAAGATTGGATCAGATCCTCCAAAGCACAAACAATCTCCCGTGGTACCTCTCAGGTACCTGAGTATCCACTTGACTGCTTCCCAATGTTCCTTTCCAGGATTTTCAAGAAACCTGCTGACAACACCAACTGCGTGAGCAATATCAGGTCTAGTACATACCATTGCATACATCAAGCTTCCGACTGCTGAAGAATAAGGAACTTTAGCCATGTTCCCTTTCTCCTCCACTGTTGTAGGACACATCTTCTTACTCAACTTTAGATGACCAGCAAGAGGTGTGCTGACTGGCTTAGCATTCTTCATGTTGAAGCGTTCTAGTACACGTTCAATGTACTTCTCCTGAGATAGCCACAACTTTCTACTTGTTCTCTCTCGAACTATCTTCATCCCTAGAATTTGTTGTGCTGGGCCCAAGTCCTTCATATCAAATGACTTGGACAGATCTCCTTTCAACTTTGCTATCAACCCCTTGTCTTTTCCTACAATTAGCATGTCATCCACATACAACAACAATATAATAAAGTTATTCTCAGAAAATCTTTTGAAGTATACACATGGATCAGAATAGGTCTTTAGGTATGTTTGACTTTTCATGAATGAATCAAACTTCATGTACCACTGCCTTGGTGCCTGCTTCAATCCATAAAGACTCTTATTCAATTTGCACACCATGTGTTTCTTTCCAGCTACTTCAAATCCTTCTGGTTGCTCCATATAAATCTCCTCTTCCAAATCTCCATGAAGAAATGCAGTTTTCACATCCAACTGCTCCACTTCAAGATCTAGGCTAGCTGCTAAGCTCAAAATTGTTCGAATAGAAGTCATTTTAACAACGGGGGAGAAAATTTCGTCAAAATCAATACCTTTCTTCTGTTCGAAGCCTTTAACCACCAATCGAGCTTTGTATCTGACCAGCTTGCCATCTCCATCTTTCTTGAGTTTAAAGACCCATTTGCATTTGAGTGGTCTTTTACCCTTTGGAAGTTCAACCAGCTTGTATGTGCCATTTTTCTGGAGAGATTCCATCTCTTCTTGCATAGCTTTCATCCACTGGTTCTTTTCTGGATGGGACAACACCTCCTTAAGACTTTCTGGCTCCCCCTCATCACTGATGAGGACATACTCTGTGGAAGGGTACCTGCGTGACTCTACCCTTGGCCTCTCTGATCTCCTCAGAGGTTGATGTTGTTCTTCTCCCTGAGTGGGGTGCTCCACTTCCTCGACACCTTCATCAAGTTGCTCCCCCTGCTCAATAACCTCACCAGGTTGCTCCCCCTGCTCGGCAACCTCGTCGGTCGTACTTTCTGCACTTGTGGGATTGTTAGAAGTAGAAGGAATAGTAACAAAGTTAGGAATTATACCATTCTTCGCCTTTTCTGACATATCAGCAGCAGTTCTAACTTCACTTTCTCGGAAGACTACATCTCTACTTCTGATGACCTTCTTCTTTACAGGATCCCACAGTCTGTACCCGAACTCTTCATCTCCATATCCGATAAATATGCAGGGAATAGATTTATCATCCAGCTTTGTTCTCTGCTCTTTTGGTACATGTGCAAAAGCTCTGCAACCGAACACCTTCAGATGCGAGTAGGACACCTCCTTGTTGGTCCAGACTCTCTCTGGGATTTCAAACGCCAACGGAACTGATGGACTCCTATTGATCAGGTAACAGGCTGTCTGAACTGCTTCACCCCAGAATGACTTAGGCAGTTTAGCCATTCTGAGCATGCTTCTCACCTTCTCCACAATGGTGCGGTTCATCCTCTCGGCTACGCCATTGTGCTGTGGGGTTCCAGGAACTGTCTTTTCATGTCTGATCCCATGACTTGAACAATACTCTTCAAATTCCCTTGAAGTGTACTCACCTCCATTGTCACTTCGGAGACGCTTTAGCTTTCGACCCGTCTCCCTTTCTACTAGAGCATGAAACTTCTGGAAAACTTGAAACACCTGATCTTTGGTTTTCAAAATATAAACCCATAATTTTCGTGAAGCATCATCAATAAAAGTAACAAAATATTTGTTACCGCCCATTGATTCAATTTCCATTGGGCCGCAAACATCAGAATATACTAAATCAAGTATATTCAATTTTCTTTCAGACGATGTCTGAAATGAGACTCTATGCTGCTTACCAAATAAACAGTAGTCACAAGGTTTTACCGTTGTACCTTTGGCATAAGAAATGAGTGATTTCTTGGCAAGAATCTGCAATCCCTTCTCGCTCATATGACCCATTCTTTTGTGCCACAAATCTACAGAAATCTCATCTTGTGCCGCGTTCAATTCACCTTGGCATATTTCTGCATTTGTCCTGTACAACGTGCCACGAGCAACTCCCTTTGCAATCACCAATGATCCCTTAGTGAGTCTCCACTTTTGATTTGCAAAATAACTCTCGTATCCATCTCGGTCTAAAGCAATTCCCGAGATCAAGTTCATCCGCAAATCAGGTACATGCCGCACATCCTTTAGAACCAATGTGCATCCGACATTTGTCTTGATACAAATGTCACCAATCCCCGCAATCTTTGAGTAACTTGTGTTACCCATTTTCACTGTGCCGAAATCACCTGCTACATATCTGCAAAAAAGATCTCTTACCGGTGTGGCATGGTGAGATGCCGCTGTGTCAACCACCCATTCCGACTCTGGACCTGACAGGTGCATGCATTCCTCTTCCTCATTTATAAAGAGGACAACATTATCATTATTTTGCACCATGGCGGCTGTGTTGTCGTCATTCTTCTGGCCACTGGTTTCACCTTTGCCCTTCCTTGGATTTGGGCAATCTCTTTTGAAGTGACCTGGTTGATTACAGTTGTAGCAATTTCTGACTCTTGATTTGGATCGGTTCTTTGACTTCCCACGAGCTCCGGATCTACCATAGTTGTTCGAACTCCTTTGATAACTCCTGCCTCTACCTTCTGTGATGAGAGCCTGTCCTTGATTTTCAGGCTTCTTTCTCATCTTCTCATTGAGTAGAAGAGCCGATGTGACATCTTTCAACTCAATAGTAGTCTTACCGTGCAGGATGGTTGTTGCCAAGTTATCGTACGAAGATGGCAACGAGTTCAATAGCAAGATGGCTTTATCTTCTTCCTCGATTTTCACTCCGAGGTTGGCAAGCTGTGTGATTAGTCCGTTAAACACATTTAAATGTGACAAAAAATTCGTACCTTCACTCATGTGTAGGGCGTATAACTGCTTCTTCAGGTACAATTTATTTGTCAGCGTTTTGGACATGTATAGGCTTTCCAACCTTGTCCAAATTCCACGTGCAGTGTCTTCATCAATGATGTTATTTACCACATCATCTGATAAGTGCAACCTGATTGCACTAGCAGCTCTTTCATCCAAGTCAGCCCAATCCTCAGCTTTCATGGTATCAGGCTTTTTGGAATCAACATCTAGAACCTTGTGTAATCCTTGTTGGATGAGCAGATCTCTCATCCTTCTTTGCCATGTTGAGAAACCGTTATCTCCATTGAATTTTGCTACCTCGTACTTTACTCCGGACATTTTTATTTTTCACCAAGTATAGTACTACCGACAGTGAATAGTATTTCAGTGAACGAGCAGAACCTGTGCTCTGATACCAGTTGTTGGGAATAAACCCCTTACCAAAATAATATTCACGGTAATAAAGCGGAATAATAATGTAGCACCGAGATACGGTAATTAACAAGAATAAAAGAGTAACAATGACACCAAGATTTTTACGTGGAAAACCCTTCTGAATAAGGGAAAAAAAAACCACGACCCCGAGAGGAGCAACTGATATCACTATAGTAAGGAATTTTACACTTTGTAGGTCGGAGGTAAATACTCCAAAGACCACTACAACACTCAAAAGAAATAACCCTCTTTTGATATTCCCACCTCACTACAATATCGCTCACTCTCTATTTTCCTCACAGACTATTTTCTTATACCTTGTCTGTGAAACCTCACTCTTTCTTTCTCTCTTTGTTGGTGTGAAGAAATGAGAGTTGAAGCTCTCCTTTTATAGCCAAAGCTTCACCCTCTAAAGCCTACAATATTTGACAATTTACACACATTTTTCACAATTCAACAAAGTTGGCTACCAAACCAAAGAAATTCAACAAGGTTGGCTACCAACCAAACCAAGTCAACAAGGTTGGCTACCAAACCAAAGAAAACTCTTATTAGGCACATGCCTAATACTTCTTCAATGAGATGGACATCATCAATCTCCCCCTCCAGTCTCATTCATCCAGAGGAGGTAGCACTGTCTTCTAGTTTGAATGCATGCCGACAAGTTCTTTGCATAGCTCGAACTTGTTCCTTGGTACCACCTTGGTCAGCATATCTGCGGGATTCTCATTTGTAGAAATCTTCAAGACTTTTATATAGTCACTCTCTCCAATTGTAAAGACTATATCACCATTTGGATACAAGTCAGTGTATCTCTCCCATAGCCCGTACTGTCTAAACCTGAGGAAGATGATGATAGTGAGCAACAACAACAACAATAACAAATCCAGTAAAATTTCACAAGTGAGATTTGGGGAGGATAGTGTGTACGTAGACGTTACACCTACCCTGGGGAGGTAGAGAAGTTGTTTCCGAAAGACCTAATGCGCAGCAAAATAAAAAAGATAAAAATTAAACTTTCAATGATGAAGGAGAAAGCTAACTTATCAGGATGATTAACAAAGAGTTTGTTGATATATTTTGGATCTGGATCAGGAATATAAAACTCTCGTGCAGAGCGGTCAGGAATGCCAATTTCCCAAAGTGTAGGTCCATTTCTTGGGGGTTCAAAGACAAGATCATCCATCTCAATGCTGCAACCTGATTTATAACATGTTATATTTAGCTCGTAACGATCTTGAAAAGCTTGAAAATAATGGTCTAATTGTAGTACCTGAGGTAATTGTAACTTTAGTGTCACTTTTGTAATCTCCAATGAATCCAGGGACAAATGCATACAAGTTATAGTCGCCTGCTCGTATGTCACTGATTACATAATAGCCTTCCTCATCTGCTTTTGTCCAGAATTGATAGTCCTGATCAACATCAACTAGTATTCAAATTGTTAAAAAGGCAAAATATACTCGTAGTTTTCGAGTGATTGAGCTTTTATGTTCCCCTGAATCACCTTGCATTCTCTTTGCCATGAACCAGCTTCTCCTGGTGGAGCCAAGCCAACATATGCACCAGAAGCATATATCTTATCATCTTTGAAGTACCTAAGCTTGAAAAAATAATATAAGTAGAGCCAATGACTGTAGAATAATTGTTCTTCCAAGTCCACCACCTACCTCCAAAAGAAAAAAGAAAAATGTGGTAATAGTAACAAATAAGCAAGTAATACCTGTCTTGGACTAACAATCTTCCACTAATATTACCGCGTTGAGATGATGATGGAAAATCCTCAGATGCTGGAAAACTGTAAGGCCAGCTTTGAACTTCTACCAGCATCTGATTTTTGCATTCCCAACATTAGATAGTCTAGTTATATCAATAA
The DNA here is from genome assembly GCF_000393655.2 of Nicotiana sylvestris. Lineage (NCBI taxonomy): Eukaryota > Viridiplantae > Streptophyta > Magnoliopsida > Solanales > Solanaceae > Nicotiana > Nicotiana sylvestris. The sequence goes on from NC_091060.1 coordinate 140,299,912, forward strand.
GGACAATCACAAAGATAGCAATGAAGATCGCTCCGTTGTACCATAATACTAGTTTCCTTAAATTATATACCGACACCAAAAGAATTTTTACACCATCATTGTAATTTAGCATGTTATATGTACCATTTATTATGAGTTACCAATACGTGCTTATTAAATAGAGTTACGTATAATTGTCTTCTATCTGACCTGATATTTCTTACATTATCAGCGCAAAGAACTTAAACTCTTTCCTTAATTATACCTGTTCTTTGGCATCCTCCCAGAGAATTAGGGGATCCTTCCCTCCAGTGACAGAATTAAGATATATAAAAACTGGTCCAAAGATTTTTTTCCATGACTCTCCTTCTCCAAACTTTGGAACCAAATCTTCTCCTGCATAGTGGGCACTGAGAAACACCTGTAGAATACATCATGGAAGACAATCGTGAAAAGAAGAGAAAATCAAACTGTGTTTTGTGACTAGAGTCTGGTCCAAATTGAAATGCTTGGTTATTTTTGTTTATTTAGTGTCTCAGGTCCAAAGAAACAATTGAAGAGGAAGAAAAATGTGCTAAAGTTTGTGATTACTCACAGAAAGAGCAGTTGGACCAACATGAGAAGTGAGGTTTTGTTTAAGGGGTCCCCCAGATCGAAATTCGTCACTAGGAATAATTATCCAGAACCCCAGTGGTGGATCCATACAAATCCATCCATGAACTTTTAAATCTTTGTCCTCACTTGAGTATTGATACTTGTCATCAACCTGATAGCATTAATCAATCAAGAATTACCCAAAAAAGGACTCACGTAGACCCTAATAATGAACCACAAGAAGCATTTGATAAATAGAACAGTTTTGCCTCTTCAGCAGCCAGTTAATAGAAGTAACATTACTGACACATTATGTAAATGGATAAATAGAGATGCAGAGACGTGTGTAACTATCTTATCTAAAACCTTAAGTTGTTAGAGAGAACATACATTTAACGGGAGTACTTAATTATATTATACATCAGCAAATGGCAGAAGAAATTAGGTACCTCGCCTTTTAACTCAGGCTCCACAGGATTGACAAGCAGGACTGCTTCAGGATAAGCAAGTGGTTGTCCTCTATCTGGTAACCTGTCATCAGGTAAGGGCATGTATCTCTGCCTGTTATCTGCCATTGCCATGTAATGAAACCTGGTTGATGCTCAAAATTAATTAGACAATAAAACATCCTTCATACGTAAGAGATGACATCGTGCCTTTGATATCTACAAAACTTTAATCACTAATATTATACATTTTGCTTTGTAAGTATGAGCAGAGGCGGACTCAGGATATGAAGATTGCGGGTGCACTTTCGAATTCAACGAAAATTTACTTTGTTTGTAGGGTGTCCACTGCTAATATATCACTATTTTCTAAAGATATATACATGTATACATGGTCGAACTTTATGGGTGCTGATGACCCATCTCCGTGCAGCATAGGTTCGCCTCTGAGTATGAGAACTTAAAAATAAAGAAAAAGCTATCAGATTGGATGAAGAGAAAGTAAGTATTACTTGTCTTTTCTGAGCTTGAATGCAATCCTAGTCTCGTCAAGGTTGAAACCAGGCCCTACCTCTAAATGTTCATATATTGCATAAGAATAGAAACCTGAGGAACCTTTAAGCATTATAAACCTGAACATTAATTCATACTTCTGGTTAGTCATCAAGTATAATCTCTTTTCTATTTTCTAGGTAAAAAAATACTAACAAAAATTTAAAGAAGGAAACAAAACGAACCCAACCTTTTGTCTATGTTTAGGGGAATGAGCTTGTCCTGAAGTGACACATCCCAAGTCCTCGAGAAGGAAAGCTCTATTTGATCATCTCTTTCCAATATGACCTTATAGGTTGTGCATATGAGCCTACATTATATTGGAGAAACAATCTTATTGCTCAAAACAATTTGGTTTTACTAACAGTTTTTGTTTAAAGTACTTTTTGTGGGAATATTTTTGATTATGGATAATAGGATTTATCAAAACTTAAGGCGTGTCAAGGACACTATCCTTTAGGATATTTCGCCATACAATAAAGAATAAAATTAAGCGTATCCCATAGGATTCAACAAGCTTTTCCGGTTATTAAACTTGGAACAGAACTAGCAGAAAATTCAATAAAGAAACCCAACATATAGGAGGAAGAAGAAGATTCGGAAAGTTGTGTTAGAACGGGTGTCTTTAGCTCTTCAAAGACTATGTTTATATAGGCGTTTCTCCAACGGCTAGTTAATTAACGACTAGTTTAACTCTATTAAAATGTAAAATAATTTACTAAATAATAAGTAGATGTAAATAATACTTCAAATAGAAAAGATTTCCAAACCATGATGGGCATTATCTTTTGGGATATCACTAATTTTTAACACTTTTTGTTTTTGGGAAGTCAGGGGGTTGGGGTAGGGTATACTTACCTTTCAAATATTCCTGTAGTTCCTTTAGTCCCAGCTGAACTCCAGACAACATCCCAGTACCTAGAGGAAACATTTACCAAGTGTTACATTTAATTCCTTTTGCAAGGAAAACTTAGTTAATTCATTTAAATGATGAAAAATAGAACTTAAACATTTCTTCTTGTTTTTCTTAAAGAGAAAAAAAATTAGAAGCATTTGACTTATTGGCTATTTTTTTCCATTGTAGCAGACATGAGCTAAAGAAATTTACCCTCTGTTTGTTTCATCATCATTTAGAATCTCAAGCAAATTGTCGACGCCATTGTATTTGATTCCAGTTACAATGCCATCTGGTACTGATAATGTCACCTGGAGTATACCATTATCCATCACCACCTGTTGAAGAATTTTAACTTCATGTTAGTAAGCTTTAACTATACTTCATTAAAACAACAAATCTTCAATTTTTTTAGCTGCTATGTATTGGTTAAGGAAAAAAATTAATGGCTTTGATCGTATACTTAAAAACTAGTGAAGTTAGCCTTCATCTAAAAAATGAAAATGCTCTATTCTTGTAAATACTATGCTTCGACTACCACATACAGTCAACATTAACAACAACAACAAAACTCAGTGTAATCACAAGTGGGATCTGAGGAGGCTAGATTGTACGCAGACATTATCGCGCGCTACCTTGTGAGGGTAAAGGGGCTGTTTTCGATATATAGCAGTAATTAAGCACTGCCACATATAATCATAGAAAAAAAAAAAAAACATCTTTCGTGCTAAATGATATATATAGTGATGAATGAATAATGATTGATTACATGGTGATCATCGGGAAGGTGCAGCTGTACTCCGGGTGCAGTCGTCATTGATCTTGTTTTTTTTTCTTTTTTCCGACGTCTTCTTATTAAATACTGCAAACCTGAGATTAATTTTCTTCGCTTTATTCCTCAATAAATGGAATTAAGTCGAGAATATGTCAAGAAACAAGAGAGACTATATATTGACCTCTTCTGCAGTTTGGCAGAAGCAGAAGCATGCAAGGAGTATTAATATGCATGCATATGTTTGAATCAAGACCTTTCCTTGAAATTTAAAAGAAAAAGAAAGGAAACTTTTGATGATTTTAGCAATTTTCTTATCACTTAGCTTACTCGTCAACACTAGTTTGGTACAATTACACATATTTTTAGCGTGTAAGAGTCGCCAAACTGAAGTATGCCATAAGCACAACTGATCATCATGAAATTATGACTAAAGTGTGAATACTTGTAAATTTAATTTCCTAATGGACATGCTTAAAGAATATTTCGATTACTCTATTGGAAAAAAACTGAATTTACATTGTAGGTGATCGTGGCATGACACGTGGACTGGTCAAATTGTCAAAAGATAATAAATAGCCAAGAGGCACGGGCTACAACAGATAAGGGAAAAAGAAAGCAACATAGGTGTGGACCGTTACTAAAATAGGCACAAGTCTCGTACCTATTCGAGTCATTTAAAGACCGAAGATAATATAATAACATTTAAGTTTATTAAATAACTAAATAAGTCAGAAATCTAGCCGTTGCAAACTTTAAAAATATAGTTATTTTCAAAAAAACTAGACCTTTTTAAAAAAAAATGCACTTAAGGCCCATGAATCCGTCCCATCCCGTTTGTTAGCAGGACGGGATGAGACGACCGTTTCATCCCGTTTGTCCCGTCCCACCACCGTCCCACCTAAATGTCGTCTTGTACCGTTGGACAGCCTTAGTATGAAGTGTTTTACCTTTTTGGTGGGCCTACCTAACGCAAATTTGGATCATCGGACTTTCGATACCGAATGATTAAAAAAAAAAAAAAAAAAGGAAACTCATAACCTAAAGTAATTATTTTAGCTATTGAGTACTACTTGGGAAAGGGACCTCCATAAAATTACCTAGCCACATTGACTTTGTAATGCAACTTAATTGAACTTATTCTATACTCTATTCATAATCATACGCTCAATTATTTAGCCCATAGCACGATCGGTTCTTTTTTCTTAAATTAATTTTCATTTGGCTTGTTTGCAATGCAACTTTTGCATCATGTGACTGTCTAATTTGTCAAGACATAGTTGGTTTGTATTAATTAAAAAAGAGTCACTTTGGCGTAAAGACATTCAAACGTGAACAAGTTAAGTAAAGAAAGCGAATCCTTCGTTGGGAATTGGGGAGTACATGTATATCTTCTATTATTTCAAGAAACTCTAATTAAAGTTTCTATACACGTTGAACAGAGCATCCAAAAGGTAGGAATTCATCCTCCAAATCATAAATGGTGGAAAACTTATGCAGGTTTACTTCAATATTAAAGAATTTAATTCTAGCTGCTGCAGGTTCTGTTTTGCAATATGATTGTGCCAAAGCATTCACAGATGTCACCTCGAGTTCTTCAGCAACAGGACCAAGTACAGTATAGTCTTATTTACAATATGGTGCATTTTTTTCATGCATAATATTTAGGTTGGGTGCACGGGTATAAACATCATTTTTAAATTAAAACAAATATATAGAAGAATAAACTTTATGAGAATGGCCGGAAAAGGCTATTAAGAAAGCGTTAAATAAGCTTATAAGCAAATCAAATTAGTTTATAAACACCTTTTGATAGTTGATCACTCGGTATACATCAAAAGTGCGTGTAAATCAAAAATAGCCAAAAGTCAACGGATGATCCAACTTTGGTTTGTTCAATATTTTTGCTATTTTATCCTTAATACTTTTGAATCCCCGAAAAATTGTTCTCAAAACAAAACACCTAACTCTCTATACTTCACATAAAAAACCAAACATATATGTCAACTATTTATTATCACTTTCAACATTTTTGTCATTTGTTTATAAAATCGGCTTCTAAAACCTAAAAGTTTTGTAATACTTACTTTAATTCAATAAGCTAAGCCAAATAGGTTCTAAAATATGGTCTTTAAAAAACATTGATGAAAATGATCTTTGCCGAGGAATAAGCTTTTAGCTATTTATTACTTGGTCAGCAGTTGTCAACCATATTTATGTTTCAATGCAACTTGAAAAACTCGTTTTCTCACATCAAGTAGAACAATTTTGATCTAGTGCAGGTGGTAATAGATAATGGCGTATTCCAACTCAGATTGACAAATCCAGGAGGCAAAATTATTGGTATTCAATATAATGGGATTGACAATCTGCTGGACCTCAACAACCCAATCTTAAATGGAGGGTAAACCGCACAAATACTTTTTTTTTATTTGTTTTTAATTTTCACGGAAATGTTTTAAAATGTTTGGTTAGTGAGTGAAAATGTTTTCCGAAGAAAATTTATACTATTAAATATTGATAATTATATTAGCAAATCGGAGAGTGTTTTGATGAAAATTTTCATTAATAATATGTATAAATGTTAGTTGAAGCAAGTAATATGAAGTTAAAAGTTTAGATAATTGTCGGTTCGAACTACAAAAGAATCCTACTAAATCTATTCCTGCTTTGAAGACACCTACAATTTTGAATGGGAGCCTTGGAGCAACGTAAAGTTATCTTTGTGTGATCGATCTTTAGGTCATAGGTTCGAGCCGTGGAGATGCTTGCATTAGGGTAGGCTGCCTACATTACACCGGGCTAAAAAAGAAAAAGAAAGTATTATCCCTTTTAAAGATTGCAATTACATTAATACATTATTTAACATGGTAATAAATCATGTAATCAAACTCATTACTTTAGGTATTTTACAATGGATATGCAGATTCTGGGACTTAAACTGGAGTGAACCTGGAACTGCTGGAACAAGAGGAAAATTTGATGAGTAATGTTTCCCCTTAAAGCACAAGCATGATCTGAAAATGCATGTAATTTATCATAATTTCTATATTAGTGTTCATAATTAGCTGTTTTCCAGGATTGAAGGTAATAGTTTTAAAGTTATAGTGGAAAATGAAGAACAGATAGAGCTCTCATTTATTAGGACATGGGATCCTTCACTTCAGGGCGAGCATTCCCCGTTAACCATAGACAAAAGGTTTTTCCTTTTTGGATAACTTTTTCATACACTGATATAAGGTAATTTCAGGTTTTATGGTGGTGATTTCTTTAGTAGCACTGATATATGGTAATTTTCAGGTTCATAGTACTTCGGGATTCGCCTGGTTTTTACTCTTATGCTATTTATGAACACAAAGAGGATATGCCGGCATTCAACCTCAATGAAACCAGGATAGCTTTCATGCTCAGCATAGAAAAGTACTGTTCTCATCACTCCTAGATATTTGATCTTGTTGCATACGTCTGTATTTCCAACAAGGACTAAACTTTCTGTATAAAAACTTCGTTTTCAACCAAAGATTGGAAACTTTATGTATGAGAGACTGACTTCTGAAAGCTGAATTTTGTTTTGTTGCAAGAAAAAAGATGTATCCCATTTACAATGTACTTAGTTCCCTGTAGAAAAAACCCGATGCACTAAGCTCCCGTTGTGCGCGGGGTCCGGGGTATGGCCGAACCACAAGGGCCTATTGTGCGCAGCCTTACCCTGTATTTCTGCAAGAGGCTGTTTCCACGGCTTGAACCCGTGACTTCCTAGTCACATGGCAACAGCTTTACCGGTTACGCCAAGGCTCCCCTTCTTAGTTGCCTGTACAAATCTGCTGAATTAATAATGAAGTGATTTACTTGTATCCAACTTTTAGGTTTCGGTACATGGTTATGGCAGATGATAGGCAAAGGCTAATGCCCCTCCCTGAAGATCGCGTACCTCCAAGAGGGAAGGAATTGGCATATCCAGAAGCTGTCCTGCTTGTCGATCCTGTTGAACCAGAATTTAAAGGAGAAGTATATATAGCACTCTCTGAAGTGCTTCTACGATGACATGTATGGTCACAAGAAGCCTTAACACTAATGTTATCCTTCCAATGAACAGGTTGATGACAAGTACCAATATTCGTGTGAGAACAAAGATAACAAAGTCCATGGTTTCATATGCTTAGACCCTCCAGTCGGATTTTGGGAAATAACTCCGAGCAATGAGTTCAGAACAGGTGGACCTATCAAACAGGATCTTACTTCCCACGTTAATCCAACTACTCTGGCTGTATGTAGCTAATAACCTTTCAACATTTGAATTAGTTTTAAGTTTTACTGATCAAAATGGTTGATTTAGATGTTCGTGAGCACTCATTATGGAGGGCAGGATTTCGTGATTAAATTTGGATCAGGTGAACCATGGAAGAAAGTTTTTGGTCCTGTTTTTATATATCTCAATTCTGTAGCAGACAAACACGATACACTTTCCCTTTGGGATGACGCCAAAGAACGGGTATTACCTCTAAGGATGCTTGCACTCAAAGCCTATTTTTGCACATATATGATATCCCTCGACGTGTATGATCTTCATCGTCCTGCTCTGTGTTTGTTAATTTAGATGCAGAAAGAAGTTGACTGTTGGCCTTATAGTTTCCCAAGTTCAGAAGATTTTCCAAAGGCGGACCAAAGAGGTGCCATCCGTGGTAGATTACTAGTCCATGACAGGTAGAACTTCAAAGTTTCGCACCTATTTAGAGAATAGTTGCTCAATTCAATCAAAAAATGAAATAAATAAATAAATTAATCAACCTATTTCTTTTTTGCTTCGTTCCAAAAAGAATGACCCCTTTCTAAATTTGGAAGCAATCTAACTTAAACTTTGAATTCTATCCTCGCTGAGAAGTTTTAATAGCTACATAAATACTTTGGCAAATGTTATGGCTTGTTTAGGACAACAAATTTAAAGTCTACATTTCTTTTTTAAATTCTCAAATAGGTTCACCTAAATTGGAACAAACTTGCTAATTTCGTATGAAATTCAAATTTTTGTTGAATTTTGTATTGGAAAAAGGTATATAAACAAGGAGTATTTATCTGCAAAGGGTGCTTTTGTGGGGCTAGCTCCACCTGGAGATGCTGGATCATTTCAAAGAGAATGCAAGGTAAGAAGCCAGGAACACTAAAATGAACCCAAAAATATTAAAGTAAAAATAGGAATAAAACACTATAACAGAGTGCTTCTGGAAAAAAAACACTAACAGAGTAAGTTACACTGTATTTTACTCTTCAGGGCTACCAATTCTGGACAAACTCAGATGATGAAGGCTATTTTACAATCCGAAATATTCGTCCAGGGGACTATAACCTCTATGCTTGGGTACCTGGCTTCATTGGAGATTACAGATATGAAAAATCCATAGCAATGGCTGCAGGTTCAAATCATTTAGAGGTTGATGTTGGTGAACTTGTGTATGAGCCTCCAAGAAGTGGTCCTACATTGTGGGAAATCGGCATCCCTGATCGTTCTGCTGCAGAATTCTACATTCCCGACCCTAATCCACAGTATATTAACAAACTCTACGTAAATCAACCAGTACACAGGTTAATCATCTCCTAGAGGCAATTTTACAATGATCCATTAAAATTGTTTTCAAATAGAACCTTCCCTTCTTGATAAGATTTTTCTGATTTATCTTCATGTATAAGTTGCATATTATTACCTATTATTGCTTCTGGTTTGTTTTGTTTAAATCTCGCTGTTGCTTATGCTTCCTTCCCCTAACTTTTTTATTTTTATATATTGCATTTCTGTACTGCTTATTACTGTGCTTACCCGAGCCGAGTATCTCTCAGAAAAAGCCTCTCTACGACTCTACCTGCACAAGGTAGGGTAAAGTCTACATACACACTACCACTCTCCAGACCCCACTTGTCGGAATATACTGCATATGTTGTTGTTGTTGTATATGCCTATAAAGCCTTGTTCCTTGTTGGGGTTCTACCAATTCAATATTTGAAGCTAATAGTCCTTTTTCTTTTTTCCAGGTTTAGGCAGTATGGATTATGGGAGAGATATGCAGATTTATATCCAAATCAAGATTTGGTTTATACAGTTGGAAGTAGTGACTATAGAAAAGATTGGTTCTATGCTCAAGTGACCAGGTAGTACATATGAATTGTAAGCTTTGCTTATAATTGAAACAAGGATTTAGGATAAATACATATAAGCTGATTAGTTAAAACAGTAATGCTGGAGCTCTTAGTTTCAATATTCAATTTTTGTTTTCTTTAATTTGAGCAGAAAAGTGGGTGATAAGGCATTTGAACCGACAACCTGGCAAATTAAATTCAGTTTAGATAGCGTTGACCAAACTGGAAATTACACACTGCGAATTGCACTCTCATCTTCAACTCAGTCGATATTGGAGGTATTCTGGCATAAAATATAGTCTTTCTTCTTCCCATTTCTCGATCAAGAGCTCATAATTTCTGTGTACATCAAACTATTTTAACCAAGCAACATGAGATTTGATGTTATGTGACTTATGTCTTAGGTAAGGGTGAATGAGGCAGAAGCAAATCCACCCCATTTCTCAAGTGGATTGATTGGAAGTGATAACGCGATTGCCAGACATGGAATCCACGGGTTATATTGGTTGTTTAACGTGGAGGTAGCTGCAGGACAACTCCTTCAAGGAGAGAATATCATATATCTCAAACAAGCATGGAGTGTCAGTGCTTTGCATGGGATTATGTACGACTATATTCGTCTGGAAGCTCCTCCTCTTTCCGCCACACACTTTCAATGGCGGATCCAGAGGAGGTTCTGTGGGTTCAACTAAACCCATTTCTTTTGTTTTAAACTGTATATGTATGCATATGTAAACGAAAATAAAATGTAATGCATACATTAAGATTCACATTCATTGAACCCACCGACTGAAGTAAAAGTAATGAGAATGATAGGATCTTTCGGGCATAACCAATCTTTGTTCAAACTCCATTTAGTGCCCTCTCTATACGTATTATCCCGAGGATGATTTACCTATTCAAAGGTCTCTGCCAAAACCTTTAAGGGCCATTTGAATGTCCACCTTCTTAATTTGAACATCCTCCACTTTGAAGTTATGTGTCATGACCCGCCACACCATCATGCCACATAGGTGCCACTTGGCATATATTTTTGTCATATGGAAGGGTTACATAAATTAGGGAAAAGATCTTGGTGGAATATTCTAGAACTATGGAGAATTTCCTTAGAAAAATGCTAGATATTTATGCATTTGTAGGAAGGTTCTAGAGAAATATAGAGATTTCCTTAGGAAGACCCTAGAACCCTATAGAATTGTTAGGAAAGTCCTTAGAAGAATCTAGCTGTGTAGAATATTCTAGAGAAGACACTTAGTTGTAAATATGGAAGGACTTGTAAAATAATTATTATTTACATACTAACTCCTAGGTGATTAGTATAAATAGGGGGCATTCATTTGTAATTCAGGAACCAAGCAAAACAATCAAGTTCTCTCTAATACAAAAGCTTCCTTTGGCAATTCTCATGTGTTCTAACATTTCTTAGCGATTATGAGTGTAGTAGGACTGACTTGGCATAGCAAGAACGTGAGCAAGTTATGCAAGATCGTGAGTGAGTTGTCAAGTGCCGCACGTGCACTTAGTTTAAGACTAAGGACGTGACATATGTCCTTGAAAACCACGAAACAATGCGTTTTCCCAAGCCGTCTGTAACAAACCCTCAACATCGACTATGCTGAGTCCTTCAGTTGCAGAAGCTGCACATCAAACGTTTATTCAGTCTCTAGACTTCTTCCCAAATCTCAGGACACAAAAATAATTATACATCCTATGGAACTAACCTATGGCTGAAAGGTCTATGTCAGTATCGAAAAAGATCCTTCTCTGCATCCTTTTCGATTTGACTTGCAGGATCTTCAGCTGTGCATCTTCATCTGGTAGATCTAATTGCAAGCGCAATTCAAATCTCCCTGGTCTACAGTCACACCAAGATATATTCAACTAAAATATATCAAATATATAGAGGGATAGATGGGCAAGGTAAATTGCAAAAGCTATTTTACTTTCCACTTCAAAACTATTTCGAATAGAATATGAATAGCACATTAATGAAATTAAGAGAGATCATTGGAGAAATGTATACCTCAACAAGCCGTCATCAATCAATTCAATCCTACTAGTTGTCCCCACAACCAACAGATTGGTTTGTTCCCTAACGCCATCAACCTAGTCTCGTCAAACCAACATTAGTTAGCCATACATAAATAACCTAGGAAGCAAAAGTCGTTTGCAGAGTTGGGGGAGGTGAAAAGCATAGAGGGATTGAAGCAGACCAATGTTGACAGTTGGCTCACTATCCTATCAGTTGTCGAGTTTAAACCTCTTTTTTGACATCAAAATCCAAATTTCGAGTTAGACACTGAAATAAGCACACAGAAACAAAGCAAGCTAAGCAATTAGGAAATGCTTACCCCTGCAATCGCATCGATGTCTTCAAATATGATTACATGAACAGGACTTTCATCACCTAATGAAGCAATACGTATCATCAAATAACCAAACAATCTACTATATAAACAACAACACAAGAATTATCTATCTTACTTTGATAGACAGTAAAAGCTAATAATGAGAAAGTACTACCACAAGACTGCCCATGGGCTCGGGAAATAAACTTTTTAGTCTTTTTCAAACATTTTATCCAATACCAGATTGATCACCGAGAAAGATGTATTTTCAGTGTGATACTTGGCGACCTTTGCAGCCTATTCATTTTAATTCATACCTATATTCTCTAAGTCACTTTAATGATTGCTAATGGAAATGAATCTGGAGATGTTATACAGCTGATCTTAGCTCTACAACTGCCACCGATTTGCCCAGTCAGAGATACAGATGCACTTAAACAAACATAAGTCGGATCATACAATTTACATTAGCTAGAAAAACAATTAAATATATAGAGAATTATTTTCTTATCGTAGAACCCAAAGTCTCACTTTTCAAAGCTAGAGAAAAGCAAGGAGAAGGAAACAATAGAAAACACAGGGGACATCATATTCTTACCCATTTGCTCTAAATCTCTAATTGATGGTGCAAAAATATCTCTCAGATTCTTTTCACCTGATCCTACGAGAGTGCTTATGATCTCCGGCCCTCTCACGGCCTAGAAAAGAAATAAAAGAAATTATTAGAAGAAGTTACTAACAATAAACAAAATGAAGGGCTTCCTTAGTTAAAATTACAACCTTTAATTTTGCATTGAGAATTTCGGATAAGCGTCTTGCAACCAGTGTTTTTCCAATTCCAGGTGGCCCGTGAATGATTCAGCCTTTTATGGGTTGGACCCTTATCCTTCATTCATTAAAACAACCATCAAACATTTGATAGTAAGCTCGTCAAGTTTACAGAAAAATCTAATTTGATACAAAAATGCTTACTCTCTTGCTAAATCCCGAGGTAAGGTACGAGGGAGAACTAATCTCAAAATGATATCTTTGAAATGGTTGTTAGGTCCCCCAAATCCCAAGGATGCCATTTCTTCTTCAAGCTCCTCCATAGTGAAATCTCTCCTTAAAACTTCTTTCTTAACTTCTTTTGGACCACGAGCCTAGCAAAAAGGTGAATGACTCCATATACTTAAATAAAAGCACTTGGAATTTGAATTACAGACCTGCTGAAATTCCTTTCTTAATGTTAAATGGAAAGGAAATTTTAGCTCAAAACTTTACCCTCCAAACACGAGCTTTTGCCAAATTTTTACTGAAAATTGGAAAAAGAAGCATAATTATAATTTATGATGTACCTCTGTATGTTTTTTGCTGAAGATATGCCAGCATTTCCTGCGCTTCGGTATAGAGATCTTCTATGTCAGAATCTTCATGTTCAATGCACCTCAAACAGCATAGTCATAATTCCAGTTCCCAATTGTCCAACTGTAAAATGTAGGCAACAATTCAAGCAAATTTTGCTTTCCCAAAAAAATTGTTACGTGGAAAGGTGTATGAGTTTAAGGCACGCGTTCGCGACCTGGGCCTCGCGTTTGCGTAGAGTGAATGGTCATGTGGAGTTAAGGCAATTAAGCCTATGCGTTCGCGATGGGTGTTCCGCGTTCGCGTAGGGTCGAGTTGAGTGGTTTTCGGGTTTGCAAGTGGGACCTCGCGTTTGCGAAGAAGGGAATTCCGGTATGAGGAAGCTTGTGCTTCGCGAATGCGAGGGAGCTACCACATTCGCGAAGAAGAAAACACCTGGGCAAAATATTTAAGTTCAAAAACGAGGGTTTTGGTCCATAATTTCAAATTTCATTAGAGAGCTCGGGTGAAGGCAATTTTGGAGGGGATTTTCAGAGGATTGATTGGGGTAAGTGTTCTTTACTCAAATTTGGTTAAATCCCATGATTATGCCTTGATTTTTATCATTTAATTTGGGAATTTGGGGTGAAAATTGGGCAAAATGGTAGGAAATTTGGAGAGTTGATTTTGGGAATTTGGAGGGCCATTTGATGTCGGATTTTGGTCAATTTGATATGGGTAGACTCGTGAGCGAATGGGTTTTTCAGTTTTGTAATTTTTATCGGATTCCGAGACATGGGCCCGGGGGCCGGGTTTGAGCCAATTTCGGGATTTTTGAGTTAATTTGATTATTTTCGCTTGAGATTTGTTCTTTTAGCGTATATTGATGATAATATACTGATTTTGGTTAGATTCAGAGCATTTAGAGGCCGAGTCGAGAGGAAAAGGCATCGCGAGTTAGAGTTTGAATCGGTTTGAGGTAAGTAATGATTATAAATGTTGTCCTGAGGGTATGAAACCCCGGATTTTACATCGTTGTGCTACTTTGAGGTGACGCAGACGCTAGATACTAACTTTATCTACCAAGCATTTCACCAAACTCTCCTCTAAGTACTATGGCCCCTACCAGATCCTTGAAAAGATTGGGAATGTTGCCTATAAACTTGCCATACCTTCACAGTTACTCTTACATCCCACTTTTCATGTTTCCCTTCTCAAGCCCTGCTATGAAGTACCAAAGACAATAAACCATTTCCCAGTCCTAGACTTGTCAAGCCCTTACTATCCCTATTCGGCTAAGGTGTTAGACAGAAGGATGATACAAAAGGGAAATAAGGCAGTGGGACAACTCTTAATTCAATGGGAGCACCTACTTGAAGATCAAGCTACTTGGGAAGATTCTAATGCACTCAACGTCAGATTCCCTACCTTCATTCCTTGAGGCCAAGGAATTCCTTAAAGGGGAGTATTGCTATGACCTGAATGAGAAGCATGCACAGATGGGAAGGAGTACCTTAGGCTTAAAGAGAAGTAAATAATAAAAGTAATTATGGTAGCTATATAGTTTGGAGGGTTAAAGTTTAGTCCCTTGTTTACTTTACACTTAAGTCCATTAGCTAAATCACTCTATGCTTTACTCCTAACTATGAAGGAGTATTTGTATCTGTGTAGTGTTTACACCGTGTTTTATATAATGAAATCCCAATAGTTCTTCTTCTTAGTTTAATTCTCTGCAATTTTCTTCTGTTCGCACTAACACGGTATATGTATTAAGAATTTCACTAAATATTTATAAATAACTGACTGTGAACCCAGTTATTATTGTATAATAAGTTGAGATCGCTATAGAAACTCATAAACTTCAAACCCTAGATCCGCCTCTGAGACCACAATAGCATACTTCTAGCCACTAACATAACACCGGCCTCTAAATGCAGAATTGCTTACAAAAGTATTTCCATTATTCTGATGTTTCTATCAACCTAGTCTCCCTAAGCTCGTTTTACCTTCTATAATCCCCTTAGGTCATCATATTTTTTTATTGTACTTTTTTTAGAAGAAAACTAACTAAACAAATTCAAGCAATCATAGATTGGAAACAAATTAAAGCTTCTACACCACATTCTACCATGACGCCCCATTTCAAAAAAGGGTAAATAACTAGAACAATTCCGTACGCCAAAAAGAATGCATCACCATGACAAAAACATTTAGCAAATAAGCAAACACAGCAAAAAATTCACATAAATTAAACTGGAGAAGCTGTGGTTTAGTTTGAATTTATTATTTTGAAAAAAAAAATTACCCTGTATTCCAAGGGAAAAACAAGAATCAAAACGCACCTGGACACCAGCTTGTGGACTACTAGAAAGTTTCACCGTCTGCTACTACTAGAAATTTTCCAGTCAGTTACCTATAAATAGTGGAAATACCAGCTTGTGGACCCCACAGTTTGCATGCAACTTCTTTGGTATTACTCTGCTTCCGAGTCTTACTGTGATACTGCAGAATTTTCATTAAAAGAATTATTTATTACGTTTTGGTTAATACAAATTAATTCTTATTGGGTTTCTATGCACTTAAATTAAAAGAAAATATTCTACCCGTCGAGGACATTGTTGTAATTATGGGTAATTTTAACATATACAACAACAACAACAACAACAACAACAACGACCCAGTATAAATCCCACAAGTGGGGTCTGGGGAGGGTAATATGTACGCAGACCTTACCCCTACCCCAAAGGGTGAGAGACTGTTTCCAGGAGACCCTCGGCTCAAAAAAGCAACAGGAGCCGATATATTAGTACCATAAAAATGCATAATAAAATAACAGCAATATAAGAGATATGAAATACAGAATACGAAATACGAAATAGATGGCTGGTATAGTAAAACTAGCAGGTAAACCCCTGCATCAAAAGACGACCAATGACATTCTTAGTCTAACTCCTAACTAGCTAGTCTCACTCTATTGTGCTGTAGAAATATTCACAACTTTCCCCTAACCTACAACCTTAATGTTCGACCTCCATAATTCCCTGTCAAGGGCCATGTCCTCAGTAATCCTAAGTCGCGCCATGTCCTGTCTGATCACATCTCCCCAATACTTCTTAGGTCGCCCCTCTACCTCTTCGCGTGCCCACTACAGCCAGTCGCTCACACCTCCTCACCGGTGCATCAGTGCTCCTCCTCTGAATGTGCCCGAACCATCTGAGTCTTACTTCCCGCATCTTGTCCTCCATGGGGGCCACACCCACCTTCTCTCGAATATCTTCATTCCTAATCTTATCCATCCTTGTATGCCCGCACATCCACCTCAACATCCTCATCTCTGCTACTTTCATCTTCTGGATGTGTGAGTTCTTTACCGGCCAACATTCAGTTCCATATAACATGGCAGGCCTAACCACTGCTCTATAAAACTTACCTTTTAGTAACGGTGGCACTTTCTTGTCACACAAGACTCCCGACGCTAACCTCCACTTCATCCACCCCACCCCTATACGGTGTGTGACATCCTCGTCAATCTCCCCGATCCCCTGAATAACCGATCCAAGGTACTTGAAACTACCCCTCTTGGGAATGACTTGAGAGTCAAGCCTCACTTCAACTCCCGCTTCCGTCGGCTCAACTCCAAATTTGCACTCGAGGTATTCCGTCTTCGTCCTGCTCAACTTGAAACCTTTAGACTCAAGAGCATGTCTCCAAATCTCTAGCCTCTCGTTGACGCCGCCTCGTGTCTCGTCAATTAGAATAATGTCATCAGCAAATAGCATGCACCATGGCACCTCCCCTTGAATATGATGAGTCAGTGCATCCATCACCAGGGCAAATAGGAATGGGCTGAGCGCAGACCCTTGGTGCAACCCCGTAATAACTGGAAAGTGTTCAGAGTCGCCTCCTACTGTCCTAACCCGAGTCTTAGCTCCAGCATACATGTCTTTAATCACCCTAATATAGTCAACCGGGACCCCTTTATCCTCTAAGCAGCTCCATAAGACCTCCCTAGGAACCCTATCGTACGCTTTCTCCAGATCAATAAACACCATGTGGAGATCCTTCTTCCTATCCCTGTACTGTTCCACCATCCTCCTAATAAGGTGGATAGCTTCTGTGGTAGATCGCCCCGGCATGAACCCGAACTGGTTGTCTGAAATAGACACCGTCCTTCGCACTCTCATTTCTACCACTCTCTCCCAAACTTTCATGGTATGACTTAGTAATTTGATGCCCCTATAGTTGTTACAGCTCTGGACATCACCTTTGTTCTTATACAACGGGACCATTGTACTCCACCTCCACTCTTCAGGCATTCTATTAGTCTTGAATATAACACTAAACAATGCAGTAAGCCATTCCAAGCCAAATACTTTTGATTAATTTAAATATTTACATAAATCAACTCCAAAACTTTATTCATAGTAACCAATGAAATACTGCTAAGTTATTATCAAAAACATCTGAATCTTAATCCAACGACTATGTCTATGAAGCCTCTACTGATAAACTGACGCACTGCTCAGGACATGAGATTTCCTGGCCAGTTCTCTAAGTAAACAAAGAAATATCTAAATAAAAATGACTCTAAGGAATACTCCACGAACAAAAGCGGAGCTCACCAATAGCACTGGAAGGGAAGGAAGTCCTAACTCGTAGCTTGCTCGCCTGCAAATCTGGTTCCTACATTGTACCGCAGACCAACGTAGGTTCCCAAAAGAGAACGTCAGTACCATCCATTGTACTCAGTGAGTCTCAACAACAGGGGGCGAAACTTTAATAACATATACATTATGAGCAAAGGTTCTAAATGCATGTAAAACATAAAGCTTATAAGAATAATTCTAAATAATTGCATAATAGCAGTTTTGAATATTCTAAAAGAAATTCTTTTCTTTTTCTTTCTTAAAAAAATACACTTCACTTTATACTTTTGGAGTTCCACTATCCTGACTTAATTTTGTCTCAGTCACCGTGTGATCGGCACGAGTTCGATCCCAACCTGATCGAATAGGCCCAATCCACGAGGTGTCACTCGCTTTATGGTTCTCAGCGCTCATGTCTCATACCTTAGCATGGCTAAGTAAATTCTCAACAACGAGACTCTCGGCTCGTGTGCTCCCTACTTTGGCACAAGTAGTTTCAGGAAGTCAACGCCTTGGTCAGGACCCTAAGCCTGGACGATGACCCCTTCTCAGAATAAAGGATACTCCCAAAAATCTTTTTCTTTCTAAAATTTCTTCTTGTGACTTTGCAAGTCTAAATCTTTTATACATACTCACATTGGTATCCTTAAATGTAAGGCCTGGCATAAGAATGGAATAAACATTCAAAAGTATTTATAAAGATTCTTGATCCTTCATGAATTTTCAACAAGAAGATGGCATATAAGAATAACATAAAAATCTAAAATTTATGCACATAAATCCAAATAATCATCTAAACTTTAGCTAGGAAATAATTCTAAGCTAATAGGCACTTACTACTCCAATTAAGTATATATTAACTCTTTTATGCAATTCATCAAACACCTTGTATGCGTGCTTTTGTGAGTTAAACCACTTTAGTAAAGGGTTATATCAACTCACCTCAAAACTCCTTGAGCCAATACGTAGGCCCCAGTCCAATTTATACCCGTCAAATAATCGATTCTACAATAACCAGTGCATTTTAATCAATTTTAAAGTTTCACACCTAAACATGGAATTTACTGTTGATATAGAGGAAGAATGGAATTAACTATTCAATTCTTACCTGTTACTACTTTAGAATAATTGACAATAGGAAATTTTATATACCTGAGTTCAAGAATAAGTGAGTTATAATGAACCCTAGAATTTTTCCGTGCGTGAGCAATTCCTGGTTGCCTCTGTTCGTAAGGCTTTAAACGTTTTCTATGTCTGGCATGAATAAACAGAACATTAGTTCTGTATTGCTTTAAGGCTTTAAGCCTTTGCTTTTTGAATAACACATGTTTCTTACCCTTTCCAAGGCTTTAAGCCCTTTTTTTTTTGTTTTATTATTTTTGTCTTTTTGTTTTGTTTTGCCTTAACAAATAATTAATGATACGCACTTTTAAATATTACTGATATTAAAATTATTAACATTCCCCTAATTGTATATCCAATTATTTATGTGTATACACACACACACACAGACACACACACACACACACACATATATATATATATATATATATATATATATATATATATATATATATTTCACTATAGTCAGGATAAAATAATAGTAATAATAATAATTCAGTTCTATAATTAGCGTATCTTGAAACTTTTATAAATTTGAGGAGTGTTATAATCTTCCCTCCTTAAAAATATTCTTCCTCGAATGTTGCTAGGGCCTTATTCTTAAGCTAACAATCATTCCTTAGGTCCTTGAACCTCTTAAGTTTTTCTAGCACTACTCACTTTTCCAAAGGACTCAAAATTTTGGCTAACTCCCTAAATTTTCAAAAATTTCGGTAGAGTTTCCCTTGTAAATTGGACTATCCAAAAAATATACCTGTCACAAATACCACAACTACACCACCAACAACCAAATATACCATAACAGGCCATTCATAGGCACCATACACAACTCATAAATTAATTACTCACACTCCGGCAAGGAGGTACCACAATAACTAACAAGAATCTAAAGCACAACACTTTCGCAAAAGTAAATCACTTTAATGAATTAAATATACTCTGGCATAAACTAAATCACTACAACAATTAAATATAATCTAGGAAGGACATAAACACTTGCTAACTTGTATTTAATAAATAAAATATAAATGTCAAGCCAAACATAGGTTTACATACCTTGTTACTCAAATAAATAAGGATACTTCTTCCTCATATCTTCCTCGACCTCCCACGTAGCTTCTTTTGAATCATGATTACTCCACAAAATTTTTACCGATGCTATATCTTTTGTTCTCAACTTCCTTACTTGTCTATCGAGAATTTCTATAGGTACCTCTTCATAAGTCAAACCTTCTTTAATTTCTATGGTATCGGCAGGTATTATATGCGACTCATCATGAATGTACTTTCTAAGCATAGACACATGAAAGACAGCATGAACAGAGGACAACTCAACGGGTAGCGCTAGCTTATAAGCCACGTTTCCTTTCCTTTCTAGAATTTCATAAGGTCCGATAAATCTAGGGCTAAGTTTCCCTTTCTTACCAAATCTCATAACTCCTTTCATTGGTGAAACCTTCAAAAACACCTTATCACCAACCATGAACTCTAACTCACGATGCCTCTTGTCAGAATAAGACTTTTGACGACTCTGAGCCGCTTTAAGTCTTTCTCTAATTAGCTGAACTTTCTCCAAGGCCTCACAAACAAATTCTGGACCAATCAACGGCACCTCTGCTAGTTCAAACCAACCCACTGGAGACCTATATCTCCGCCCATACAACGCTTCATAAGGAGCCATACCAATGCTGGCCTGATAGTTGTTATTTTAAGCAAATTCTATAAGTGGCAAGTGATCATCCCAATTACCTCCAAAATATATAACACACGCACGCAGCATATTTTCGAGAGTCTAAATGGTCCTTTCTGCCTGGCCATCGGTCTGTGGATGAAAAGCTGTGGTTAAATTGACCTTGGTACCTAATCTTTTCTGAAATGCCTGCCAAAAATGCGCTATGAACTGAGGGCCTCTGTCAGATATGATTGAAACTAGAGTACTATGCAATCAGACTATTTCTTTGATGTACAACTACGCATACTGCTCTGCGGAGTCTGTCGTCTTTACTGGTAGAAAATGCGCGGACTTTGTCAGTCGGTCTACAATAACCTAAATTGAATCATGTTTACGGTATGTGCGAGGTAGACCTACTACGAAATCCATATTAATCATCTCCCACTTCCACTGTGGTATCTTTATGTCTTGAGCTAGGACACCAGGCCTCTAATGCTCGGCTTTGACTTGCTGACAATTTAAACATTTAGTCACATGATCTGCTACTTGTTTCTTCATGCCTTTCCACCAATACAACTCTATCAAATCTAGATACATTTTGGTAGAACCTAGGTGGATAGAGTACCTCGAACTGTGAGCTTCCTCCATTATGGCCTTCCTTAGACCATCTACATCAGGCACACATAACCGATCATTCAACTTCAAAACTCTGTCACTTCCTAGAGTGAAAGCAGTGATTTCTTTTGTTCTGACTCCTTCTTTTAATTTCACTAAGTACGGATCTTCGTCTTGTTTAGCCTTAACATGCATAACAAGGGAGGATTGTGCTAAGGCATAAGCAGTTATATCTCCTTCTTCGGTCTCATCCAATCTAATTCCATCATTGGCTAGTTTTTGAATTTCTCGACCCAAAGATCGCCTTTGTACACCAAGATGGGCCAAGACACCCATTGACTACTAAGTGCATCTGCTACCACATTAGCTTTGCTCGGGTGATAGAGGATATTGATGTCATAATCTTTCAATAGCTCGAGCCACCTTCTTTGTCTCAAATTTAGTTCATTTTGCTTGAAAATGTACTGGAGGCTTTTGTGATCTGTAAACACTTCAGAATGCTCGCCATAAAGGTACTGTTGCCATATTTTTAATGTAAACACCACTGCTGCAAGCTTCAAGTCGTGTGTGGAGTAGTTCTTTTCATGATTCTTTAACTGCCTGGAAGCATAAGCAATAACTTTTCCATTTTGCATAAGAACACAACCAAGGCCCACTCTGGAGGCATCACAATACACTGTGAACCCACCCGAACCTGTCGGCAAGGTTAACACAGGTGCAGTGGTCAACCTCTTCTTTAACTCTTGAAAACTCTGCTCACAAGTGTCTGACCATTGGAACTTAACTGCTTTCTGAGTCAACTTAGTTAATAGAGCTGCAAGTGAGTAAAACCCCTCTACAAACCTTCTATAGTAGCCAGCTAATCCCAAGAAACTCCTGATTTCGGTTGGCGTTGTCGGCCTAGGCCAGTTCTTGACTGCTTCAGTCTTCTGAGGGTTTACTTTTATTCCTTCACTAGATACCACGTGACCTAAGAATGCTACTGACTGCAACCAGAACTCACATTTTGAAAACTTGGCATAAAGCTCATTCTCCTTCAAGGTCTGCAAGGCTATTCTAAGGTGTTCTGCATGTTCTTCCTTGCTTTTAGAGTATACCAAAATATCGTCTATAAACACGATAATAAAGGTATCCAGGAATGGCTTAAAAACTCTGTTCATGAGGTCCATGAATGCAGCTGGAGCATTTGTCAACCCGAAGGACATTACTAGAAATTCATAGTGCCCGTAGCGAGTCCTAAAGGCTGTTTTAGATATATCTTCTTCTCTGATTCTCAACTGATGGTACCCCGACCTCAAGTCTATTTTTGAAAAGTAGTTGGCACCCTGAAGTTGATCAAATCAATCATCAATTCTTGGCAGTGGGTACTTGTTCTTAATGGTAACTTTATTCCGCTGCCGATAGTCGACACACATTCTGAAAGACCCATCTTTCTTCTTGACAAACAGGACCGGGGCACCCCACGGTGAAACACTCGGTCTGATGAAACCCTTGTCAAGAAGGTCTTTCAACTGTTCTCTTAACTCATTAAATTCTGCTGGAGCCATCCTATAAGGATGTATAAATATGGGTTGAGTGCCTGGCATGAGATCAATACTGAAGTCTATGATTCTTTCGGGAGGAAGTCCGGGAAGGTCATCTGGGAAAACTTCTGAAAATTCTCTAACAACTGGCATAGACTGAAGAGTTGGTGGTTCTGATTCTGGATTAATAATGTGAGCCAAATAGGCGAGACACCCCTTACCGATCATTCGTTGTGCCTTAAGATAAGAAATAAACTTACCTACAAGTGATGCTGAACTATCCTTCCACTCTAAGACTTCTTCATTTGGAAATTGGAACCTGACTATCTTGGCATGACAATCTAACATGGCATAGCAGGAAGACAACCAGTCCATACCCATGATCACATCAAAATCCACCATTTCTAACTCTATGAGATCGGCTTTGGTGTTGCGACCTTGGACCAAAACTATACAACCTCTATAGACTCTAGCGACTTTCATTGACTCGCCAACTGGAGTAGATACGAGTAATGGCTCACTAAGTTGTTTAGGTTCTAGTCCGAGGTTAATTGCAAAGTATGGAGTCGCATATGAAAACGTTGAACCTGGATCCATTATGGCATAAATATTATGTGAGCAGACTAAAAGTATATCTGTAATAACTTCTGCAGATACTTCTGCACTCTGACGATCAAGTGTAGCAAACAAACGGGGTTGTCCCCCTCCTTGAGTAACTCAGTCTGCACCTCTGCCTGCTTCATGCCCGGTCTGATTATGAGAACCACGAGCCTGAGGGGGTGCAACTGCAGTAGTTGAGGAACTAGAAGGACGAGTTGATCCACCACTGAAATTACGTTGCAACTTTGGGCAGTTGGCCTTTATATGACCAATGTCTCCACAATGGTAGCAACCATGAAACCCGAGCTTGCACTGACCTGAATGTTGCCCCTTACATGTTCCACAAAGACTTTGCTGGTGTGAATGTTGCTCAGCATGACTCTGGCTATGTGAGGATGATGTCCTAAAATTCTGATTCTGGCGAGAATGATTTTCATAACTCTAAGTACGTCTGAAGGAAGGCCCACCACCTGACTGATGACTGGACTGAGCTGGTGCTAATGACTCCTTATTAGAGGAATCCCTTCCACCTCCGCTGAATGTACCATTAAACTTGCCCATTGTCCGGGCTTTCTTGTTATGCTCTTTTTCTTCTCTCCTTAGTTGTCTGTCTTTCTCTAAGTTCTTGGCAAATCCCACAACAGAGGAGAAGGCTTCCATCCCTACTGCTGCAGCTGATGTCGTATCCTTAATGTGGTAAGCTAAATCACCAACAAACCTGTGAATCTTTGCTTTTCAGTCTTCACTATGTGAGGAGCATGCTTAGCTAACCTTATGAATTCCATGTAGTACTCTTGCACACTTTTTATTCCCTTGCTTGAGCTGTTCGAACTCTGTAGCCTTAGCTTCCCTATTCTCTTCTAGGATAAAGTTAGCCATGAAGGCCTCTTCAAATTCTTCCCAAGTAGGCGGACCATCATCTTCATCTCTTTCCTTTTCCCACATCTCAAACCAAGCACCGGCCATATCTCTAAGCTGGTAAGCAGCTAGCTCCACAGCTTCATCATCAAATGCTTTCATCACTCGGAGGGCTTTCTTGACACCCTCCAACCACAACATCGGATCTTGATCAACTATAAAACCATGGAACACTGGAGGACTCAACTTTAAAAATTCATTCACTCTTGAGGACTCAGAATTGCTCTGTCTATTCGATTAAGGTGGAATTTCATCTCTTCTCTCGTTTTGGTTGGCTATAAAGGCTTTAAACATCTCCATAGCACTGTTGATAGCATTAAACATCTGACCCACCTCGGGATATATAGTTTCCTGAGTCGCGGCTGCTGTTGGGGGCGGTACTGGATCTTGAGGTACTGGATCATCATGTTCCACCCCTTCTTCTCATTCAACCCGGGGTATTTGGACTCCCTTTGTGGATTTTCCCATCCTTTTCTGAGTCGAAGCCTTCTTAGTTCTACCTTGAGCCACAATATTAGCAATGGTTTCTTGAGCAGCATCCTGAGTATCGGTGTTAGAGTTGCGAGTACGAGCCATTTCTGCGAGTTTTGGAGAAACGAATAAATTAGATAATTTCTTAGAGGTAGACTCGATTGCACGATCTAAAGTATGAAAAAAAAGAGACTTTTCCTAAATTCTTGTAGCCTCATGTTTATAAGTATGGCGCACTTCATACACATAAACAAGACTCTACTAACACGGCTTCACAGACCCCTAGGACTCCATAAACCTGAGGCTCTGATACCAAGTTTGTCACGACCCATTTTCTGAACAAGCCGGGACTGGAACTCGATTACTAAACATGACCGAGCGAACCATCTCTACTTATCAAATCTATGATAACTCCAACCTTTATATGCAACAAGGCAATACTCTAATCAAATACTTTTGATTAATTTAAACATTTACATAAATCAACTCCAAAACTTTATTCATAGTAACCAATGAAATACTGCTAAGTTATTATCAAAAACATCTGAATCTTAACCCAACGACTATGTCTATGAAGCCTCTACTGATAAACTGACGCATTGCTCAGGACATGAGATTTCCTGGCCAATTCTCTAAGTAAACAAAGAAATAGCTAAATAAAAATGACTCTAAGGAATACTCCACGAACAAAAGCGGAGCTCACCAATAGCACTGGAAGGGAAGGAAATCCTAACTCGTAGCCTGCTCGCCTGCAAATCCGGTTCCTACATTGTACCGCAGACCAACGTAGGTTCCCAAAAGAGAAAGTCAGTACCATCCATTGTACTCGGTGAGTCTCAACAACATGGGGTGAAACTTTAATAACATATAAAATATGAGCAAAGGTTCTAAATGCATGTAAAACATAAAGCTTATAAGAATAATTCTAAATAATTGCATAATAGCGGTTTTGAATATTCTAAAAGAAATTCTTTTCTTTTTCTTTCTTAAAAAAATATACTTCACTTTATACTTTTGGAGTTCCAACTATCCTGACTTAATTCTGTCTCAGTCACCGTGTGATCGGCACGAGTTCGATCCCAACCTGATCGAATAGGCCCAATCCACGAGGTGCCACTCGCTTTATGGTTCTTAGCGCTCATGTCTCATACCTTAGCATGACTAAGTAAATTCTCAGCAACGAGACCCTCGACTCGTGTGCTCCCTACTTTTGCACAAGTAGTTTCAGAAAGTCAACGCCTTGGTCAGGACCCTAGGCCTGGACGATGACCCCTTCTTAGAATAAAGGATACTCCCAAAAATCTTTTCTTTCTAAAACTTCTTCTTGTGACTTTGCAAGTCTAAATCTTTTATACATACTCACATTAGTATCCTTAAATGTAAGGCATGACACAAGAATGGAATAAACATTCAAAAGTATTTATAAAGATTCTTGATCCTTCATGAATTTTCAACATGAAGATGGCATATAAGAATAAATAAAAATCTTAAATTTATGCACATAAATCCAAATAATCATCTAAACTTTAGCTAGGAAATAATTCTAAGCTAATAGGTACTTACTACTCCAATTAAGTATATATTAACTTTTTTATGCAATTCATCAAACACCTTGTGTGCGTGCTTTTGTGAGTTAAACTACTTTAGTAAAGGGTTATATCAACTCACCTCAAAACTCCTTGAGCCAATAAGTAGACCCCAGTCCAATTTATACCCGTCAAACAATCGATTCTACAACAACCAGTGCATTTTAATCAATTTTAAAGTTTCACACCTAAACATGGAATTCACTGTTGATATAGAGGAAGAAAGGAATTAACTATTCAATTCTTACCTGTTACTACTTTAGGATAATTGACAATAGGAAATTTTATATACCTGAGTTCAAGAATAAGTGAGTTATAATGAACCCTAGAATTTTTCCGTGCGTGAGCAATTCTTGGCTACCTCTGTTCGTAAGGCTTTAAATGTTTTCTACGCCTGGCGTGAATAAACAGAACATTAGTTCTGTATTGCTTTAAGGCTTTAAGCCTTTGTTTTTTGAATGACACACGTTTCTTACCCTTTCCAAGGCTTTAAGCCCTTTTTTTTGTTTTATTATTTTTTTCTTTTTGTTTTGTTTTGCCTTAACAAATAATTAATGATACCCACTTTTAAATATTACTGATATTAAAATTATTAATATTCCCCTAATTGTATATCCAATTATTTAAGTGTACACACACACACACACACACACACATATATATATATATATATATATATATATATATATATATATATATATATATATATTTCACTATAGGCGTATCTTGAAACTTTTATAATTAGCGTATCTTGAAACTTTTATAAATTTGAGGAGTGTTACAGTGTCCTAAAGTTTAAAAATTGTGTCCAAAAATTCGAATCTTATGTCTTAAATTTTAAGCTAACAGTTGAGAAATTCAGGACTACAAATTTTGCAGCTCAAAATTTAAGATACTAAATCCTGAATTTCAAATTAGCAGCTCAAAATTAATGAAACTCAGTCTGAAATTTGAGTGAATTGGTTAATCTTTAAATAGTATAGATTGCAAATTGTGTATATATTTTAAAAAACAGACTTAAAAGTGGCTATTGGTGCACTTTGCCCGCTTGAATGTGATTAATTTAATAGAAATTTTCATAAAGCACTATCTTTTAGTGATAATTAGCTATCTATAGATACCATTTGCTATTACGAATTGTAGATACATTTTCTGTTGTTATAAGATGTATTAGATGTATTTAAGCTATTATATTCGTGAATACAGTAGCAAAAATAGGCATGAATCAGGGAAGTCCAGCTAATCAGTTGTTGTATTCGACTGTATTCATGGCATGAAATATGGGATTACAGCTGAACAGATTATTGTATTCGACTGTATTCACGGCGTGAAACAGGGGATAACACTGTTTTTAAACGGAAAGTGAATCAATTAACATAATAGACTCCTAATATAACTCAACAAACTCAATTATAACACACAAATTTGGTATTTTCTTGTTTAAAAAAGATTCTCAACCGAAAAATACCCCAAAAAACATAGCAATCTTCAGAGAAATTATATAATACATCTGAATACATAAATTATATTAATTAAAAAAAACATATGAATACACTCATGGCATATAGCGAGACAATGAATACAATGAAATATATAGAATACAGCGGGATACATTGAAATACAATTAAAAAAGGTAGTGAATACAATGAAATATATGGAATACAACGAGATATATTGAATTACAATGAAAAAAAGACAATGAATACAATAAAATACATGAAAATACAACGTGATACGTTAAAAATACATTAAAATATATTAACAGAAAATCAAGTTGCTCAGCCCCAAACTTCGTCGTCTTTGTTCAAGAACAAACCCTAATTCCGGCGAATCTCATCCTCCCCACCTCCACCAACAACCTTTTATTTAAACACATCACCACTCTCTTCTTGTTCTTGTTTAGCCTAACACCCATCATCAAGAACCTGCGTTTGTATACCCTCAACACTTTCTATGTCTTCATTGAACAGTGATTGATCAGTTTCAGAAAAAAGTTTTCACAAATCAGAAGATGATGGCTCTGAATCTTTGCCATTATTGTTGTTACTTGTGGAGAAGAAATTGGAGTTGCTGGGGAAGAAACGTGGCTTGGGAATGGGAAAAGAGGGTATAGTGGAAATGAGTTTAGGGTTTAAGAAGTGGGTTTTGGAAGGAAGCAGGATTAAGAGTAGGAGGTGTGAGGATTTGGAGATTAAACGAGAGAGCATTGTGGAGACTTGACAAACAGAAACAGAGGAAGATGGTGGCGAGCGGAGCCCTCAGTTGTGTTTTCAGGGAATGGGGAATAGAATAACATGTATCAAAGTAGAGAAAAAAAAAATGTAACTGAATAGTGTATTTAGTGGCTTAGGGGTAGGATATAACCAAAATTATATATTTTGCTGTAAACATTAAAAGGTATTTATAG
Source organism: Nicotiana sylvestris (assembly GCF_000393655.2). Classification (NCBI taxonomy): domain Eukaryota; kingdom Viridiplantae; phylum Streptophyta; class Magnoliopsida; order Solanales; family Solanaceae; genus Nicotiana; species Nicotiana sylvestris. Next base: position 140,328,510 of record NC_091060.1, read on the forward strand.
AATATAATTTTTTTAAATGGTATTTATTTAAAATAAATAAAGTGTTAATATTGGGAGCTTTTTAGTCATAGTGGGAGCTTTCGGAAATCACTTAGCAGGTCTTCATCATAGGAAGAGGGAAGAACAAGGGAGAAGATCTTATTTAAAAGAAGACGATTCCAAAAAAAAGTCAAAACGGGGAATAGGATGCCTTAAAGGTAAATAAGAAAGATCCACACTAACAAGAAAAAGTTAACTAATGTCTACAAAGATTGAGGAACGGGTAATCAATCTTTTTTTTAACCCGTTCTTGAAATTTTTCACTATTAAGTTAACGAGCTTTTTTATGACAGATCTTGAGGAGGTCAAAAATGGCTACTTTTCAGCTTTATAGGAGTTCGACGATCAGAATGTTCTCGAGGGTATCACTATATGAGATGGTCGAAGACGGTATCCTTAGCCCAGAGCTTGCCATTCAAGTTTTTGCTTAGTTTGACAAGGTCAATTTACTTGCATTTAGCAGCAAAAATATTACTCCGTCGTCTTACGTGCCCCAAAATATTGAATTTTGAGTTAAACTAATGGTGTAAAGAATTTTTACATTATTAGATAAATTATAAATCTTACGTACTTTTTATGGATGCTACCTGTAAATGTCTTTTGGATGACCCGATAGTTTGAAATAAATTATAATGTCGGTGTGTATAATTAGCTAAACTCTTTAAAGTTAAAGTTTTCAGGTGATGTCATCTTTCCAAATCTCATGTTTTAACTACTATTATTTTGATACCTTTTTCAACTATAGCGTCAAATACATTGGGATAGAATGAGTATATGTTATATAGCTAGATCTTATCAATATATGTAATTGGGTCTTCATCGTGCATAAAAGAATTCCTTTTTGCACGTTAATTTATTTGTTTTTGGGCATTTACCGTCCACTTATTTCTGATGTTATGTTGTATGTTTGCATTCAATGACTGAAGCTGGAGACTCGAGTAAAGTGCAAGGTTTCCATTAAGATACTTTTTATTGCATCTACTATCTGTTTCAATCCATAGTATGACCTCACAAAAATAATTCTTTTATGTGATCAGTTTCAGGACTCGTGTTTATGGGCTATTGTTGTGATGATATTTCCTGCTTTGTTGGCTTTAGTTTGGTTGTTGAAAAGATATCAAGTTTGATTTTCTTTTAATTCCTTAATCTGCCAAATGACATGATTTGATTTACTTGATGTAATGGCTATGTCTCTCTGTCCATGGGCTTTATGTAGAAGAACAAATGGTGAAGAAGGTGATGAATGATTTATGTATTGTCGTACTTGTTTTTTGTTTGATCTAGGAATACTTATCAATCACTAGTGACATGATCTGAAGTAACAGAATTAATAATCTTTATTTGGCTTATATTATCTCTCCCCTCTAAGGTTTCAATATCTATTCTCTTTCTCTTGGACTAGATCAAATTTTAGCTGAGTCTGGTCAATAGTGATCTTTGATGATAGGCAATAATTACGTATTTTAGTCGATTATTACATTCTAATTTATTGCACTTTAGTTGAGTTTGCGCTTTAATCACTAGTATTTTGCACTAATTGTGTGTTTTATGCCTTGTAGGTGTGATTTCGAGCTATATAGATGTTATGGAATAAATTTAAGTGGTTTTGAGCTTTGAAGTCTGAGTAAGAGCTCAAGGAATTAAACCGGGATCGCGTTCGGGGATCAACGGATGATAAAACACCATATCGGCCCAAGGCGAATGGAGCAGTAGAAGCAGCCAACAAAAACATAAAGAAGATACTTCGGAAAATGGTAGAAGGTTCAAAACAATGGCATGAAAAATTACCATTTGCATTATTGGGATACCGCACTACTGTTCGCACTTCAGTAGGAGCAACTCCTTATTTGTTGGTATATGGCACTGAAGCAGTAATTCCTGCAGAAGTTGAGATTCCTTCCCTTCGGATCATCGCCGAAGCAAAGATTGATGATGATGAATGGGTCAAAACCCGTCTAGAACAGTTAAACTTGATTGATGAAAAACGATTGACCGCAGTATGCCATGGTCAATTATATCAAAGAAGAATAGAAAGAGCATACAACAAAAAGGTGCGTCCCCGGAAGTTTGAAGTAGGTCAGCATGTGCTGAAACGTATTCTTCCACATCAGGTTGAAGCAACAGTTTAAGATTACACATCGTAACTCTACCCCATATCGGCCCAAGGCGAATGGAGCAGTAGAAGCAGCCAACAAAAACATAAAGAAGATACTTCGGAAAATGGTAGAAGGTTCAAAACAATGGCATGAAAAATTACCATTTGCATTATTGGGATACCGCACTACTGTTCGCACTTCAGTAGGAGCAACTCCTTATTTGTTGGTATATGGCACTGAAGCAGTAATTCCTGCAGAAGTTGAGATTCCTTCCCTTCGGATCATCGCCGAAGCAAAGATTGATGATGATGAATGGGTCAAAACCCGTCTAGAACAGTTAAACTTGATTGATGAAAAACGATTGACCGCAGTATGCCATGGTCAATTATATCAAAGAAGAATAGAAAGAGCATACAACAAAAAGGTGCGTCCCCGGAAGTTTGAAGTAGGTCAGCATGTGCTGAAACGTATTCTTCCACATCAGGTTGAAGCAAAAGGCAAATTTGCCCCGAATTGGCAAGGACCATTCATTGTGACCAGAGTATTATCGAATGGTGCACTATGACGTACCTTTTTGTTGTATGCTCTTTCTATTCTTCTTTGATATAATTGACCATGGCATACTGCGGTCAATCGTTTTTCATCAATCAAGTTTAACTGTTCTAGACGGGTTTTGACCCATTCATCATCATCAATCTTTGCTTCGGCGATGATCCGAAGGGAAGGAATCTCAACTTCTGCAGGAATTACTGCTTCAGTGCCATATACCAACAAATAAGGAGTTGCTCCTACTGAAGTGCGAACAGTAGTGCGGTATCCCAATAATGCAAATGGTAATTTTTCATGCCATTGTTTTGAACCTTCTACCATTTTCCGAAGTATCTTCTTTATGTTTTTGTTGGCTGCTTCTACTGCTCCATTCGCCTTGGGCCGATATGGGGTAGAGTTACGATGTGTAATCTTAAACTGTTGACATACTTCCTTCATTAAGTTGCTGTTAAGATTAGCACCGTTATCTGTGATGATCACCTTCGGGATTCCGAATCGACATATGATATTTGAGTGGACAAAATCGACCACAGCTTTCTTGGTCACTGATTTGAATGTCTTGGCCTCAACCCATTTGGTAAAATAATCAATAGCTACCAGAATGAACCTGTGCCCATTGGATGCTGCCGGCTCAATTGGTCCAATCACATCCATGCCCCAGGCAACGAAGGGCCATGGTGCCGACATTGTGTGCAACTCGGATGGTGGAGAATGAATCAAATCTCCGTGTATTTGGCATTGATGACACTTGCGCACAAAACTGATACAATCTCGCTCCATGGTAAGCCAATAGTAACCAGCTCGGAGGATTTTCTTTGCCAACACATATCCACTCATGTGGGGTCCGCAAACTCCCTGAATGTACTTCAGACATGACAGTTGTAGCTTGTCTGGCATCTATGCATCTTAATAATCCAAGATCTGGTGTTCTTTTATACAAAACTCCTCCGCTTAAGAAGAATCCATTTGCCAATCGCCTAATGGTCCTCTTTTGATCTCCTGTGGCTTGTGCGGGATATATCCCCATCCTGATATACTCCTTGATGTCGTGGAACCATGGTTCACCATCAAATTCTTCTTCAACCATATTGCAATAAGCGTGCTGATCGTGGACCTGAATATGTATTGGATCTACATAAGCTTTGTCCGGATGGTGCAACATCGATGCCAGGGTAGCCAATGCATCGGCAACCTCATTATGGATTCTTGGAATATGTTGGAATTCCACTGATTGAAACCGCTGACAAAGATCATGTAGACATTGTCGGTATGGTATGAGCTTCAAGTCTCGGGTTTCCCATTCTCCTTGAATTTGATGTACCAAAAGATCCGAATCTCCCATGACTAAGATTTCTCGGATACCCATGTCTGCGGCTAGCCTTAACCCCAAAATGCAAGCTTCATATTCAGCCATATTATTGGTGCAATGAAATCGCAATTGAGCCGTAACAGGATAGTGATGCCCTGTTTCAGAAATGATTACAGCTCCTATTCCGACTCCTTTCATGTTAGCGGCTCCGTCAAAGAAAAGTTTCCAGCCAGGCTTTTCAATTCGCTCCACCTCGTCGATATGCATTGTTTCTTCATCAGGAAAATAAGTTTTCAAAGGCTCATATTCCTCATCGACCGGGTTTTCGGCCAAATGATCGGCCAGTGCTTGGGCTTTCATCGTAGTTCGAGTTACATAGATGATGTCAAACTCTGTGAGCAATATCTGCCACTTTGCAAGTCTTCCTGTTGGCATAGGCTTTTGAAAAATGTATTTCAATGGATCCAACCGAGAAATGAGGTAAGTAGTGTAGGATGACAAATAGTGTTTCAATTTTTGAGCTACCCATGTTAGGGCGCAACATGTCTTTTCTAGATGAGTATACTTAACCTCATAAGCTGTGAACTTCTTGCTAAGGTAGTAGATGGCCTGTTCTTTTCTGCCAGTGAGGTCATGTTGCCCCAATACACAACCAAATGAATTTTCCAAAACCGTCAAGTAAAGAATCAAAGGTCTTCCTGGCTCTGGCGGGACCAACACGGGTGGGTTCGACAAGTACCCTTTTATCTTATCGAACGCTTCTTGACACTCATCGGTCCATTTAACCGCAGCATCCTTTTTAACAATTTGAAAATTGGCTCACAGGTTGTTGTGAGCTGAGCAATAAACCTGCTGATGTAATTTAACCTCCCCAACAAACTCATTACTTCAGTTTTGTTTCTTGGAGGTGGCAGTTCTTGGATGGCTTTAATCTTTGACGGATCTAGCTCAATGCCTCGTCGACTGACTATGAATCCCAGCAACTTTCCAGATGGAACTACAAATGCGCACTTGGCAGGGTTAAGCTTGAGGTTGTACCTGCGAAGTCTTAAGAAGAACTTCCTCAAATCTCGAACGTGGTCGGCCTGATGCTTTGATTTTATGATCACATCGTCCACGTATACCTCAATCTCCTTGTGTATCATATCATGAAACACTGTGGTCATTGCTCTCATATAGGTTGCTCCGGCGTTCTTTAAACCGAATGGCATTACCCGGTAGCAATAAGTTCCCCATGGTGTGATGAATGCCGTCTTTTCTGCATCTTCTTCATCCATTAGAATTTGATGATACCCGGCATAACAATCCACGAAAGACCCTATATCATGCTTGGCACAATTGTCGATCAAAATATGGATATTAGGTAATGGGAAATTATCCTTTGGACTTGCTTTGTTGAGATTGCGATAGTCGACGCATACTCTAATTTTGCCGTCTTTCTTTGGTACAGGAACGATATTAGCCAACCAAACAGGATATCGAGTGACTCGAATGACCTTTGCTTCCAATTGTTTGGTGATTTCTTCCTTAATTCTCACACTCATGTCAGGCTTGAATTTTCTCAGCCTCTGCTTGACAGGAGGCACCATTGGATCGGTGGGCAATTTGTGAACCACTAAATCAGTGCTCAGGCCCGGCATGTCGTCATATGACCATGCAAAAACATCTTTGAATTCTATGAGTGCTTTAATTAACTCCTCTCGGATCTTTGGTTCCAGATGGACACTTATTTTAGTTTCTCGGATATTACTCGTGTCCCCTATATTGATGTCCTCGGTATCACTCAAGTTAGGTTTGATTTTTTCCTCAAAGTGAATTAACTCTTTACTAATCTCTTCAAAAACCTCATCTTCATCATATTCTGATTCATAATCACAATATATTTCTTGAATTAATATTTCGGAACCAGATTGATTTTTAAGACTGGGCTGAGGATTCCTCATGCATGCCATATCACTAGAGCCAGCGTAAAAGGAACTGTACAGGAAAGAAGAAAAAGAAAAGAAAGCTATTAGGAATGATAATAAAAAGGAAACTGCTTTTTATTGGATGATGAAAGATAACAAGGTTTGCACACTTCAAACAAACTGTAAGATAAGCTTTGGGATTACAACCCTGAAGTAACCCAAACAAACTGAAAGAAAATCAAAATAAACTACCAAGACTCCTTTCGAATTGGGAGAGGAGTGGCTTTCCAATTATTGAGCTTTGTTTCTGGCCCAACGAATTGAACTTCTGCGTTGCTACACCCTTCTCCGCTTTCCAACATATTCACATCACTAAACAATTTCTCGAACCTTTCAATTAATTCCTCCTCAGGATTGACCCGGGATTTAGGAATTGTTGTTATCGGGCGATTTTTAGCACCGGTCTTGACAAAAGACTTTGACAGATGTGGGACTGGTTTTGGAAGAACCCATGCTTGGTGTTTCAGCTTCCTAGCCCTTATCACGTCATTGGCAGTGGGTATGAACCCCAAACCGAATGTTCCCCAGTTCTCGGGGAGAGATACTGGTTGTATAATTCCTTGCAAAGATAAACCCAGACCTTTGCCGGGTATAAAGCCATTTTTTAACATTTCATAAGCTACCATGACTGATGCAGAGGATATCTTTGGATTTGGAAGATATTTCCCCTCTGGAATTTTCTCTATCGACACTGTGTCGGTCACTTGGTATACCCATGGTCCCTGGTCATTTTCTGTTCCCTCGACCGGTACAATGGTACTGCTGTGAGCATTTAAACTTTCTTCTCCATACACGACTACTTCTTGATGATCCCATTCAAACTTGACAGCCTGATGTAGTGTTGACGGGACTGCTTTAGCAGCATGGATCCATGGTCGACCCAACAACAAGTTGTAAGAAACAGTTATGTCCAACACTTGGAATTCCATTGTGAATTCAACTGGCCCTATTGTTAGTTCCAACACTATGTCGCCAAATGAATCTCTGCTTCCACCGTCAAACCCCCGTACGCAGATACTATTCTTCTGGATCCTCTCCTCTTTAATTTTTAATTTGTTTAAAGTGGAGAGAGGGCATATGTTTGCACTTGACCCATTGTCAACCAATACCCGGGTTACTATGGAGTTTTCACATTTCACGGTGAGGTAAAGAGCTCTGTTGTGCTCGGTACCTTCCACAGGTAATTCATCATCAGCAAATGTAATTCTGTTTGTCTCAAAGATTCTGTTGGCTATTTTTCCCAAATGATTTACAGAGATCTTTTCAGGAACATGAGCTTCATTCAGGATTTTCATCAACGCCAGACGGTGTTCCTCTGAATGGATCAGTAATGACAACAATGAAATTTGAGCGGGGGTCTTCTTTAATTGATCCACAACAGAATAATCATGGAGTTTCATTTTTCTTAAAAACTCCTCCGCCTCTTCTTCCGTCACAGCTCTCTTTGTTGGCATTGGATTGTTTTTAGTTTTTCTCAACTCTTCGGGAGTAAAACATCTTCCCGAACGTGTCAAGCCTTGCACCTCACACACTTCTTCCTTGATTTCTTTGCCCTTGTACATTACAGTCACCCGTTCATAGTTCCATGGGATGGCTTTGTTGTTGATGACTGACAGCTGAATTACAGGTGCAATAATAACCCGATCTGTACGGGCTCCTTCCACGAATACAATGGGTTTGTTAGCAACCCCTGGTACTATTATTTTCGGCCTTTCTTGTTTTGCGGCAACTTTGCTCGATGACCCCTCATCGACTATCATAGATAGTTCATCACCATTTCTGTTCTGCTTGGATACCGGCTTCTCCTCTGTTAACTGCTTATCTGGCTTGGTTTCATGAGATTTGATCATCATGACAGTTTGTGACGGCTTCTTTGTCTCCCCATCAGCTTGTATGATTTCTATCATATTAGCCTCTTGATGGGCTGGCATTGGATTTCTATTGATATTTGGGGCTTCGGGGTTTTGAACCTCGATTTTATTAGTATCAATCAGTTCTTGTATTGCATTTTTCAAATGCCAACATTTCTCCGTATCATGGCCTGGTGCACCGGAGCAATATTCACAGCTAATGGTGTAATCCAAATTCTTTGGAGGAGGATTGGGTAGCTTGGATTGTATTGGTCTCAGCATGTCTAGCTGTCTCAGCCTGTGGAACAGACTAGTGTAAGACTCTCCCAATGGAGTGTAAGTTTTCTTTTTCTGTTCCCTTTCTCCCCTGAATGCTGGCCTAGGCCTGAAACCTGGTCCGGGATAGGCTCGTGGGTAAGTATTTGGTGTGACAGGAGCACGCCAATTGGTGTGAACAGGTGGCTGATTGTATGCTTGAGCATGGTTAATGGAAAAATGAGGCTCTGAAGGGTGATAGTAGTGTTGGGATGAATCATGGTGGTAAGCTGATTGGCGAGGTCGTTGCTGATTATAGTAAAGCGGTGAACCTCTGGGTCCCGACCAAATTCCTGAACCAACTACTGTTGCTTCCTCCCTCTTCTTTCTTCCGATTCCTCCTACCCCGCCTTGAATAGCTTGAGTAGTTGCCTTAATTGCTGAATAGCTCATGATTTTATTTGTCTTGAGGCCTTCTTCCACCATACCTCCCATCTTCACTACTTCGTTGAATGATTTCCCAACCGCTGAAACCAAGTGGGCATAGTAAGTCGGTTCCAAGGCTTGGAGGAAGTAGTCTACCATTTCACTCTCCTTCATAGGAGGATCCACTCTTGCTGCCTGTTCTCTCCACCGAAAACCATACTCTCTGAAGCTTTCATTGTGCTTCTTCTCAAATTTTGTCAAAGATAATCGATCTGGGATGATTTCCAGATTGTATTGGAAATGGTATGCTAATGCCTGTGCCAGGTCATCCCAGGTGTACCATCTTCCATGGTCCTGGCGTGTATACCACTCCAAAGCTGATCCGCTTAGACTTTAACTGAAGTAAGCCATCAATAATTCATCCTTTCCCCCAGCTCCTCGCATCTTGCTACAGAAACCCCTTAAGTGGGCTACTGGGTCGCTGTGCCCGTTGTATAGGTCAAATTTGGGCATCTTGAAACCAACTGGCAATTGTACATTGGGGAATAAGCATAAATCTTTGTATGCTACACTGACTTGCCCACCTAATCCTCGCATGTCTCGGAACGATTTGTTCTAGACTTTTGACCTTCTTGAACATCTCTTCTTGTTCAGCATTTTTGGCTGGCTTGTCAATTTCGGTTGGGAGATCAAAACAATGAGTGGTTGAATGAATTTCGGAGGCTTTGAGGGTGGGCTCCGGGGGTAATATTGGTTGTCCTGGGCCTGGAATGTAGGCTCACTAGGAGATTTGTGGAATGTAGCAGGGGGAGGTACTACGTAAACAGGAGTCATAGGTGAAGGAAAATATGGAACGGGTTTCGGAGGTGGAGACTGTGGTGTCTGAGAGGTGGTGCCTCAGTAGTGCTGGTAAATGGGGAAGTTTGGGGATAATTCAGTGGTGATATTATATTGAGTTTGAGTCATTGATGGAGCAGGGTTATTTGGGTAAGATGGGGGTAACTGTCATGTAGACCAAGCTTGGTACATCTCAGCCATTTGCTGCTTGAGCTTAAACATCTCTTCTTTCATTTTCCCGACATCCATCTCCTCTATCTCCATACCTGTGTCAACATCTGGGATAGACATACTTTCGGGTATTGGTCCTTTTGATCTTGTGTGATAGTGATAATATGCCAGTATACTCTTTAGAGAAACTAACTGCTTGAATTCTGAAAATGAACAAACTTGTTAGTTTTGAGAGTTTAACACATATATAATCACACGTTGAGATGCAATGCTCCTAGACAAATAATCCCTTTCTATTATGCATTTGCTCGGCTGCTTGTGTCGTCCCAGCTTTCTTGAAATTGAAAATTGTCATTCACTTTTATTTACTATATATATCTTTTATCGTGGTGGTCGAATCTTAGAGATTGCCTACGTATCATGCCTTACATGAATCAGACCTTGCGTAGTTCGGACCAAAGGCAATCACTTTTATTTATTACACAAAGATGGAATTACATTTGAAAACTTTAAGAAAATGGCTTGAAAACACACACTTAAATCAAAACAAAAGATACAATTTTTAACATCTCACAACATGCCCCACTTTCCACTTTTGTTGTCAAATATTGGATTATCTGCTCAATGTGGGGCTTGACCTGGATGGCCTCCCAGCGTACGATACATCCTTTCCAACTCCATTGCTAGATGACGAGCAAAAGTGGGCGCATGCTCTGTAAACCTTTCATAATCCATTCCTTGGCAGTTTACATAACTTTGAGATGTGAAGACTGCCAGGTCGTGGATTTGTGCCCTGAAACCTTGGAGACGTTGGTCTTGGTCTTGCAATTGCTGCTGACGAGTGGTGGCTATATCTCTGACACGGTTTTCACGATCTAGAGCTGATTCTAACAGAGCTCGGAGTCTGGCCTGCTCTAATCTTGCTTGCGATCTTTCCCTGTCGAGGTCTGCTTGTTGATGTTCTCTGTTGCATCTTCTTGCCTCTTCTAGTTGTGCACGAAGCTGGTCTTCTGATCGCATCCAATAGTCTTTTTCCTTCTTGAATTGTGCCTTGTCTTTTTCGGATTGCCTATCTTGGCGTTCCTTGTTAGATCTGGCTTCTTCGTTTAATTGTTGGATCCTTTCTTTTGCTTTGCTCAATGCCCTTTCGTTTTCCGCAAGAATGGAATCATAATCTTGCATTCTTTCAAAGAGATTGGCGATGGTTTTTTGATCCTTCCAGCTCCTCTTTGGCGTTTCAGAAACTCTTTTCATTTTTTGGAATCGAGCATAAAGATTTTCATTCTCACAAGCTAGACTCTTCTTCTCGCCTTCGGCTTCTTGTGCTTGCAAATCTTTCTCCAAACTGAGGCTTCTCAGATTTTCTTTTAGGGCATGGATAGTTGCTTTGTACCCTTTTTCTTTTTCTCCCCAGATCAACCGCTCTTGGATTTTATCATTGAAGTTTTGAACATGGGGTCTTTTTGTTGGCCTTTTTAGCTCAGGTTCTGGTACATCATCCACGCGAGACCGTTTTTCGAACCACCTTGCATATCCAGGATTTATCTCACCCTTTGTAGCGTCTAGGACTTGAGTATCGCTTTTCAAGTATCGGCACCCATTCCACATCTGCTGAAGTAGAGCTTCGGGAATAGTGGCTTCTGGGTGTAATTCGATTACTTGCATACTCAAATCTTCATCATCAGGAACTATTTGATATCTCCCTAGTTGCCTTAGGACTCTTAGTGGTGCATACGGCTGAATGCTTCTCAATCCCAATAGTAGTAGATAACTATTTGAGGTTGACATATGTATTACTTCCCTCATCGGGAGCCATCCCAGGGTCCATTCAATTTGATTTGCCGTTAAAGCCTTTAGATGAGATACCCATGCTTCTATCCCTTCTGGAACCTGATAATTTTTTGTTCTTTCCTCATAGCTTTCGATGCAATTATCATTGTTTGACCCATACTGTATGATCTTGGGCTGTTGTTGGAGATGTTCAATCACCCATATTTGCAACAAAATTTTGCATCCTTCGAAGACTTTTGCTCCTGATTTGCATAAAGTCAAAGCCCGATAAATATCTGATAGAATGATGGGGACAAGGGTGTGATTTTCTTTAGTGGTGAGGATTTGCACAACTTTTGCGGTGCGAATATCAATTGTTCGCTCTTTATTTGGGAAGACCATGACTCCTAGAAAAGCCACCATGAAAGCAAATCGACGGTGCATCTGCCAAGTGTCTTTGTTTTGCTTATTAGTAAGGCCTTTCTCATGAATTTCGAACCCATCTGACTTTCCGAACCTTGAATACAAAAAGTTGAAGGAACAACATCCATTGATGACATTGCTTTTCCTGATTTGACTGCTGATGTTCAGAAGACCGAAGAATCGATGTACCGAAGGAGCCTTTGTGAATATCAAGCTTTGATTTCTTAGACTTCCGTCAAAACCAGCATATCCAGCTATCTCCTCTAATGTAGGAGTAAGCTCGAAGTCAGAGAAACGAAAAACATTGTGAGCAGGGTCCCAAAAAGTTACTAACGTCGCAATCAGATCATCACGGGGTTTAACTTTCATAATGTCCGTGAGATTTCCCAAATGCTTGACGACCCATTTTTGACCGTCTTCGCCGAAATCATACCACCACATTTGAAGCTGACATAGAAATTCTTCCGTACTTGTGGATGGGTGGCTTTGTGTGGTGCTCATTTTGTATCTGAAATTTAATTTTGATAAAGTCAAAATTCATTTTTGAAAATTTATACTAAAAAAAATCATTTTCGAAATTTTTTATTTATTTATTAAATACCTTTATTTCAAAATTTAAAACTATTTTTTTTTCGAATTTTTTTTTTTTTTAAAACAACCCATTTTATTCCTTTCTTCTTACCATGATTTTATTTAAGCTGGTCAACAAGCATGTTCGAGGCAAATGAATGCACAAGTAACAAGTAGGATGCATCATGATGGTCTTTTTATTTTGGGTTCACCTGTCCTAGACAGACCCAACCCCTGTGTTGAGTCTCCAAGGCCAAATGTGTATGATGCAAATAGACGTTCCTACTAGGGATCCGGTACATGGCTGAGTTATTCTAAGTGTAAAACCTTAGGTTGATTGTTCTAAACCTGGCTTACCCAAACGGACAGTTTGAGCCGAAGCGGGGGCAACGTACCGGGAGCACGAAAGTCTGCCCGGCCTAGTTACTTGTCCCAACTCCGTCTTATTTGGTATGACTTTAACAGAAAGGTGGGTCACGCGCACGTGTACACCATAAATTCAGAAGACTCAGAAAGAAGGGGGTTTCGTAGCAGTTGTATATATTCACAATTCAAATAATATTAAAGCGGTAAAAAAAACATTTAGCATATTAGCATATAAACAGTTGAAAATCATATAGTAAATAAAGCCAATTAACACAGATATTTTAAGCTCGAATTCTTTAAACCCTGAACCAGAGATTCTGGGTTTTATCCCCAGCAGAGTCGCCAGAGCTGTCGCACCTCCTTTTTACCGCACCCGCGGGGCGCGTGGGGAGTTTTCTCCAATTAAAGGACAGTCGAAACGGGATTTGTTTATTTGTTTCAGAGTCGCCACCTGGGAGTTTTAAGGCGTCCCAAGTCACCAATTTTAATCCCTGAATCGAGGAGAATATGACTCTGTTTATTATTCTGCGAACCAGAAATCCTGAGTAAGGAATTCTGTTAATCCGGAAGAAGGTGTTAGGCATTTCCGAATTTCGTGGTTCTAGCACGGTCGCTTAACTGTTTTTATTATTGGCTTAATTATCTTGATTTTATTAAATACATTTTGTTACGTGATTTTTCTACCGCTTTTACTTATTGTGATTAAGGACCCTTCCTTGAATCGAATTACGCGTACGTATATTCGTGTTATAAAAATGCGGACTTGTGTCACGCGTACGTGTACACAATAACTTTTGATAATATATTTATTAAGCAATCATTTTTCGAGATTGTGTTGAATCAAAGAATATTTGTTTTTCTTAAATATTGAACCGCACATCGCGGGTTTTTATGAAATTAATTTAACGCCTTTGAAAAAATCCTTTTATTAAATATTCGCTCGAAATTGCGCGTACGCATAATCCGAATTTTGCTTTTAAAAATATAATCAGGGTACGCGAACGTATCCCTAATTGCGCAAAATATTTGCAATGATATTAGGGATTTTTCCACAAATTGTTTGTTGTATCTACACATTTTATATGAAAATACTGAGAAATTCATATTCAAGGGGTGTCTTTAAATTCTTTTAAAAGAAATTCACAATTTTTAAATATTGCCCGTTGACTATAATTTCCGAGTATTAATTATGTTCATCCCAAGACTATTCAAACTCTCAGTGAAAGGATAAAAATATGATTAATACTATTTTTGACAATTATAAAACATATATATGCCAAAGAATGAATTGTATATAAAACTGAAAATGAATTATAAAGGAAAGAATATTTTTAAGAACTTTTATTATTATTAATTAATGCAAGTTCTATTCTAATTACCATTGATATAAAGTTTTGCAATTTGTATCTTACTCTTATATACTTGTTTTGATCCAATAGGCGAAATTAATTTAATTAATTATGCCTATGATTGAGTTATATATGTAATCAAACCCATTTGATTCTAAATCTATGTGAATTATTACAACCATTAACTTTCGCATCGTATAAGTTCCTAAACCCTTTTATTATTAAGAAAGAGAACAAGTCTAATTGACTTAATAAAATGATATTGCATGCAATATTACTTACCATATTTGACATCATAAACATAACGGATTATACTAACTCGTCTTTCAACTATAGATTATGAACACAACCAATGTTATGCCAAAAGATAGCTAATTGCAACCAATCATCATCTAGCTTTAAACAACAACTAATTAACTAACAAAATAAACTGATAGCATATTTTCCTTGATATTTCCATATTATGCTATACCTATCTAACAATACCGCAAAAAATGTAAATAAAACCAACTTTCTGCCATGCTTCCTATTTACACAACTCATAGATAACTAAACTAATGAAATTTGACATGGATAACATTATTACAAAGTTTTATATGAATTTCAAAAATAAGACAATTAACTTGTAGCCATCGATTCGAACTCACTACTGGTTAACCAGCATGAAACCAAAGCTGAAATTTTTTAACTAAAGAACTCAAATGAATAGAAGACAGTATTACAATTCAAACTTTGTTTATTTGTCATGTTGAATCTCTTTCCAACATAGAATTTAAAAGATAAGTACCTGAAAATGAAGGTAGAAAGAGTAAATTTCAGCAGTATCAGCAGTAACAAAATCAGTAGAATGTACCGATAACACAGCAAATCTGAACAAGAATAGGATTCGAAGAGCCCAGATGCACAGTAACAGGATTTTTGGGAAAACTTTCAGATTTAATCCAAGTAATATCAAACAAATAGACCCGGACAGATCCAAAGAAAAGTATGTTTCTGATTTTCTTTTCTGTTTCTATATCTGTTTCTGTTTTTCTTTTTCCTCTTCCTCTTCAGATTCCAAGAAGAATCTGATTTTTCTGCTGGATTTTTCTCTTTTATCTCACTCTAGGTGTATTTTTCTTAAATTCTCTTTCAAAATCTGTTATGAAGTCTCTCTAAACTCTCTTCTCTGTCTAACTGATCACTCTTCTCTCTGAAAACTCTCAAAGTCTCCTAAATTCTGTTTTCTGTCTCACTAAAAACTCTTCTTCCAATCAGTCCCCATTCCCCTCTATCTTATACAGGTCTGTCCAGCTCTCTTAAATGCTGCCTGGACCCTTTCTCTTTTTTTAAATAATCAGAAAAGTTCCATTAAAACTACTTTTGAATATTTTAAATCCTATTGAGTGCTTTTTATCTTGTTTTTCAGCAGCCCATTATCCCTTGTTCCCCATTAGTATCTTAAATTATAACCATTAACTTCCACTTTCAGCACATTGCTATTAACATATTATCCTCATTGTTCTATCCCAGAAATGTCCCTGACCTACTTGTTTTATACTGGTATTACTGCCTTAAATTCAGCATCTTAACAATACAGATTTTAAAATCTGTATAAGCCTGATTATTAGTCTGATTTACAACAGCTACAAACCAATCCTAAAGTTTGGACTGAATCCTGACTAAGAATGTAACCCCCTAACACAATTATATCCAATCAACATTTGTAAACTTGAATTCAAACTTGACATTACAACAATATTACACTGAGTTCAGCATAATAATTCAAACTGATCTTCAAATTGAACTAAGATCAAACATACACAGGAGCATTGTCAATATACTGACAATGCCCTGTTCAGAAAACAACATATACAGCATACATTTGAATTCACTGATTCACAAACAAACATGATTTAATTGACGAGTATTAATCAGTTGGCTATTTACAACATTTGTCCATAATCAGTCTAAAACAATAGAAGCAGACTGTTTCAGTCAGCATTTTCAGAAATGAAAATTCGTAATATAACTAATCGACGAACTTAATCGAGTCGATTACACACATTGTAAACAAACAAAATCAACAAAAACAATTCATTTGGAATCAAGTAGACGGGTAGGGGACAGTATAACAAAATTGACTAGAAAAATTATAAAAAATCAAACAAACTAATGAAATGAACATGGAATACACGCAGAATGCACATAAAAGAAACAGAAATTACCTCTGAACCTTCGAATTCAACCGAACTCAACTCAACTTGGATTCGGACATTTTTGAGGCTGAACAGACTTTACTCGAAGTATTCTCAGTTGAGAATACCTCGATTAAAGTCTCTTAGACCTCAGTCCTTCACTCGAATCGGAAAAATTCCAAGATTGGAAAATTTTTAGGGTTTCAAATTCCTGGATCTTAAATCCGAACACTTTTGGGTAGATTCGAAGGGAACCAAAGATGACACAAGGGTGAGGGAGGCCTAGGGGTCATTTGGTGTTAGTTTGAGGTAGGTTGGGGTAGGTTCAGGTTTTACTCGAATCTTCAAATGAAGATTCGAGCAGTTCCAGTAGGATTCGAGCCATGCAACTAACAGATCCGTGATGAGGGTATCTAGGGGAAGTTGTGGTGTTATTTTGGAAGCCATCGGAGAAGGTAAGGTTTTCAGGCCAACCTTCGATTTAAGATTCGAAGAGTTGGGACCTGATTCGAAGGAAACCAATGTTAGATTTGTGTAGAGGATGTTCAGGGGATTCTAGGGTGTTATTTTGGTGACCGGCGGCGTTGATGCCGCCGGGTTTCAGGCGGTGGGATCCTAGGGCGGCTAGGGTTAGGGGGGTCTGAGGAAGATGATGAACAGTGAGAGGAGGGGGGGTGTTCAGTTAGGGGCCGGGGTAGGGGCTTGGGACTTATATAGGGGTGGGGTGGATTGATACTATCCGTTAGATCAAGTAGGATGAGTGGTCAGGATTTATTCACTTAACCAAACGGTGTCGTTTGGTTTCCTGCTGGGGTCGGGCTGAATCGGGGCACTGGGTCGGGTAATGGGCATGGGTTAAAGTTCGTGGGATCTCAGCCGTTGGTGGGCTTTGATCCAACGATCCCTGATACACCACAATCAAACGATGTCGTTTCGACTCGTTTGATTTGGACCGGATGCCTGGGTTGTTTGGATTGGGCTGTGGGGGGGAATTAATTCGATTTGGGCCTGGATTTTAATCCAGGTCCAATTTTGTATATATGTATTATTTTATTTTATTTTTCATTTTTTCTAATTTAAATTTTTAATTATAAAATAAATCTAACTTCGCAAAAATATATTAATTATTCTATAACAATTATTTAACACATAGACAAAACATCAATCACACAGTGGAATATTTAAAATAGAACTATTGCATATTTTTGTGATTTTATTTAAATTATCTTTTAAATGCATAATTAAATCCTATATGCATGCAACATGTATTTTATTTTATTTTTCATTTTATTTATGACAAAGTAAACATTTATGGTTATAACACAAATATTTAACACCACGCAAATTCAAAAATTACACAGTAAAAGAAATTTATTTTATTTTTTGATTTTATTTTGGAGTAGTTTTCGTAAGGCAAAAATCACGTGCTCACAATTGATTGAATGACAGGATGTTAATCCAATTGCTCGATAACATCTCATGAGATGTAGTGGCATGAAAAAGATATTAAAGTTACTCCTGCTGGTAATTTCATAATAATGTGGTCTGATTACCTAGATACTTTCTGTGATCTTAGTTAATTAGCCGCTTATACATTTGTTACAGATGGCAATATCCTGAAAATACTGAGGTGACAAAATAAGCATTCTTCATCCTTTTGTCCAACATATCTGGTCTTTCGACCTTCTGGATTTATGTGTTGCTTATTGAGTAGCATTTTCCTTCCGGGATGTGCAGTTCTGATATCATCTATTGTCTCAATTTTAAAACATTAACAAAGTGTTTGTTTGCATCGAGTATCATTTAGTGATAGTGTAAGGAAAAATATTAAAGGTATAGTTGAAAAGTTAGTTTGATAAGGAAAACACCAGAAAGTTTAAAAGTTAAATAGTTTATTAATTTGGATTCTTGAAAATTATGAAAGTTGTAAAACACTGGAATGGTATAAAACATTTTTGGAACATTCTAAAATGGAAAGAATGTCATATAAAATGGAATGGAGGGGGTAACATTAGACAAAGAACCTCATATGTTTCGCATCGATGGCTTTGCTGTAAACATGAGGTCTTCCGCTTGAATGTTGCTTTCCTTAATCCCTTTGACTGAAGCTTTTCATTTTCATTTAAGCAAGTCAGAGAAAAGAGGAGGTGTTCCTCCAAAAAAGAGGAGGTGTTCCTCCTTATCCCCTATGATATTACTGACATCTTAAACATCGGGGAGAAGGGCTAGCTGTATTATTTAGACCAGCAGGATTTGTTAAACAAGGCAGTACGGGCAGTGTTTTTCTTAACATGTTTATTCTAAGAGGACCACATTTAGAGCAATGTAGTTGCATAGCGTTGCTGACTTACACCTTTTTCCCATCTATAGCAATGAAGTATAACTCAAAGAGGTCTTGGCAGGTTTAAGCCCTGATTAACAATAACAACAACAACAACAAACCCAGTGTAATCCCACAGGTGGGGTCTGGGGGTATAGTGTGTATGCAGACCTTACCTCTACCTTGGTAAGGCAAAGAGATTGTTTCCGATAGACCCTCGGCTCAAGGAAGATGGAAAAGAAGCGGTAGGTTTAAGCCCTGATTGAGGAGAGATAAGTTTCTGTTGGTGATGTTGAAAATAGCAAGTGTTGGTGAATTTTTTGGTATTTGCTATCGAGATGTAAAGAATCATAAGAAACGCTAACTGCACCCTGGAGAGTGCTTAAAGGAGGAGGAGGAAGTTGTATAAAGAGGTGACTGAGACAAGAGTCGCCAATAGGTCAATATTTTATACTGTAAATGCAATAAAACTATCAAGAGGCTTAGTCTCCTTGATAACAAAAGATGAAACAGGACAACTTGCATTCTTGGTCAATAACAAAACTCAAAGCCCAAGTTTCTCAACAGCCTTTGCTGTGATTTAATGAAGCTAAAGGACATAATAGCTATGAATTTTCTACTGATATCACAATTACTGAATTATGCTATATGCCTGAAACATAATACAGTCTAAATAAATGATTGCAACTTTTCATAATAGAAGAAACCACTAATTTTTATTGATACTACATGGAAAACTATGTCCTAATGGAGGCTCCATGAGTATTTTGTTTTGCTCGTAGTCTTGATTCTTATAGGTTTACGATGTCTCGCCTTGTCTAATCCTGTCATCCTTGCGACCCAGCATGTCTTTTTTACTTCTCATGAGGACAACCTTATATGCTAGCTTTTGCTTACAAACCTCATCCCTAACTCGAGGACTTGCAATTAGTCTTGGTTTTCTCTTGGCTGGCGTCTTGCTTCCTATAAGGTTGGACGGCCAGAGGAAAGCTTTCAGCTGAAATGCAAGTACCTTGGACCAAAGATCCTTTAGCCAACTCTTCACATCACAAGCAACTATCTCAAGAGCCAAGATAGAAGTTTTAACATCACCATTTGGATATCAAATATTTGATACTGGAGTGGTTGCGGCACCTTCCATGCTGGTTTTGTATGATATATAGCTCTTCAAGATGCTGCCCATGTTTTATTCTGTGAGCAGAATGAGGTTTTGGGACTTGCAATCTGAACCCTGGCAAATGATCTGTATGTTCTTATGCTTGAAGCTACTTGCTTGTAATTCCAGAAACAGTAGCTGACTAGCTTCCTTTACCTTCATGCTTGTGACCGACCGTGCTGCGCTGGGCCTCCATTTATAGTTTCTTGGTTGCTTAAATTTTCAGTTTAAATTTGGCTTCATGACCTTGGTTGATGCTCACATTTGAATGTCATACAGAGGCAGATCCAGAATTTAAGGTCTACGGGTTCAACCTTTAAGGTTTTTAGCATTGAACCTATTATGTTTTTAAAGTTATGGATTCATTTCTATTATTTATTGCTATTTTAGTGACTTTTTACGCATAAATTTATACTTGGCGTCGAAAGTACTAGGTTTAGATGAACCCGATATCCATACACTGCATCCGCCCCTGATGCCATAATACTATTACTGCAGGTCATACCTACAGATTCTGTGATAATGTCTGGACTTTCATCTTTCTAGACGATGTGTTCAAGAGTGAGGAATGCCAGGAGATTCTTAATAGTGTTAAGATTGTGGTGTGCGACTCGAGGCTGGTCACACACTGAGCAAACTGCACATGGAGAAATTTTTCAGTAGACATTTGCATTTCTATCACAAAATTGTACAAATCTGATCTGATCCCATGAGAAGCAGCGATGAGGCGCAAAGTGCACTTATATTCCCAGGTAGCAAACTAGCACATATTTTTGTATGAACACAGCTATATCAGTCAAACTTTCGTGTCTATGAAGGCAGTATATTTGATATGAATTCTCTGTGCTTTTGTACCATGATTTTCCTTGTAGTATACTTAACCTTGACATGAGCTTCAATACATTGTCGGTATAAAAATATTAGTATAATTACATCACTTATAAGGTCATTATTTGTAAATTTCTATCATAACCATTAATTGGTAATTATGTAAAAACAGTAACTTGTGATTTACATTGATAGCATAACAAAACTTTATATTGTCATTAACACATATAACTTAAATCCTTAATGTTTTTTGTGATTTTCTGTATCAAAATTCTCATCTTTGCCCAAAGGCTAATAGTTAGTTCTACCTTGTTTATTGGCACAATTAATCAAATCCAATCGCGTTGCAATTGGAATGTCTATATATTTCCAACGCTATTGCGGTAATCAATCAATATTTACGGTTTACTTTACAATGTTTATCTATTTAGAGTGGTTAAATAGTGAAATTATATTTCATTAATGGAAAACAAATCATTCTCATCGAATATATATGAAAATTTTCATTGTATTACCAAGACGGGAGCAACTAGAAAAATTTGAAAGGTCATTGTAACATCTTGTGATAAAAGAAAATTATAACGTCTCGTGTAGTATGTATCCTTCTGCAAAGTTGAAGTTAAAAAAAATATCATTGACATGAATTATGATATACCTTGTAGATTTAAAAACTTGTAGTTCCTTATTCTTTTCTTTTCAAGTTCTTGTTTGATGAGCTCTTAATTGGTTTTAACCATCGTTTCACAAAACTTGATGTAAAATGAAGCAATTGGTGTATAATTGTGACATAAGGATATATTGAAGGTGAAAAGTTTAATTCTTTGTTGGACGATAAAAAAATGTAGTAAATAATCTCTAAGACTGACGTACGCATTGTTAACTTGAGCACCAATCAAAAAAAATTATTGCGTATTTAAAACTATTTTTTTAATAGCTCAAGTCAAAATGGTATTCTTAACATAATATTATATTAAAAAAATAACTTTTTAAATCAAAAGATGGACACAAAGAAAACTTTAAATTCTTAATGAGGGAATTCAACGTAAATGTGACCATTCCCCTTTTATTTTTTACATTTTTCTTGTGTTGCTTGTGATCCCGGTTCCACCTATTCTTATGTGTCCTCATATTTTGCTCATTATTTGGGTATGCCCCGAGAGTTTCTTATTTTACTTGTTCATGTGTCTACCCCGGTGGGCGATACTGTTGTTGTGGACCGTGTGTACCGGTCATGTGTTGTGACTATTGGAGGTTTGGAGACCCGAGTTGATCTATTACTATTGAGCATGGTGGAATTTGATGTTATTTTGGGCATGGATTGGTTATCTCCGTGTCATGCTATTCTAGACGGTCATGCTAAGACAGTCACTTTGGCTATGTCGGGTGTACCGCGGATCGAGTGGCATGGCATGACTGATTATGCTCCTAGTAGAGTGATCTCTTTCTTGAAGGCCCAGCGTATGGTTGGGAAGGGTTGTCTGTCATATTTAGCGTTTGTGAGGGATGTTGGAGCTGAGACTCCCAGTATTGATTTTGTCCTAGTGGTGAGGGATTTTCCCGATGTGCTTCTTGCAAACCTGCAGGGCATGCCACCGGATAGGGACATTGATTTTGATATTGACCTGGTGTCGGGCACTCAGCCCATTTCTATTCCGCTGTATCATATGGCACCAGTAGAGTTGAAAGAATTGAAGGAGCAGCTTCAGGAACTCCTAGATAAGGGGTTCATTCGGCCTAGTATGTTACCGTGGGGTGCGCCGGTTCTGTTTGTGAAGAAGAAGGATGGCACAATGAGAATGTGCATTGATTACAGGTAATTGAACAAGGTAACAATTAAGAACAAGTATCATTTGCCTCGCATTGAGGATTTATTTGACTAGCTTTAGGGAGCGAGGGTGTTCTCTAAGATTGATCTCTGTTCGGGCTATCACCAATTGAAGATCAGGGATTCAGATATTCTTAAGACTGCTTTCAGGACTAGATATGGTCACTATGAGTTTCTTGTCATGTCTTTCGGGCTGACCAATGCCCCAGTAGCGTTCATGCATTTGATGAACAATGTATTTTGACCTTATCTAGATTCATTCGTTATTGTATTCATTGATGATATTCTGGTGTACTCGCGTAGTCAGGAGGAGCACGCGGAGCATTTGCGAGTTGTATTGCAGAGATTAAGGGAGGAGAAACTTTATGCAAAATTCTCCAAGTGTGAGTTTTAGCTCAGTTCAGTGGCTTTCTTGGGACACATGGTGTCCAGCGAGGGTATTCAAGTTGATCCGAAGAAGATAGAGGCGGTTCAGAGTTGGCCTAGGTCGTCCTCAGCCACAGAGATTCGTAGCTTTCTTGGGTTGGCAGGCTATTATCGCCAGTTTGTTCAGGGATTCTCATCCATTGCATCGCCCTTGACCAAGTTGACTCAGAAGGGTGCCCTATTTGTATGGTCGGACGAGTGTGAGGAGAGCTTTCAGAAGCTCAAGACAGCTTTGACCACAGCTCCAGTGTTTGTTTTACTATCAGCTTCAGGTTCATATACCGTATATTGTGATGCTTCGAGAGTTGGGATTGGTTGTGTATTGATGCAGGAAGGTAGAGTTATTGCTTATGCTTCTCGTCAGTAAAAGCCCCACGAGAAGAACTACCCTGTTCATGATTTGGAGTTGGCTGCCATAGTTCATGCATTGAAGATTTGGAGGCACTACTTGTATGGCATATCTTGTGAGGTATTCACCGATCATCGCAGTCTTCAGCATTTGTTCAAGCAAAAAGATCTTAATTTGAGGCAGCGGAGGTGGTTGGAGTTGCTTAAAGATTATGATATCACTATATTGTATCATCCGGGAAAGGCCAATGTGGTGGCCGATGCTTTGAGCCGAAAGGCAGTGAGTATGGGCAGCTTGGCATATATTCCAGTTGGGGAGAGACCCCTTGCAGTTGATGTTCAGTCCTTGGCCAATCGGTTTGTGAGACTAGATATTTCGGAGCCTAGTCGGGTGTTGGCTTGTGTGGTTTCTCAGTCTTCCTTATATGATCGCATCAAAGAGCGCCAGTATGATGACCCGCATTTGCTTGTCCTCAAGGACAAAGTTCAGCATGGTAATGCCAGAGATGTGACCATTGGTGATGGTGGTGTGTTGAGGATGCAGGGACGGATCTGTGTGCCCAATGTGGATGGGCTTAGAGAGTTGATTCTGGAGGAGGCCCATAGTTAGTGGTATTCCATTCATCCGGGTGCCGCGAAGATGTATCAGGATTTGAGACATCACTATTGGTGGAGAAAAATGAAGAAAGATATTGTGGGATTTGTAGCTAGGTGTCTCAATTGTCAGCAGGTGAAGTATGAGCATCAGAGACCGGGTGACTTGCTTTAGCAGATGGTTATTCCCGAGTGTAAGTGGGAGAGGATCACTATGGACTTTGTGGTTGGACTTTCTCGGACTTTGAAGAAGTTGATGCTATTTGGGTGATTGTGGATCGGCTGACCAAGTCCGTGCACTTCATTCCTGTGTGTACTACTTATTCTTCAGAGCGGTTAGCAGAGATATATATCCGGGAGATTGTTCGGTTGCATGGTGTTCCGGTTTCCATCATCTCAGATAGGGGTACTCAGTTTACTTCCCAGTTTTGGAAGTCTGTTCAGCGAGAGTTGGGTACTCAGGTGGAGTTGAGCATAGCTTTTTATCCTCAGACGGACGGGCAGTCCGAGCGTACTATTCAGATATATGAGGACATGTTGCGTGCTTGTGTTATTGATTTCGGAGGTTCATATGATAAGTTTCTACCGCTTACAGAGTTTGCCTACAACAACAGCTACTGGTCGAGTATTCGGATGGCTCCGTATGAGGCTTTGTATGGGAGGCGGTGTAGATCTCCAGTTGATTGGTTCAAGCCCGGCGATGCTAGGCTATTGGGGACGGATTTGGTTCAAGATGCCTTAGAGAAGGTGAAGGTGATTCAGGAGAGGCTTCGTACAACGCAGTCGCGTCAAAAGAGTTATGCGGACCGGAAAGTTCGAGATGTATCCTACATGGTTGGTGAGAAGGTCTTGCTGAAGGTTTCGCCCATGAAGGGTGTTATGAGATTTGGAAAGAAAGGGAAGTTGAGTCCGCGGTTCATTAGGCTTCGGAGGATTGGGGAGGTGGCTTATGAGCTTGCGTTGCCACCCAGCTTGTCGAGTGTGCATCCAGTATTTCATGTTTTTATGCTCCGGAAGTATATTGGAGATCCGTCGCATGTTTTGGATTTCAGCACGGTTCAGTTGGATGATGATTTGACCTTTGATGTGGAGCCAGTAGCTATTTTGGGTCGTCAGGTTCGGAAGTTGAGGTCAAAAGATATAACTTCAGTGAAAGTGCAGTGGAGAGGTCGGTCCGTGGAGGAGGCTACCTGGGAGACCGAGCGGGAGATGCGAAGCAAATATCCTCACCTATTTGAGGCTTCAGGTAAGTTTTCTTGACTCGTTCGAGGACGAACATTTGTTTAAGTTGGGGAGGATGTGATGACCCGACCAGTCGTCTCATGAGTTACCGCTCCATTTTCCCCATTTTTTGCTTTTTTATGCTTCATTTTCTATATTTGGTGTGATCGAGTTGATTTGGATTGGTTTGGGTAGGAAATGAGACACTTAGTCTTTTTAAGAAAAGTCTAGTTTGTAAAAGTCAACCGGATGTTGACTTATGAGTTAGAGGGCTCGGATGTGATTTTCGGTGGTTCGGTTAGCTTCGGGGGATGATTTGTGACTTAGGAGTTTGATCGGAAGTGGTTTTGGAGGTCCGGTGTAGAAATAGGCTTGAATTGCGCGGACACAAACTATGTCAAATTATGATTTGTATAATTTAGGTTATGTGCAAATAACCTTAGTATTTAAACTTTCATATAAAAATTATAGATAATCATTAGATATTAAGAAAGAAGAGGACATGAAATCATTTTTTAAATCTCGTAGTGGATAAGCTATTTATTTTTAAATCTATAACAACATAAACTCTTGTTTTTATTACTTGCATTTCGTCCCGTGATCAATATTAAAGACTACTAAATATGTCACATTGTGATCTATCTTGTTTGAGCATATTAAATCATATTATTTTAACAAAATTCTTACTAAAACTTTATTTTACATCTCAAGTTTAAATGTCTTATCCTTCCACATATTTTTTTCTTTCTGTTCTTTGCTTATAGTTATTGTATTGCTCATTACTTAATATTGTCATACTGTCACATGATTTTCTATTAGTTTACCAACTGACTTAATGTGTTGATTATTTTCCTTTTAATAATCATTGAGAATTATAATTTTTATTCTTGAAATTTAATGTATTTTACTCTTTATCCTCTTACTTGGGACTCTTTTATCATTTAAATGTATCAATAATATTATATTTTCTAGCTATTTAATTTATTTATTTAAACCATTTCATTATCACATTTTCATGTGTTTTTTCAGTAACTTTTTATTTCATTTAATATAATTATCTGTGACGACCCGACCAATCGTCTCATGAGTTACCGCTCTGTTTTCCCCATTTTCTGTATTTGGTGTGATCGAGTTGATTTGGAATGGTTTGGGTAGGAAATGAGACACTTAGTCTCTTTAAGGAAAGCCTAGTTTGGAAAAGTCAACCGGATGTTGACTTATGAGTTAGAGGGCTCGGATGTGATTTTCGGTGGTTCGGTTAGCTTCGGGGGATGATTTGTGACTTAGGAGTTTGATCGGAAGTGATTTTGGAGGTCCGGGGTAGAAATAAGCTTGAATTGGCAAAGTTAGTATTTTGGCGATTTCCGGTTGGTAGGTGAGATTTTGATCCTCGGGTCAGAATATCAGTAGCTTTTTAGGTGATTTGGGGTATGTGTGCAAAATTTCAGGTCATTCAGATGTGATTTGATTAGGTTTTTGATCAAATGTGTGTTTCGGAAGTTTTAGAAGAACTTAGGCTTGAACTCGATGTAATTCGATGGTTTTAGTGTTGTTTGAGGTGTTGTGGTGATGGGAACGAGTTTGGATGATGTTTTAGGAGGTGTTGGTGCTTTTGGTTGAGGTCCCGGGGGCCTCGGGGTGATTTTGAATGGCTAAGCGGGAAGAATTTGGACTTGTAATGTTGCGGATTGCTGTTGTTCTGGTATTTTCGCACCTGCGGTTTGGAAGCCGCAGGTGCGGTGTCGCATATGCGGGCTGGAGGTCGCAGAAGCGGAAAGGCAAGGTAAAGGCTGGGATCGCAGATGCGGATAGGGGACCGCAGATGCGGCTATAGGACCGCAGATGCGGTCAGGCTGGACTTAAGGAATTCCGCAGAAGCGGAGGTAGGACCGCAGAAGCGGTTTTTGACCGCAGAAGCGGTTATGACTAGGCAGAAGGTATTTAAGTTCTCCTTCGCGAATTTTGTAGAGTTTGGCATTTTTCACTTCGGGCTTGGAGAATTGTGGGCGATTTTGAAGAGGGGTTTCAAGGAGCTTCGATAAGGTAAGGATTCTTGGACCTAAAACACACTTCTATGATGGTATTTCATGAATTAGGACTGAAATTTAAGGAATTTATGGACTAAAAATGGAGGTTTAGGGCTTGAGTTTAAGAGGGCTTAAATTAAGGATTTGAGGGGTCAATTGAACTCCGATTCTGGTGTTTTTGATATATATGAACTCGTGAGCAGATAAGGAATCTAATGATGTGAAACTTTCTGAGTTTCGAGAAGTGGGCCCGGGGCTCGGGTTTTGCTAATTTCGAGATTTTTGATATTTTTTGATTGTTTTCGCTTGGGTTATGTTCCCTTAGCATATTGTGACGTATTCGTTCTGATTTTGGTCAGATTCTACGCGCGAGGAGGCCGATTTGAGAGACAAAGGCATCGCGAGCTAGAGTTTATGTCGGTTCGAGGTGAGTAATGAATGTAAATGATGTCCCGAGGGTTTGAAACCCCGAATTTGCACACCGTAGTGCTATATTGAGGTGAGACACGCGCTTAATGATGAGCGTGAGGTCGTTTACTATTAGGAATTATGACTTGGTCCGTCCTGAGTGATGCTTTTACCGCGTATTTGATTGAAGCTTATTTTTTATCATCATTATTTGGACTGATTGCCGTATTTGGGATTCGTGCCACCTATTTGAACCCTCCGGGGAGTTTTATCATTATTTCCTCACTATTTTGACTTACTACTTGAACTCAGTCGTATCGTTTTTCCACTATTTTACAACTCAGCCACTTTTTACTCGGGTTTGAAACTAAAATGATATATTAAATGATGTTTTGGGCCGAGAACTATTGTTTTACTAATGCCCGAGGGGCTTATATGATTTCTGGACTGAGTACGGCCAAGGGCCAGATGTGAGAATATCATGGGATCTGGTTGCGCGCCGCAACAGTGTTATACTGGTATTGATATGAGGCCGAGGGCCTAGATTTGATGCCACAAGATGGCTTGATATTGCGCTTGAGTCGTAAGGGGCCCCTCCCAGAGTCTGCACACCCCTAGTGAGCGCCGTCGACGATAAATAAATGGATCGGGCTGCGCGCCGCAGCAGGTACTGTAGGGTACCGTACTATGTGTTGTATTTCTTTATTTGACTGTCACTTATCTGCTTATCTGTTGTAGTATCTTTCATATTTCGATTACATTGGTTTATCGCTTCCATATTACTTGTTTTAAACTGCCGGATTATAGATTACTCTATGTTCTTCCATGATTTCTTATTCTCAGCCATTATTTATGTTTATTATTCACTGGGTCGGAGTACTCACATTACTCCATGCACCTTGCATGCAGATCCAGGTGTTTCAGAGGCTGAGTGAGGATATTCAGTCGATCAGTTCATATCCGGGATCATCGAGGTAGCTGCACGGCGTCCGCAACCTTGATCTCTCCCTTCTATCCTTTCATTTTATCCGCATTTCCTAAACTGATTATGTATTAGGATGTTAAACTTGTTCTAGAGGCTCGAGACTTGTGACACCAGATCTGTATGAGTTTTGTAATGGTATTATCATCTGAATTTCCGCATATTTGACTCGTTGTCCTAAACTTTTATTATGATAAATTGGTAATTTGACTGTGTTAGCTAATAATGAATTGTATAAGAAATGGGTCGAGGTTGTTAGTTGGTCAGGCTTGCCTAACAGTGTGTTGGGCGCCATCACGACCGGGGTTGGGGTCGTGACATTATCCTAATATAATATAATAGATATGTAAATTTTTATTCTTGCATAAATATTAATTTATTTTTAAACTATTGCTCTAAATTATTAAATTGTTTCAATTAGTCAATATTTTTTTAAGTATTGCATATTTATTTTATTTTAATTTCAAAACTAATTATTAGTATAAGTATCCTCACATTATTTCTAATTTATTTTTATTCTTCAATTTTTTTTGTTTTATCTATTAGACTTCAGTTATGTCGCCTTATCTACAATTTGACATTTCTTAGCAATCTACCAATGTAAAGTTCATTGTTACGATTATTTATTTTAACTTTCTTAAGTCTGGTATGTAATAGCCTATCATAAGGCATAAAAGTTGAAAATGAAAAACAAAACAAACCAAAAAAAGAAGAACGGAGATATAGAAGATTTACGTTTAATTTAGGATAGAGTTGATATTAATTACTTCCATTAATAATATTTTTTTCTAAGTATTAATTATTAATTTTATCCTAAAATTGCCAAATAATTTCTTATTAGTTTGCTACTTGGTTTCACAACATTACAAACCATCCTCTTATTTTATGTAATTATTAATTTTATCCTAAAATTGCCAAATGACTTCTTATTAGTTTGCTACTTGGTTTCACCACATTACAAACCATCCTCTTACTTATGTATTAAAAATTATCGATATAGATATGAATATTGCTATGAATATAGATATATAAATATAATTTATTAATTAAAAAAAATTTATTGCAATTTTTATTAGCTTTGTCCTAATTTTGCTATGTGTCTTACTCTTAATATGTTACCCGACTTAACTACATTGTAAATTACCATCCCTTATAAAAATAAAGTTTTATAATATAAATATAGATAAATAATGACGTTGCATATATCATATAAGTCAAACCAAATATTTTGTTAAGCACCTAAATTAAAGGGATAATATCACATAAACTAAACTTTGAGTTGGAAATATATCATAAAGAAAAATCAGTTAAATTCACTCCTTTCGTTTATCACTTGGACCAAAATTAAAGGGAGAATATTCCTTAAATAGAACTTTTATTATAGAAACATTTCTTGAATAATTTAGATTAGATTTTGTCATAATCCTGTTAATCTATATTAGATTTTGTCATAAAATATATTTAAATTTTGTTTTAAAAGTGCCAAGTGGCTTTTTCTCATTAAGCCACTTGGCTTAACTCCATGCTTCATTACTCTCCTTTTAATATAACTAGTATTAGTACCCACGCGATGCGCGGACACAAATCATGTTAAATTGTGATGTTGGTTATTTGAATCATGTGCAAATAACCTTAAAATATAAACCACTCAGATAACAATTATATAATATTAGATATTAATTATGAAGTAGGATATGAAATTATTGTTCAAATCTCGTAGTGCACAACCTATTTTGTTTTTTATTTGTAGCAAACTAACTACTTGATTTTAGTACTTGCACTTCGTTTTGGTGTCAGTATCAAAGAATACTAAACTTATCATGTTGCGATCTATCTTGTTTGAGCAAATTAGATCATATTATTTTAACAAACTTCTTACTATCACTTTGTTTTTATCTAAAAGTTAATATGTCTTATTCATCACATTATTTTTACGCAAATTCTTTTTTCTTTTATTTTTTCTTATAGTTATTGTATTATTTATTATTTAATATTATTTTACTACCATATAATTTTTTATTAATATCTTGCTTATTATTCTTTTAATAGTCTTTAATAAATATAAATGTTTTATTCTTGAAATTTGGTATATTTTTATGCATTCAAATTTTTTTAATCATTTAAATTTATTGTAATATTTTTAAATATAATTTAATTTTTTAATTTATTTATTTTCAAATTAATTTAATGTATAAGTATCTTCACACTATCTCTATTTTTTAATACATTTTCTTCCCTACTATAAATTTTAATTATTTTATATTAATTTTTTACCTTTAACCAGAATAATATCATATTTTATTTTAAATTGTAAAATTTAATTAGTCTAAAATATTAATACATATATTTGATGATTATGTTACAAATATATTGAGTTCTCTTATAATTATTTTAGCATTAGATGCAGTTAATTTTTTTTTTTTTTTAGCTTTAAGATACAAATTTAATTTTTAATTTTCATTAGTAAAATTACCTATATTAGAAAGTTATTTATATTTTTAGAATTTTATTTTAATCATGGAAAAATAACTTCTTAATTTTTTGAACATATTATATATATGTAGTAATATGTTTATTGTCATTTTATTTCTTTACGTAATATTTTTAAAAATAAAAAGTATGAAATAAAAAAAATCTCATCTCAAATTCATATGATTCTTATCATTCTATTTTCTAAATTGGATCGCATTTTCAAAATATTATGTTATATACTCAAACTTAAACTAACTGCACTCAATTCAGATATTAATCATAGAAAAATATTTTCTTTGTTGTTTGAACACATTATATGTTAATGTTGTAGTAATATTTTCATTATCATTTTATTTCTTACGTAAATTTTCTTTCTTTTTTAGATTTAATACAAATTTAATCTTTAATTTTTATTAGTAAAATTACCTATATTAGAAATATATTTTTATTTTTAATATATTTTTTTCATAAATAAGACTTCAATTTCGTGATATTATCCATAGTTTGGACATTCTAATTGTAGTTTTAACAAATTTCTAATTTCAAATTCAAATAACCTTTCCCTTTCATTTCTAATAGTAATTTTTTAATAATTTTGCGAATTTTTAATCTAATATATAGTCTTAATACGTTTTATGTGGTTTTTCATTAACTTGTAACTTTTTTTAATATCATTATAAATTACTATTATTTAATATAATATAGATAAATATATAATTTTCTAATCATAAAATAAATATTTATTTAGTTTTAAAAATATTGCTCGAAAATTTTAAATTATTTAAATTTTAATAAGATTTTAAGCATTGTATATTTAATTTATTTTATTTTCTAAGCTTATGATTTATAAATATCTCATATTATCTCTAATTTATTTCTATTATTCAATATTTTTAGTTTTTTATTTTATCTATTAGACTTGAGTTACGTGGACTTATCCATATTATGAATTTTCTTATCATAATATAAAATAAATTCTCATCTCAAATTTAAATAAATTTTACCCTTCTTCTCTATGATAAAAAATCTGAATTTTTATTTTTTCTCTGTTTATTATTTATTTTTGATATTATATTATTCAATACCTAATATTATTACATTGTCATGTGGAATTTTATTAGCTTGTTTGAATTTAATATTTATTTCTACCACATTCATTCTAATATAATATAGATAAAAATTAAAAAACATTCTCAAATTCAAATAAGTTTTATTATTCTATTTTCTATATTTGACTACATTTTCAAAAAATTATGTTATACTTTCAAACTTAAACTTACTGCACTCAATTCAAATATTAATAAAAAAAATATTTTCTTAATTGTTTGAACACAGTATATCTGAATGTCGTAGTAATATTTACGTATAAAATATTCGTTTGCCCGATTTATCAATATTAAAATGACTTTATTATTCTTATTTTTAAAATATTTTTGTAGTGATTATTTAAGTTTTTTCTTATCTTATAAATAATTTATATACTTTATGTAAGATCTTATTTTGCTGCTTGAATTTATTTAATTTTTAAACTCAATATATCTTTAATAACTTAAGTAAATTTTAATTTTATTTTATATTTTAACTTACTCCAATGTATAAATAATCATAGGTTATCTCAATTACATCTTTCTATATTTTTTATTTTTCCGATTAGAATTTTTAATTAATTTTTACCTCCACATCTCTAGCTAAATATAGAAAAAAAATCTATGGGTGAATCAATATAGATATAAATATACTTATAAATATAAATTTAAATGTAGATATATAGATTAAATTTGTCTAAGATCTATTTAGATTAAGTATAAGATTCATTAAACTACTTCCATTAATTAAGTTTCCATTTATAATTCAAATTTTTAATGTTGTCTTAAAATTGCTAAGTGGCTTCTTAAAACGGCGCTCACTGGGGGTGTGCAGACTCCGGGAGGGGCCCCTTACGGCCCAAGCGCAATATCAAGCCATCTTGTGGCATCAAATCTAGG
Organism: Nicotiana sylvestris; assembly: GCF_000393655.2. NCBI lineage: Eukaryota > Viridiplantae > Streptophyta > Magnoliopsida > Solanales > Solanaceae > Nicotiana > Nicotiana sylvestris. The sequence continues at coordinate 140,361,256 of NC_091060.1, forward strand.
CCCTCGGTCTCATATCAATCAACAAGCCACCTCGTGGCGTACATATCTCAGGTCATCGGCCTCATAATCAAATCAGTATCTCACTGCTGCGGCGTGCAGCCCGATCCAAAAGTATCCTCACAATACAGGCCCCCGGCCTTACTCAGTCAAAAATCACATAAGCCACTCGGACAACAGTAAAATATGATGCTCAGCCCAAAAATGTTGTTCGAAATATCATTTCAAGTGTTAAAGCAAAATAAACTTGGCTGAGTTTTGAAAACAGTAGAAAATAACATGACTAAGTTCAACTATAAAATCAAAATAATGAGGAAATATCAACAATAATTCCCGAAGGGTTCAAATAGCTGACACTAGGCCTAAATATGACATTCAGCCCAAATAATGATGATAACAATTAGTTTTCAGTTAAATACGCGGTAAAATCATCAATCGGGACGGACCAAGTCACAATCTCCAATAGTACATGACTTCACGCTCGTCGTCAAGCGTGTGTCTCACCTCAATATAGCACTACGATGTGCAATCCGGGGTTTCAGACCCTCATAGTATCATTTACAATCATTACTTACCTCGAACCGGCGAAATCTCTAGCTCGCGACACCTTTGCCCCTCAAATTGGCCTCCACGTGCGTCGAATCTATCCAAAATCAGAACGAATATATCACAATATGCTGAGGGAGCAAAGTCCAAGCGAAAACAATCGAAAAATATCAAAAATTCCGAAATTAGCAAAACCCGAGCCCCGGGCCCGCTTCTCGAAACTCAAAAATTTTCACATCATTAGGTTCCTTATCTCCTCACGAGTTCATACATATCAAATTTACCAAAATCCGTCCTTATATGGTCACTCAAATTCTAAATATTCCCTCTCCAATTTCAAGCCCTAATTTCCCAACTCTTCCTCTAATTTTCACTAATTTTCATGATTAAACAATGGTATAATCACCATAAACACAAAGTATAAAGCCCAAGTAACTTACCTCTGCGGATACACTTGATCCCCTCTTGAAATCACAGCTTGGAGCTCCAAAATCGCACAAAAATGATGAACAATTGACTGAAAATCGCGAAAGGGCATTTTTATACCTTCTGCCCAGCTCTTTCGCACCTGCGATCCGGTAAGCGCACCTGCGCTTCTGCTTCTACGGATTTCACTTATGACCCAAGACCCGCATCTGCGGTCCAAACACGCACCTGTGGTACTGCATATGCGGTTCTTCCTCCACTTCTGCGGAAATCACTGCCGGCCAAATCTCGCATCTGCGATCCCTTCCCCGCATCTGCGGCTTCGCAGATGCGGTCCACATAGCTGCTTCTGCGGTCTCAGCCCATCTGACCCTTTTTCGCTTCTGCGATGAATCACCCGCATCTGCTGTCCCCAAACCGCATATGCGAAAATACCAGAAGCAGCAAATCTGAAGCTGCAACCAACACCTAACTTCTCCGATAACCATCCGAAATCATCCCGAGGCCCCCGGGACCTCAACCAAAAGTACAAACATAACCCAATACCTTATTCAAACTTGTTCAAATCACCAAAACACCTCAAACAACATCAAATCTACCAAATCACATCGAATTCAAGCCTAAGTTTTCTAAAACTTCCGAAATACGCTTTTGATCAAAACCAACCAAACCACGTCCAAATGACCTGAAATTTTGCGTACACATCCCAAATGACACAACGAAGCTACTGCAACTCTCGGAATTCCATTCCGACCCCCTGATCAAAATCTCACCTACCAACCGGAAATCGCCAAATCTCAACTTCGCCAATTCAATCCTAATTGTCACATTTTCAAAATCTCAACACTGAAAAATACACCTAATTGGCGAAGTTGAGATTTTGGCGATTTCCGGTTGGTATGTGAGATTTTGATGTAATGAAATGGTAAATCTACCAAATCACATCGAATTCAGTGTATTTATTTAAACCATTTCATTATCACATTTTCATGTGTTTTTCAGTAACTTTTCATTTCATTTAATATAATTATCCAAATATAATATAAATAGATATGTAAATTTTTATTCTTGCATAAATATTAATTTAGTTTTAAACTACTGCTCTAAATTATTAAATTGTTTCAATTAGTCAATATTTTTTTAAGTATTGCATATTTATTTTATTTTAATTTCAAAACTAATTATTAGTATAAGTATCCTCACATTATTTCTAATTTATTTTTATTCTTTAATTTTTTTTGTTTTATCTATTAGACTTCATCGCCTTATCTACAATTTGACATTTCTTAGCAATCTACCAATGTAAAGTTCATTATTACGGTTATTTATTTTAACTTTCTTAAGTCTGGTATGTAATAGCCTATCATAAGACATAAAAGCTGAAAATGAAAAACAAAACAAACCAAAAAAAGAAGAAGAGGGATATAGAAGATTTACGTTTAATTTAGGATAGAGTTGATATTAATTACTTCCATTAATAATATTTTTTTCTAAGTATTAATTATTAATTTTATCCTAAAATTGCCAAATGACTTCTTATTAGCTTGCTACTTGGTTTCACCACATTACAAACCATTCTCTTATTTTATGTAATTATTAATTTTATCCTAAAATTGTCAAATGACTTCTTATTAGCTTGCTACTTGGTTTCACCACATTACAAACCATCCTCTTACCTTATGTATTAAAAATTATTGATATAGATATGAATATTGCTATGGATATAGATATATAAATATAATTTATTAATTCAAAAAAAATTATTGCAATTTTTATTAGCTTTGTCCTAATTTTGCTATGTGTCTTACTCTTAACATGTTACCCGACTTAACTACATTGTAAATTACCATCCCTTATAAAAATAATGTTTTATAATATAAATATTGATAAATAATGACGTTGCATATATCATATAAGTCAAAGCAAATATGTTGTTAAGCACTTAAATTAAAGGGATAATATCACATAAACTAAACCTTGAGTTGGAAATATATCATGAAGGAAAATTAGTTAAATTCACTCCTTTCGTTTATCACTTGGACCAACATTAAAGGGAAAAAATTCCTTAAATAGAACTTTCATTATAGAAATATTTCTTGAATAATTTAGATTAGATTTTGTCATAGTCATGTTAATCTATATTAGATTTTGTCATAAAATATATTTAAATTTTGTTTTAAAAGTGACAAGTGGCTTTTTCTCATTAAGCCACTTGGCTTAACCCCATGCTTCACTGCTCTCCTTTTAATATAATATAGATGTTTTACTACTCTCCTTTTAATATAATATAGATAACAAAGTTTTATTATATGACAATCGTTGTCAAATTAGAATTTCAAATATGTATTAATGAGTACATGCAAAGGTGAATATTCAGTACAGATATGGTTTCGAATTAGATGAGAGGGTTCGGGTAATAATAGTTAAATTCAATTTGAACATTTTGAATTGTTTTAGGCATACAAATTTGTGTTTTCGACAAGGAAATTACTTATCAAATAGTATTTGGTTACCTTTTTTTTTTTTTATCTTTAGTTATTAATAATTGAAATTTCTCCAAATCTTAATTTTCTAGTGATTCTTTGCCCACGAGATTATGATGAGTATGTACGATGATGAAATTACTAGTTCAATATCGAAGACATAACCCTTAATAGGAAGGTATGGAGCGAGAGCATAAAGATTGAAGGTTGGTAGGTAGTTGAATATTTTTCTACTCCGTTCTGTGTGTAAGTCTAGTCGATCAGTATCGCGTTTTAGTATGCCACTGGTACATGTTGTGCTCGTACTATTTTCTAGGACCTTGTCACTACATTAATTATTGATGTTGCTTTTCCAGGTATATTTTCTGACTATTGGCTCGCTGGTACTATCTTTCTAGTTATGTTATTGTTACTATTCTATTGTCGCATTTCATCTTCCTGTGTCGAGGGTCTATTCGAAAACAGTACCCCTATCCTAGGGTAGGGGTAAGGTCTGCGTACACACTAACCTCCCCAAACCCCACTTGTAGGATTATATTGGGTTGTTGTTGTTGTATACACACAACGGGTGAAATATGTAATTATTTAAATGGTTCAAGTACTTCTCAAAGAATATTCTTTTTCGTACGATACATGAAAATACAGAGATATTGAAAATACTCTATGAATTGTGTTTTTTTACGTTACAAGCAAAGTAGCAAACTAGTAAAATATGACCAACCTTATATAATATGATCATAGATCATCTTATATGATTTCGTTTTCCTACAAAACATCCATAGTCCCTTGAGACCTACTAATAAATCATGCAAAACTCAATTGTTAATTAAATCAACAATATAGATACAAATAATACTTATAGTCCAGTTCACATATTCTCCTTATTAAGTAGAAGACTATGAGATCTTAAAAATATTATTTAAATTTTATTACTTACATCATAAACAAATAATTAATATGTGACCATCTTGTTAGATTTTGTTCTCCAACAAACATCTATTAGAACCTAATATCGTTGCCTATATAACTAAATTCAGTAGCGAAGTTTGGAATTCAAATAAAAGATTCAAAATAAATTATTTATGTTAAGAAAATTCAATAATTTATGTATAAACAAATATATTTATTTTCCCTGTATATATAATATAACTTTCCGAGGAAGAGGATTCATTATAGTACAATTGAACCCTCTTGCACCCCCTGTCTCCGCTCAATCGTTAAGAATGATACAAATATGATAATATTAATATAATAGGAATTAACCATCATCCATTTTTGGTGAAGCATTCATTTTATACTTACAATATGTAATTTAAGCAAAAATAATGAACAACAATTTCCACTTCGGGAGGAAAATACATATCGATGTTATATAATCTAAAAATATTTATTTCACAAATTCCTTTTATTGAGAACAAAATTAAATAAATATTAACAAACACTTAAAATTCGAAATAAATTATAATTCATATATATTCTTGTTAAATTTAACGAGACAGTGAGAATACTGTTTGAATTTTATTCTCATGTCTCAAGCAAACTAGTAAATGTAGGACCATCTTATATGATTTGTTTATTAACAAACATCAATAACCACTTCATAACTTAATTATTATTCTTACAACTAAATTGTTACGATTGACGATCACAAATCCGAATAATATTAATGTAATAGTAATTAATCATAATTTATTTTCTAGTTTTACACTCGCATTATAGTTAAATATGTAACCTAAGCAAAATTTTCCATAGGTGAACAACGGCCTCTATTTTGAAAAAGAATGACGCCATGTGACGACCCGACCCGTCGTCTCATGAGTTACTGTCTCATTCGTCCCATTTTCTGCTTCCTCATGTTTCATTATCGGTATTGGGTGCATTAGAATTTATTTGGAGCGATTTTGATAAGAAATGAGACATTTAGTCTATTTTAAGAAGGTTTAAGTTGGAAAAGTCAACCGGACGTTGACTTATGAGTTAGAGGGCTCGGATGTGAATTTCGACGGTTTGGTTAGTTCTGGGAGGTGATTTGTGACTTAGGAGCAGGATCGGAAGTAATTTTGGAGGTCCGGTGTTGAATTAGGCTTGAATTGGCGAAGTTAGTATTTTGGCGAATTCCGGTTGATATGTGAGATTTTGATTCGGGTATCGGAATAAAATTCCGAGAGTTGTTGTAGCTTCATTGTGTCAATTGGGATATGAGTGCAAAATTTCAAGTCATTCGGACATTGTTTGGTCGGGTTTTTGATCGAATGTGTGTTTTAGAAGTTTTAAAAGAACTTAGGCTTGAATTCGATATAATTTGATGATTTTGGCATTAGTTGAGGTGTTTTGACGATTGGAGCAAGTTTGGATAATGTTTTAAGACATGTTGGTGCTTTTAGTTGAGGTCTCGGGGGCCTCAAGTGTATTTCGGAAGGTTAACGGATCGATTTAGGCACGAAAAAAATAAAGCTGTTGCATTATTTTACAGCACTGTGAACAGTAGTTATGAACAGTGCCCATGAAGAGTATCCGTGAACAGTGCCGTGAACAGTACCCCGTAACAATATCCGTGAATAGTGCCGTGAATAGTACCCCGCAACAGTATCCGTGAACAGTGCCGTGAACAGTAACACGAGGTGAACAGTATTCCGAAAATTTCTGGGCAGAATATTTACATTTCATTCGCGAAAAACACCCCATTTCTCCACCATTTTTAGTCATTTTGAGAGCTTTTGGACGAGGATTGAAGGGAGTTTCAACTAAGATCGATTGGAGGTAAGTTTTATGAGTTAAATACATGATTTTATTGAAGAATCATCCTAGAAATCCATGAAAACATAGCCAAATTATAAGAAATTAGGGTTTGAGATTGAAATTCTAAATTTGGGATTTGAGGGGTCAAATGAACTCCGATTCTTGTGAATTTGGTATGCATAGACTCGTAGCGAGATAAAGAATATTTTGATGTAAAAATTTCTGGATTTCAAGACGTGGGGCCGGGGCTCGGGTTTTGCAAATTTCGTGATTTTTGATATTTTTCGAGTCTTTTCGATTGGGTTATATTCCCTTAGCCTATTGTGATGTATTCGTTGTGGTTTTGGCCAGATTCGACGCGCGAGGAGGTCGATACGAAAGGAAAGGGCATCGCGGAGTAGTATTTGGCCGGCTAGAGGTGAGTAATAGATGTAAATGCTGTTCTGTGGGTTTGAAACCCCAGAATTTCACATTGTAACGCTATATTGAGGTGACTTGCACGCCGGATAACGAGCGTGGGATAGAGCACCATTTGGGATTGTGACTTGGTCCGTCCTGAGAGATATTTTACTACATTTTTGGTTGAGACGTATACTTTATTATTGTGAATTGGGCTTGTTGCCATGCTTGGGGCCTTGTGCCGACCTGTAGAACCCTTAGGGGATTTTTGACTGGTTTTCCTCACTTATTTTGTTAAAGAATTTATATCCTCAGTCATGTTTCCAATTGTAGGCTTCTTGCCAATTATTTGAATCCTTCAGGGATTGATATCACTGCTTTCGCATATTTTGCATATCATTTGACCTCAGTCCAAGGTTTTAAATACTGTTTTGCAAACTCAGCCATCTTTCTAAGATTTGAAAACTTAAATGATATTTCTAAATGATATTTTGGGTTGAGAACTACTGTTTTACAAATGCCCAAGGGGCTTATGATGATTTCTGGACTGAGCATGGATTGGGTTGCGCGCCGCATCAGTGTTATATTGATATTGAGGCCGAGAGCCTGGTTGATTACATTGATATTGAGGCTGAGAGCCTGGGTGATTATACTGAGATTGATATGAGGCCGAGGGCCTAGCTTTGATGCCACGAGATGGCTTGATATTGCGCTTGGGCTGTAGGAGCCCCTCCGAAGTCTGTACACCCCCCAGTGAGCGCCGTCGACAATAAATAAATATGGATGGCTCGGGCTGCACGCCGCAGTGGGTACCAAATGGTACCGTCATATGCATTACATTGCATTCATTCTTTATCTGCATTATCTGTCATAATAATTATGTGCTCTTATTTCATTGATTGGTTATTTTATACTGTTCTGAGCCTGAGAGCCTGATACTGTTCTGAGATACTGAGCCCGAGGGGCAGATTTCTACTTATTATTTTGATACTGAGCCCGAGGGTCAGATTTCTAATTTTTATTTTGATACTGAGCCCGAGGGGCAGATTTCTACTTATTATTTTGATACTGAGCTCGAGGGGTAGATTTCTAGTTATTATTTTGATACTGAGCCCGAAGGGCAGATTTCTACTTGTTGTTTTGATATTGAGCCCGAGGGGCAGATTTCTACTCGTCATTATACTGCCAAATTACCTATTTTACTGGTTTAAAAGAAAATTCACATGATGTTTCACTGAATTGTTATTTTAAATGATTTCACTGCTTCTGTATAGAATGTTGTGTGCTTTAACGTGTTTTCTTACCTTCAGTCATTATTTATATTTATTACTCATTGGGTCGGAGTACTCACATTACTCCCTGCACCATGTGTGCAGGTACAGGTATTTCTGAGGCATAGAGCGAGTTTTCTGTTGTTCAGTTTTCATCGGAGTTATCGAGGTAGCTGCATGGCGTTCGCAGCCTTGATCTCTCCCCTCTATCTCTATCTTTTATTCTGCATTCTTCCTAGACAGACTTGTAATAGGTGGATATTCTGTATTAGAGGCTCATATTCGTGACACCAGATTTTATTGGGCTATGGTGTGGTATTTTAGTTGAATTTTCGCAGATTTTTATTATTAATTATACACTTGAAAGTGATGACTTAGTAAATTTTCTGTGATATTTATCTATAATCTGAATAAGAATTTGGGATAATGTTGTTGAATGGTCGGGCTTGCCTAGCAGTGTGTTGGGCGCTATCATGATCGGGGTTGGGGTCGTGACACGCCACCAAAGATAATTTTTATATTCTCCTTATTGAGAAGAAAAAGAACCCATATATTGATAAAATATTTAAAATTTATTATATATATATATATATTACAATATCGTATTCTTACGAACAATATTGTTCTTTTATTACACTTATTTTGACAAATTATTGTTTTTTTCTTGATCAATATATGTTCTAAGTTAAAATTAAATGCAGATAACTCGTGATACTTTTAGTTTTTATTTATTATTATGAAAAACTTATCTCTATATCTCTTTAATTATATTTAAAAAAATAAAAAAAATAGAAAGGTAAGAAACAAAGGGAAAATTTAGAAGAGACTGGAAAAAGAAGGGACCAAATAGCAAAACCGACTTGAATCGAAGACCCTCAAAATAGAAGAAGACTAAATTTGTGTGTAGCTTACCATGTATATAATCTCCTCCCCTGCCATCGTTCCCAGGGTTAGTACTAGTTAAACCAATTTCTCACACCAAAGGCAAAAGGAACCCCCCACCCCCCCTTCACCTCCCCACCAAATTCTCTTTCTTGGCCTTGGGGTTTTCCTTTCTTCTCCTCCTCTCTATAAACCCTGTTTTCTGTACAGACTACACTCTCTGGATGAGTCACATATCCGTGACTTTTTTAATTCAGGTACAAATAGAAAAAAAAATCACTGTCGATTATTATTTTGTGTATTTATTTGATCGATTTAATGTTTTATGTCTTTATTTTGATTTTTTTGATGTATGTGAATGTTTGAAAAGTTCTTATTTTGGATTTTTGGGGTTATTTTTTGCTATCTGATTTGTGTGTTTGGATTTGTATGTGCGGCAGTAAATACAATAGAAGTTGAATATGACGACTTTAAGATCGAGTTTGCCGTCGAGGTTACGGCAACTTCTCTCCAGCGAAGGAGCCATTGGTCCATCTATTAAACTCGACTCTGAGCCTGTATGTACTCCTTTTACTCCTTCCGTTCATAATTTTTTTTTTTGAAGTTAGTATTCGGTTGGTGCTGCGTGTTATTTAGGGTTTGTATCAAAATCGCTTGGTGTGGACATGGCAGTTAGGGTTTTATGGAATTATTTCACAATGTACATTTCCTGATAGTGTTAATTTTATCTTTATTCAAGACGTGGGATGTGTGTTATTAGGGTTTTGTCCGGAAATTGCTTGTTGTGGAGTTGTGAATTAGAAGTTAATCTTTTAAGTGTTTATGCAATCCCTATTTTATCTGCTTTTTTGTGATTGACACGTTGAGAAGCTGTCATAAGTACTGATGCCGTCTGGGTCTGAAACTTATTATATCTGTTACAAGTGTACTCGTGCCATGTGAGTCAAAAATCATTGTCTTTGTTATGTAGCAAGTTCAGAATCTATGAAAAGCCGCGGGTTTGATTTGTATTTGGTTACAAGATACTGAAAATATCTAAAATTGTGTTACTGCTAGATATCTATTTCTTCTTTACTGATATCGACTGTTCAAACTTGTTTGACAGCTGATACTACTAACTATAAAAGTCCTTGGTAAAGAAAATTATCAAAATTAATATTGAATATGACTAGCTTGATTTTTACTATCAAGTTTGCAGCTTTGCGGCACTCATATCAGGATATGCTAGCTCTAGATCCTAGGGTTTAAGACTGGTTCCTTTCATGGTCTTTATTAAAAAAATAGATTGGTTCCTGTCATGGTTGATGAGAGGTTGAAGTTGCTAGCTAATGTAGAAGGATATAATATATTGGCTCTAGTGCTGCATATTCGTCGAATAATAGTTGCAGCTACTCGTGTGATGCTCACGAAATCGGTGACACATTATTCTAATCACATTTGACTTTTATGGTGTGTCAAGAGTAATTCAATTACGTAGTCAATGAGTGGCGATTAGAAAATATCTGCCTCTGCTCAAAGAATCCTTGGTTGTAGCTGGCTACTGGTAGGACTTTATAAAAGTAAATTGAAATCAAAGAGAACAAGTTTGGTACATCTGAGGCAGAAAATCTAAAGGAAAATATATTGGTTCATAGCATTAAAGTTTAGATTAGTGAAGTTTCCTAACCACCCATAAATACCGATAAGCACTAGATATTGTTATCAGGAGGATACTTTTCCCCTTCTGTAGCTTGAATACGTTCCGCGTATATGCCCACTAGTGTATATTTGAATCTTGAAAGAGACTGAAATTGAAAATCTGATTCTGCACTTTAATTGACACAATAAAAGGACGCCTTCTTTCCTTGTGCCTACCAGTCCTCGGAAACTGAACCTTCATTAATTTGTATAAGCACTTCATAAATATTACTTAATACAATTAGAACTCCTGAGGGAAAGCTTTGTATCTTTTCTCTATTTTCTATAAACCAGGAGAAGATGGTGTTTCAATAATTTGTTATTTGTAGTATCTCGAATCATATCCAGTTATGGATACAAGAAATTGTGGCACGCTCTATGCTTATCACCACTCCTTTTTGTGAAAGACTGGCGGTTACATTAAATTAGCTTTATTTTTTATTGGATTTTGTATCTTCATTTCATGGGTTGCATTCTTAATACCGTTTCACTGCAATCTAAACTGAGACCTACCTGGAAAAAGACATAGCTTCAAACTAACAGTGATAATAGTTCCTTCCCTTATTATAGCTTCAAACCAACAGTGATAATAGTTCCTTCCCTTATTACTTTTTAATGGGTGCTCCTTTACAGCTGAAGATGCTGGCATGGGTTAAGAATTGAAATGGTATATCATGGTCCAAAATGGCTCTTAAGTTTTTTCCCCATTTTATGCTTCTAGCAAAGCGTGTTCCTTAACATCAAGCTTTACCATTGTTCATCCTCTTTTTATGTTTTATTCGGTGGAATAGAGGTTATTCTTATAGGAGTAGTTTTTAAGGTTTTTTTTTGGGGGAGGGGGGGGAGGATCTAATCAGCTATTCATGGATCTAGTAATATACACTGATTTAGTCATATGTAAGGAAATAACAAAGCGATATATCATCTGATTAGGGCCTTGACTTACTGCTGCTTGAAAGAATTGCAAGGATTTCTGTTTTCCATTACTGATTCTCTCCTGCAGTTGAAGCTATTTCTATCTTTCGTGATTGTGTCCTCCTTTTCAAGTTTTCTCTCCATTCACTTGCATGAGCTTATTGTGCATTTGTCCTCATGTCAGCCTCCCAGAATAAAGGTCTTTATCGACAAGGTCATCCAATGTCCATTACAAGATATTGCAATACCTCTTTCCGGTTTCCGCTGGGAGTATGGCAAGGTGAATACATCTTACCTCTGCTTATCCTGCTTTTTACTTACTTGGACTTTTACTTACTTGGACTTCTCTTTTCAGGGAAATTTTCATCACTGGAGACCATTGTTTCTACATTTTGATACGTATTTCAAGTCATATCTATGTAGTAGGAAAGATCTTCTCTTGTCTGATAACATATTAGGAGATGATAGCCCTTTCCCCAAGCAGGCAGTTCTTCAAATCTTACGCGTGATGCAGATCATACTAGAAAATTGTCATAACAAGGGTTCATTTAGTGGCCTGGAGGTAAGCTGAAGATGCTAAAACTTTTTGCTCGTTTGTGGATGAACGTCTTAAAAAGTATTTATGTGTATTGATGATGTCTGAATTTATTTCCTTTGTTCTCTGGCAGCATTTCAAACTCTTGCTGGCTTCAACAGATCCTGAGATCCTCATCGCAACATTAGAGACTCTTGCTGTATTAGTAAAAATAAATCCATCCAAGCTACATGCAAGTGGTAAGCTGGTCGGATGTGGTTCTATAAATAGCTGTCTCCTGTCACTCGCGCAGGGGTGGGGAAGCAAGGAAGAAGGTCTGGGCTTGTATTATTGCGTTACTGTAAACGAAAGAAGTCAGGATGAAGGCCTATCTTTGTTTCCATCCAATGTGGAAAATGATGGTGACAAGTCACTTTATCAGTTGGGCTCTACCCTTTATTTTGAGTTGCATAGTGCCAATACTCAAAACAATGCTGAAGCTGGGGATGGTGCAGTGTCAACAAGCTTGAATGTAATTCACATACCTGATCTCCATGTACGGAAAGAGGAAGATCTGGCGCTAATGAAGTTCTGCACTGAGCAGTACAATATTCCTCCTGAGCAAAGGTTTGCGTTGCTAACAAGAATCAGATATGCACACGCGTTCCGCTCCCCCAGGGTATGCAGGCTTTACAGCAAAATCTGTCTTCTTGCTTTCATTGTGCTTGTCCAGGCTAGTGATTCTCATGATGAACTTGCATCCTTTTTTGCTAATGAACCTGAATACACAAATGAGTTGATCAGGATTGTCAGATCTGAAGAAACCATCTCCGGAAATGTTAGAACGCTAGCAATGAATGCCTTGGGTGCGCAATTAGCTGCTTATGCATCATCGCATGAGCGGGCGAGGATTTTGAGTGGGTCAAGCATCAGTTTTGCTGGTGGTAATCGCATGATTCTCCTAAATGTTCTACAGAGAGCAATTTTGTCACTTAACAGCTCAAATGACTTGTCATCTGTGTCCTTTGTTGAAGCTGTTCTGCAGTTTTACTTGCTACATGTGATATCTTCTTCTAGTTCTGGGAGTGTTATTCGAGGGTCTGGAATGGTGCCAACTTTTTTGCCTCTAGTAGAGGATGCTGAGCCTGCACATATACATCTTGTTTGCCTGGCTGTGAAAACACTGCAAAAGCTTCTGGATTATAGTAATGCAGCAGTAACCCTTTTCAAAGATTTGGGTGGAGTAGAGCTTTTGGCAAATAGGTTACAGATAGAAGTGCACAGAGTGATTGACATGGCTGGAGATGATGACAATTCTATGATCATTGGTGAGCATTTTAAATCTAGTGATGAACAATCATATTCTCAAAAGAGACTTATTAGGGTCTTGTTGAAGGCACTTGGGTCTGCTACCTATGCTCCTGCAAATTCGGCCAGATCGCAGAGTTCTAACGATGCATCTTTACCTGCCACTTTGTGTCTGATATTTAGTAATGTGGAAAGATTTGGAGGTGATATTTATTCCTCGGCGGTTACTGTTATGAGTGAAATAATTCACAAAGACCCCACATGTTTCCCTGCTTTGCATGAGTTGGGTCTTCCTAATGCTTTTTTGTCCTCAGTGGTGTCTGGAATACTACCTTCTCCAAAAGCTCTTACTTGTGTACCTAATGGTCTTGGTGCAATTTGCCTTAATGGGAAGGGACTGGAATCAGTGAAGGAAACTTCAGCATTGCGTTTCCTTGTCGACATATTTACCAACAAGAAATACGTGGTAGCTATGAATGAAGGTATTGTCCCTTTGGCAAATGCTGTGGAAGAGCTGTTGCGCCATGTATCTTCACTGAGAGGTACTGGAGTGGATTTAATAATTGAGATTGTTAACAGTATTGCTTCACGGGGTGATGGTGAACATGCGGAGTCATCAGGGAAATCAAGTGAAACTACTGAAATGGACATGGACGCGGATAACAGGGAGAGTGTTGCATCCAGCTCATTGGTCGAATCAACTTATTCAACTGGTGAAGCCATCAGTGATGAGCAGTTCATTCAGTTGGCTGTCTTTCATGTGATGGTACTTGTTCACCGTACAATGGAGAACTCTGAAACTTGTCGGCTATTCGTGGAGAAGTCAGGAATTGAAGCTTTGTTGAAACTACTCTTACGGCCTAGTGTTGCCCAGTCGTCTGAAGGGATGTCCATAGCATTACATAGCACCATGGTCTTCAAGACTTTTACTCAACACCACTCGGCTGCTTTGGCTCGTGCTTTTTGTTCCTTTCTCAAGGATCATCTGAAAAAAGCATTGTCTGGTTTTGATGTTGTTTCTGGTGCTTTTCTGCTGGATCCTAAAAATATTCCAGAGAAGACTTTTTCTTCACTTTTTCTAGTTGAGTTTCTTTTATTTTTGGCTGCCTCCAAAGACAACCGATGGGTCACTGCTCTGTTAACAGAGTTTGGAAATGGTAGCAAAGATGTCTTGGAAGATATTGGTCGTATTCATCGTGAAATTCTTTGGCAGATAGCATTGCTTGAAGAATCTAAGGTTGATGTAGAGGAAGGCGGTGCTGGTACAAGTGATGAGGCGCGACAGTCAGAATTGAGTGCAACTGATAGTGAAGAACAAAGATTAAATTCCTTCAGGCAGTTTCTTGATCCATTACTTCGCAGGAGGATGTCAGGGTGGAGTTTTGAGTCACAATTTTTTGATCTGATCAATCTGTATCGTGATCTGACTAGAGCTTCTGGTCTTCAGCAACGTCAGACCACTGATGGTCCTTCAAACCTCCGGATAGAAGCTAGTCATCATTCACAACCATCAGATTCTCTTGATGATGCCGGAACCAGTAACCGAAAAGAGGACAGACAAAGGTCCTATTATCATTCCTGCCGCGATATGGTAAAATCCCTGTCAATCCATATCACCCATTTGTTTCAAGAGTTGGGCAAGGTGATGCTACTTCCATCGCGAAGGCGGGATGATATGCTCAATGTTTCAGCTCCGTCAAAATCTGTTGCTTCAACATTTGCTTCAATTGCTATTGATCACATGAATTTTGGAGGTCATGTAAGTACTTCTGGATCGGAGGCATCTGTGTCAACCAAATGTCGTTATTTTGGCAAGGTTATTGAATTTATTGATGGGATTCTACTGGACAAGCCTGATTCGTGCAATGCTGTTATTCTAAATTGCCTTTATGGGCGTGGGGTTATGCAGTCAGTGTTGACCACATTTGAAGCTACTAGTCAATTACTCTTTGCCGTCAATAGAGCTCCTACTTCTCCTATGGAAACTGATGAGACACATTCCAGGCAGGATGGAGTTGAAGATGCAGACCGTTCATGGATATATGGTTCCTTGGGAAGTTATGGGAAGCTGATGGATCATCTGGTGACTTCATCTTTAATTCTATCTCCTTTCACAAAGCATTTACTCAATCAACCTTTGATAAGTGGTGATATCCCATTTCCACGGGATGAGGAGACGTTTGTAAAGGTTCTTCAGTCCATGGTATTGAAGACGGTTCTTCCCGTTTGGACTCATCCGCAATTCACAGAATGTAATTATGATTTCATTGCAGCAGTTCTCAACATCATTAGACACATCTACTCTGGAGTAGAAGTCAGAAACGCAAATAGTACTGCTGCTCGCGTGTCTGGTCCTCCTCCAAATGAAGCTACAATTTCTACAATTGTTGAAATGGGGTTCTCCAGGAGTAGGGCAGAAGAGGCTTTGAGGCAGGTTGGGTCAAATAGTGTTGAGCTAGCAATGGAGTGGTTATTCTCGCATCCAGAGGAAGCACCACAAGAAGATGATGAACTCGCCCGTGCCCTTGCAATGTCTCTTGGGAACTCTGGATCGGATGCAAAGGAAGATGTTCCCAAAGAAAGCAGCCAGACAATTGATGAAGAAATAGTTCAGCCTCCTCCTGTTGATGATTTGTTGTCAACATGCCGAAAGCTTCTACAGATGAAAGACTCTCTTGCTTTTCCTGTCAGGGATCTTCTTGTGATGATATGCTCCCAAAATGATGGTGAACATAGATCAGCTGTGGTTTCATTTATCGTTGAACAGGTGAAGCTTTCTAGTAATGCCTCTGAGGATTGTAACAGCAGCATTCTTTCTAATCTCTTTCATGTTCTGGCTCTGATCCTTAATGAAGATACCGAGGCCAGAGAGATAGCTTCAAAGAATGGTTTGGTCAAAGTTTCATCTGATCTTCTCTCACAATGGATTTCCAGTTCATTTGATAGGGAGAAAGTTCCCAAATGGGTGACAGCAGCTTTTGTTGCTATTGATCGGCTTGCTCAGGTGGATCAGAAGTTAAATGCTGATATTCTGGAACAGCTGAAGAGAGACGATGCTACACAGAAACCAGTTTCGATCAACGAGGATAAATATAATAAGTTGCAGTCTTTGTCTCCAAAATATCTGGATGTACTGGAGCAGAAGCGGCTTGTTGAAATAGCTTGTGGTTGTATGAGGAACCACCTTCCCTCAGAAACAATGCATGCTGTGCTGCAGCTATGTGCAACTCTTACAAGAACTCACCCAGTTGCTGTTAACTTTCTGGATGCTGGTGGATTGCAGTTGCTGCTTTCCTTGCCAACGAGCAGCTTGTTTATTGGGTTTGACAATATTGCTGCTACTATAATACGGCATATTCTTGAGGATCCTCAGACTCTACAGCAAGCTATGGAAGCCGAGATACGACACAATGTTGTAACTGCTTCTAATAGGCAGTCAAGTGGAAGGCTCACACCTCGTAATTTCCTGTTAAATTTGACTTCTGTTATTCAACGGGATCCAGTGATTTTCATGCGGGCTGCTCGTTCAGTGTGCCAAGTGGAGATGGTTGGTGAACGACCTTATGTAGTCTTGTTGAGAGACCGTGACAAGGACAAAAAGGACAAAGATAGGGAGAGAGAGAAATCAGATGACAAAGATAAAGTCCAGAATGCAGATCTGAAGTCTGGTGTTGGTAATGTGAGCCATGGAGTACAGGGCAAGACTCTTGATGCGAGTTCTAAGAATGTCAAAGTCCATCGAAAGCCACCTCATAGCTTTGTAAATGTCATTGAGCTTCTCTTGGATCCAGTTGTAAAGTTTGTTCCTCCCTTGAAAGACGAACAGGTGACAAAGGAGAGCTGTAATTCAACAGATATGGACATTGATGTGTCTGCAAACAAGGGTAAAGGGAAAGCTATCGTGTCAGCTTCTGAAGCAAGTGAAGCTGATAGCCATGAATTGTCTGCATCTATGGCTAAGATTGTATTCATTTTGAAGCTTCTGACTGAGATTTTTTTGATGTACACTGCTTCAGTTCATATTCTGCTTCGAAGAGATTCTGAGGTTAGCAGCTGCATAGCTGCTCCTCAACGGAGCCCCACAGGGCACGTTACTGGTGGAATTTTTCATCATATTCTTCATAAGTTTTTACCACATTCCAAGAGTTCTAGGAAAGAGAGAAAAACTGATGTGGACTGGAGGCAAAAACTTTCGAGCAGAGCTAGCCAGTTTTTGGTGGCATCTTGTGTTCGCTCGACAGAGGCAAGGAAAAGAATCTTTACAGAGATTAACAGTGTCTTTAGTGATTTTGTTGAGCTTGAAAAAGGTTTTAGGGCACCAGCAACCGATATTCAAGCATTTATTGATCTTCTCAATGATGTACTGACTGCTCGGGCACCTACAGGTTCTTCCATCTCAGCAGAAGCTTCAGCTACTTTCATAGATGTAGGTTTGGTTCAATCTCTAACTCGAGCCCTTCATGTCCTGGACCTGGATCATACTGATTCTTCCAAGGTTGTTACTGGCATTGTAAAAGTTCTGGAGTTGGTAACAAAGGAGTATGTGCATGCGGCTGAATCCAATGCTGGGAAAGGAGAACAGTCAACAAAATCTCAGGATCTTAGTCAACCTGGGATTACTAATGATGCCTTTGCATTACAGACTAATGAAACTGCAGGACAGCCTAACGGGAATCCAGTGCCAACAGATCACATTGAGTCCTTTGGTGCGTCTCAAAACTTTGGTGGGTCTGAAGCTGTCACTGATGATATGGAACATGACCAGGATATTGATGGGGGTTTTGGTCCATCTAATGAAGATGATTACATGCATGAAAGTAATGATGATACTAGAAATCTGGAAAATGGCCTTGAGATAAGATTTGAAATCCAGCCTGATGTACAAGAGAATCTTGATGAAGATGAAGATGACGATGATGAGGACGACGACGATGAGATGTCAGGCGATGAAGGAGATGAGGTTGATGAAGATGAAGAGGGGGATGAAGAAGAACAGAATGATCTTGAGGAAGATGAAGCTCATCACTTACAACATCCTGATACTGATCAAGATGACCAAGAAATAGACGAAGATGATTTTGATGAGGAGGTAATGGATGAAGAGGATGAGGACGACGAGGATGAGGAGGATGGTGTAATACTTCGACTGGGTGATGGAATGAATGGAATAAATGGAATAAATGTTTTTGACCATATTGAGGTATTTGGCCGAGACAATAGCCTCTCTAGTGAAACTTTACATGTTATGCCTGTTGAAGTTTTTGGCTCTAGGCGCCAGGGGCGTACCACGTCCATCTACAATCTTTTGGGAAGAAATGGTGACAGCACTGCTCCTTCACAACACCCTCTTCTAGTAGAACCCTCTTCCTCGCTACAATTGGGTCAACCACGGCAATCAGGTATCTGGACTACTTCTGGTTACTATCATAATTTTTCGCTGGTGTGCAATGATGTATCACGTGCTTTTGTTTATTGGTTTCAAAATAAACCTCATTGGTCCCTTTGTGCTCATGACAGAGAATATTCGCGATGCTTATTCAGATCGGAGCTCAGAAGGAACCTCATCTCGGCTGGATTCTGTTTTCCGTTCTCTTCGGAGCAGCCGTCACAACCAACGGTTTAATTTATGGACTACTGATAACCAACAAAGTGGTGGATCAAATGCCTCTGCTCTTCCACAGGGTTTTGAGAATATGCTTGTTTCCCATTTGAGGCGGTCAACCCCCGAGAAAGCGGCTGATCAAGATGCCACAGAGGGGTCTCAGAATAGAGGTGAGGCCACCCAGTTTGCTGGATCAGGTGAGGCAGCTGAAACTGCTGCAGCTGCTCTGGAGAACAACAGCAATAATGAAGCCAGAGATGCAACTGCCCCCTCAACAGTTCTGGATGGATCTGGCCGTGCTGATGCAACACCTGTGGCCAATGTTTCTACTCAGGGAGCAGATTCACCTGGTGGACAGTCTCAACCTGTCGAAATGCAGTTTGAACAGAATGATGTTGCCATAAGGGACGTTGAGGCAGTTAGCCAAGAAAGCAGTGGAAGTGGTGCAACTCTGGGTGAAAGTCTTCGAAGTCTTGACGTTGAAATTGGAAGTGCAGATGGGCATGATGATGGCGGAGATAGGCAAGCCGCAGCAGATGTTCGAACTAGGAGGACTAATGTTTCTTTTGGAAATTCTACACAGGTAAGTGCGAGGGATGTAGCCCTTCATAGTGTATCTGAAGCTTCGGAACATCCAAGTCAAGAAGCAGAACAAAGTGGTCCAGGTGAAGAACAGCAACCTAATGTGGATGCTGATTCTCGATCAATTGATCCTGCATTTCTAGAGGCACTTCCTGAAGAGTTGCGAGCTGAGGTTCTCTCAGCTCAACAAAGTCAAGCAACTCAACCACAAAATTCTGAGCCTCAAACTAGTGGAGATATTGATCCAGAATTTCTGGCAGCCCTCCCACCTGATATCCGAGAAGAAGTTTTGGCACAGCAACGGGCACAAAGGCTGCAGCAGTCACAAGAATTAGAGGGCCAACCTGTTGAGATGGACACCGTGTCGATTATTGCTACATTCCCTTCGGAATTACGGGAAGAGGTACTACTTCAGATGAATTTCTATTTTTACGTGAACCTTCATTTCATTTACACAAACAAGAGAAATCCTGTTTTCCTATTTTTTCTTCTTCAATTCTTCAGGTTGTGATTAAAGTTGGACTCCCATTAATCTTTTTATGGCTATCTTTGGATCTTAATATTTCATGTCTCAGGTCCTTTTGACTTCTTCGGATGCTATTCTTGCTAATTTAACACCTGCTCTTGTGGCGGAAGCAAATATGTTGCGTGAGAGGTTTGCGCGGAGGTATAACCGGACACTTTTTGGTATGTATCCTAGAAGTCGTAGAGGCGACTCTAGACGGAATGAACAATTGGACAGGGCTGGTGGAACCTTTTCCCGTAGATCAGCTGGAAGTAAGCCTCTGGAGGCAGATGGGTCTCCCTTAGTTGACACTGAGGGCTTAAGAGCGTTGGTGCGGTTGCTCCGCGTCTTCCAGGTATAAACCTGGTCAGCTTAAATTGCTGATTTTTTGCATCTATGATTTGAATGTTGACACGTCTGGTCCCTTGCAGCCAATCTACAAAGTTTCTCTACAGAGGCTGCTGTTGAATCTCAGTGCACATGCTGAAACAAGAGCTGCTTTAGTTAAAATCCTTATGGACTTATTGATGCTTGATGTTGGACGGCCTGCTAATCTGAATACTGCTGAGCCCCCATATCGGCTATATGGTTGCCAAAGTAACGTGATGTATTCGCGTCCTCAACATCTTGATGGTTAGACCTTAGCCTTGCTTCAACTTTTTGGTTGTGTATTACGTACTAGTCTTGCTACTGCAGTTGTTTTCTTTTTTGTTGTTTTTGCCTTGGGTAAATTTGATTCATCTCATTGTCTTGTAGGAATTCCTCCTTTACTATCTCGTCGTGTTCTTGAGACCCTTACATACTTGGCGAAGAACCATTCTTTGGTTGCAAAGACTCTACTTGAATTCAGGCTCCCTCGACCAGTGGTGGAAGGGCCAATAAGTCCAGATCAGAGACGTGGAAAAGCTGTGATGGTTGAGGCTGGTGGACCGGAAAGATTGCAGCTTGAAGGACAAGTAGCTCTTGCATTGCTTTTGGGCCTCTTGAATCATCCCCTTTACTTGAGAAGTGTCGCGCATCTAGAGCAGGTAGTTTGCACAAGTGGGATGTCTCTTTGAGTAGTCATTAGTTGGTATTTCTTGGCGTCTTAACAATTTCTCTTTTGGATCTAGCTGTTAAATCTGCTAGATGTTATAGTCCTGAACACCGAAAGCAAATCAAATGCACGTGAAGAACCTGGATCGTCCTCTACAGAACAACCAACTGGTCCTCCAGTTCAATCTACTACTGAGATGAATGCTGAATCTCATGCAGCTTCATCTGAGGTTGAGGACAAGTCCGGAGCCTCATCCTCTGTTGCAGGCGGAGACCAAACTACTGAAAGTATTTTGCTTAGTCTTCCACATTTAGAACTTCGACTCCTGTGCTCATTGCTTGCCAGAGAAGGGTAAGCTAGTCCCTTATCCTGTAATGTGCTTATTCAAGTCGTTTGACATTATGTATTTCTACATGCTGCTTTAGTGCTATTGCATCGACGTATTTTAAAATATTAAATACTCTGGTTTGAACTTCAGTAGATATTACGAAAAAAAGAGCATCTCTTGTTTGATTTGATAAGTTCAGTAGATAGTACTTCTTATGAGATGCCTCCTTTTTTTTTGGGGGGAGGGGGGGGGGTTGTGCCATGCTCCTTAATTGATTGTCTTGTGAGTTGGCTGGCTTATTGATGTACTGAACTAATATTGTACTTGCTGTCTATTTTCTTTCTTTTTCAAAGGAAGACTTAGATAAATAAACTAATTGCTTAGTGTGGCGTTATTTTCAAAATTTTCATGCATGTGGCTTCTGTATGAGGCACAAAATTATGTGTTTGGTTGCACATGCACTTCCTTGAAATGTAAGACTCAGCTATCTTTTTCACACGACCAAGTACATTTTGAACCTTCAGTGGTTTTTTTTATACTTAATGTTGCTGAATAATATATGATTTATTCATTGTTGAAGCTGTTTAATGTTTTCTTCTTTTGTTAGTCTGTCAGACAATGCTTACTCATTGGTAGCTGAGGTACTGAAAAAATTGGTGGCCATAGCTCCCGCCCTTTGTCATTTATTTATTACTGAGCTAGCTGGCTCTGTGCAAAGCCTGACAAGATCTGCGTTGGACGAGTTAAACAAGTTTAGGGAAGTAGAAAAAGCACTGCTCAGTACCACTTCAACTGATGGCGCTGTGATACTCAGAGTTTTGCAAGCATTAAGCACCCTTGTTGCTTCAATTGGTGACAAGAACAAGGATAATCAAATTCTTTCTGAGAAGGAGCATGGGGCTACTGTCAGCCTGGTTTTGGACATTAACACAGCTTTAGAACCTCTATGGCAGGAGCTGAGCACTTGTATTAGCAAAATAGAGTGTTTTTCTGAAACAGCAACCAACCCGTCGCACTCGTCCCTTGTTACCACATCTAAACCTTCTGGAGCAATGCCTCCACTTCCAGCAGGCACACAAAATATTTTACCGTACATAGAGTCATTTTTTGTGATGTGTGAGAAGTTGCATCCTGGACATTTGGGTGCAGGACAGGATTTTAGTATTGCTACAATTCCTGATCCAGAAGAAGCAACTGCTTCTGCTATGCAGCCGAAAACACCTACATCTGCAATGAAAGTTGATGAGAAGCACATTGCTTTTGTAAAATTTGCAGAGAAGCACAGAAAACTCCTTAATGCGTTTGTCCGGCAGAATCCTGGCCTTCTAGAGAAGTCTTTCTCCATCATGCTGAAGGTTCCTCGTTTTGTTGATTTTGACAATAAAAGATCCCACTTTAAATCTAAGATTAAACATCAACATGATCATCATCATAGTCCTCTGAGAATTTCTGTGAGGAGAGCTTATATACTTGAAGATTCATATAATCAGCTGCGCATGAGAACAACTCAAGAATTGAAAGGGAGGTTGACTGTTCATTTCCAAGGGGAAGAAGGGATTGATGCTGGTGGACTTACTAGGGAATGGTATCAGTTGCTGTCCAGAGTAATTTTTGATAAGGGAGCACTGTTGTTTACTACAGTTGGCAATGAAGCAACATTTCAGCCAAATCCCAACTCCGTGTACCAAACTGAGCACCTTTCATACTTCAAATTTGTTGGGCGAGTTGTGAGTACCTACTTTTTTCTGTTTTGCTTGAGTCATTCAGTTTAACAATATCTCATGTGCTTTATGTACATCCCAGGTTGGGAAGGCATTATTTGATGGTCAACTTCTTGATGTTCATTTTACACGATCCTTCTACAAGCATATATTGGGCGCTAAAGTGACATATCATGATATTGAAGCTATTGATCCTGACTACTTCAAAAATTTGAAATGGTTGCTTGAGGTGCAGTGTCTTCTGATTTCTTAGTTATTACGGAAATGATGCTTAAATATTTGTTCTGCTCACGTTTCTTGCTTTGTACAGAATGACATAAGCGACATTTTGGACCTTACATTCAGCATTGATGCTGATGAAGAGAAGTTGATACTTTATGAACGCAATGAGGTATGAGTTATTTAGCGAGGAGTGAAATTTCAACATTTTTGTTTCAGAAGTTCTGATTGAAATTTGTGTAATGCAGGTTACTGACTACGAACTGATTCCGGGTGGACGAAATATTAGAGTTACCGAGGAAAATAAGCAACAGTACGTTGACTTAGTTGCTGAACATCGGTTGACGACTGCTATCCGCCCTCAGATAAATGCTTTTCTGGAAGGATTCAGTGAACTGATTCCGCGGGATCTCATTTCTGTTTTTCATGATAAGGAACTCGAGTTATTAATTAGCGGTCTACCAGACATCGATCGTATGTTCACTATTCCCTTATTTGTTACTTGATGTTGTAATCCTGCCATAGATAGTTATTTGTCTATATCGAGAAAGAAGAGCTGCTCCTTATATGTGATATTCCCTTGCTTTGCAGTTGATGACTTGAGGGCAAATACAGAATATTCTGGATACAGCCCAGCATCACCAGTTATTCAGTGGTTTTGGGAAATCATTCAAGGTTTTAGCAAGGAAGACAAGGCTCGCCTTCTACAATTTGTCACTGGGACCTCAAAGGTAGTTTGTTGCTTTCATTTGATTACAGTTTCATGCTTTATGTCTCCTGCAATCATCCCGATCAAGTTTTTGTCAACTTCTCCAGGTGCCATTGGAAGGGTTTAGTGCACTACAAGGAATTTCAGGTTCCCAGAAATTTCAGATCCACAAGGCTTACGGTAGTCCTGATCACTTGCCTTCAGCACATACATGGTAATTACTTTATCATCTGAAATGAAACTATGATTGTCCTTTTTGTTTTCATTCTAATTTTAATTGCTGAAGAAGATCCATGTTGCTCCCTCTGCAAATTAGTTCTCTTTCTTTCCTTTCTGTGTGCATCCTAATTTACTGCAAGGATGAATTGGCAGCTTTTCTATGAGATAGGAAAGCTTTCTTAAATGAGTATTTTAATCTAATGCAGAGTAATATTATGAAACTGTCCTAATCTTTGATTACATCTCAACTACTGACATCAATTTGTTCACATGTCATGTAAAGACTTCTTTCTTTATCCATTTGACCTGGCTCCATCTTTGATCAAATGAAGCCATTGAGATTGGACGGAGTGTTTTGTATTTTATATCTTTATCTTCATTAGTTATTTTTACTGCACACACTTCTAATGTATGTTTGCTGGGTGCAGTTTCAACCAGCTGGATCTCCCGGAGTATCCCTCTAAAGAGCACCTGGAGGAGAGGCTATTGCTTGCCATTCATGAAGCCAATGAAGGGTTTGGATTTGGTTAACACTGGTGGTCTCTGAATTAGATTCTGTAGATAATTTCCATGTTAGAAAAGAGAATTTTTTTTAACAGGAAAACAGTCCAAGGGCATTTTAAGTCTGTGAGATACCTGTCTATAATGCTGTACAGTCTATTTGCTATGCCAAATGATCCTGGCGGTTTTCTTTTGCCAATCGTTTATTTATCCGTTATCCTCGTTGCATATAAGTTCCTTTCTGCTTGCTTTTTTGGATAATGTGCTGTTGTAGCCTGTAGGAGAAGCGCAGGGCCTTGAGTAATTATTTACGCCAGGTGCTCATCATTCTTTTTCTGTAATGCTTTAATTATCGCTGCTCATCAATGTACCAATTGCGATACAGACCAAGGTTCTATATGATGGTCGATCCTTACTCTTAAGGACACGAAACTTGGGCTGCATTAATGCGTGTAATGGTAAGATCAAGACTAAATTAAAACTAGGATAGAGTTTATGGTGTTACTCCGGCATATCACGACGTTTACAAGAAAACTAACAATTAGAACCCAAAAAAGAACTAGGGCAAGAATTTTATCTTGAGAGGGTGGGGAAAGCCATGAAGTTCTAGTACATATGTAAATCATAATGAAAACGAAAACAAAGCTGGAAACGCAACAATCACCAATTTATTTCCAACCAACGAGCACCATGGGCTATGTGATTTCAGAGAAAATTACTAATCTTCCTCCCCAAAGAGAATTAGAAAAGTTGTTTGCTTTCAAAAGAAACGCCCCTTTCCAGAGATTCTAATCGGATTGCTTGTTAGTGAAAAAAAGATGCATTGCACCCTAATTTTGAAGAAAAAAAAGTACTAGTAGTATTTGATTGTTAACGAACACAAGGAACCCGCCTTAGAGATTAAAACTGAAAATAGATATGTCAATGTTCATTCTAAGACAGAATACATGCCAATCTGACCCTGAAGACTGATATTGAAAATAAAAAAAGCAAGGATCTAGATAATGTATGTGAGAAAGAAAATGAATCAACAACTTTGCAGGTGTACAAGCTGCAATTTTCAATCTTAACCAGTCTCTTGTGGTCTAATTGAGTTATTTCTCTCTCCTGAGCTTTTTTTAAAAATAAAATAAAATAATCATCTGATATTAGAAAATCTATTGATCAACTAATTTAGATTCACGTCTCGTAGAGTCCATTACAGAAGGAAATACTTCCTACTATTTTCTTCATTGTCAGAGCTCGAACTGAAGACTCTGATTAAAGAGGGATCCCATCATCATACACAAAAAGGGTATAAATATTCTTTTTTTTTTTTTGTTGTTTTAATATTCAGATCAATGGGAACTGTAATTTGAAAGCAAAGACTAAAGACGGAGGATTTCAGTTTGCGCCAATTGGTGCAGTATAAATGTCGTAATACATTCCCGCGCTGTCACAAAGAAGAAAAAGAAAAGAATAAAGGCTGATTCCCTTTAATGTTATATTTATATAAATATATTATTTTTGTCCAAAAAAAAAAATTAAAAAACTTCCACGCTATTATGAATGACCTAGAAAGCAGAAAAAATTAGCGTTTGTTACTGACCTTGCAAACTATATTTGTTTATGCTATTTTTGTAAGAAAAATGTAAAACTTTTTGGAAGCGTATCGTTATAATGTGAAATAAGGAAAAGGAAAAACACTTCAAAATTCAATTGACATGTTTACTTTTATGAGTAAAAACCGACGAAAAAAGAAATGTTCAAAATCATTGGTATACAGCAAAATTCATTTTATGAGAACACATAACTTGAGCACATCAATAATATTTTTAAATTCTCATTACAAATAACAAAGGCTTACTATCAATGTTGTGGCGGAGCCCACGGAGGGATTTCCTCTGTGCTTAATCAGAAGTTTTATGTTTGAGTATTGGAAATTGAAACTTTTTTTTAGTAGAGAGAAGTGCACGGTTAGCCATTAATAACACATGTATTTACTTTTAAATTACTGTTTAAAATATTTTTAGTCTTTAGCCACTGCTTTAATAAACTTTAACTATCCGGACGAAAATACCCTTCTGCTCATGTCCTTAATTTTGAACTTAACTTCAGGACTACATGTTCTCAACTTTTGAACTTAACTTCAGGACTTCACGACTACATGTCCTTAACTTTTGAACTTGTAACTGTAAGTTCTGGACCAAGTGTCCTCAACTTTTGAGCTTGTTAGTCTAAGTTTAAGACCTATTGTCCTTAACTTTTGGGCTTCTTAGCCTAAGTTCAGGACCTATTGTCCTTAACTTTTGAACTTGTAACTGTAAGTTCAGGACCTATTGTCCTTACCTTTTGAGCTTGTTAGTCTAATAGCCTGTTTGGCCAAGCTTCTCAAAAAAACACTTTTTTTTTCCTAATTTGAGGTGTTTGGCCAAGCTTATTTGGGAAAAAAAGTGCTTTTGGGAAGAAGCAGAAGCAGTTTCAGAGAAGCAGAAAAAGTAGTTTCTTTCCAAAAGCAGAAGCAGAAGCAGTTTTGGCTTTTCTTCTTACCTAAAATACCCTTAACAAAATATAGTATATACCAAAATAACCCTTAAACCTAATACTTAGGATATTAATTTATAAATATTTCTTCTTATTTTTAGGAAACTTTCTAATATATAGTGTCTTTAGGGGTGAATGCTTTTATATTTGTTGAAGGAATTTTAATATATTTAACTTATATTAAAAGAATTAAGTACTTTTTAATTTTATTTTCATATTTTACTTAAATAAAATGATTTTTTTTAATTATTGCATGTAATAACAAAATTTTGATATTATTTATTTACTTATAATATTAATTATTAAGTAAATCTATTCATGTCCTTATTCGTAATTTGACACTTAAAAGCACTTTCTAAAAAGCTTGGCCAAACACAAATTATTTCTCAAAAGTGTTTTTCAGACTGATTAGCCAAACACAAACGGATTCTCTCCAAAAGTACTTTTTTCAAAAGCACTTCTCAAAATAAGCTGATTTCTCCAGCTTGGCCAAACAGGCTATAAGTTCAGGACCAAGTGTCCTTAACTTTTAAACTTGGAACTTGAAGTTCAGGACCAAGTGTCCTTAACTTTTGAGTGTTTGGACATTACCAATAGTGTAATTCGTATTTATTGGATTGAAGGGACACAATGTCGAGCACCTTTGGAGATGGATATGCGACGAGATCGGATGAAGAAGGTTTTGGAGGCATCTATGGAGGAAACAAAGAGGATGAAGAAAAGATAATCCGTGGAAAAGCCTCTGGTAATGGTTTATGTTCTATATTTATCTTCTTGCTCTTAATATGTCTTCTAATGTCAATTCATCTATTTTTTTATTGATAAAATAGAGTGTGATACTAATCAAGGAAGTGAAGTCATAGAGAAGGAGAAGGCTAGTAATAAACTGTCATTCCTGTTTAAAAGAAAGGGTAATACAGTCTTTTCATATTAATTTTAATAGACTAGTGACTAATATTGCTAAGCATTGAAAATACTGGATAAAAAGTAAATACCATTTTAAATAGTGGCTACTTCACACAGTGTAAATCTTAATTTGTCGAGCTCCTAATGCTACCTGGCACCGAGTGAAAAATCACAAAGGAAAAAAAAAAGAGGGCTTGGTAGAAAACTGACGGTGTATCTCAACTTGATACACCTTCCCTTATTGGATAATTTCTCTTCAGAGTTCCTTCTTTTTTTGTCAGAATTATTGTTTGCTTGCTATGAAATTAAGTTTCTTACCAAACAACCCCCACCAAAAAAACCCACCCCTTTTTCCTTATTGGATAATTGACGAACCATTGACTCTTAACCTGAAAGGCAGAAAGTCTATTCGTTTTCCTTTCCCACTGTAAACTAATTTGCCCTTTGCTTTTCAAGACCAATCAAATTTTAAGACATGCATGAATAATAAAAAATAAAAAAATAAAAGTTAAAATTTTGCATAACAAGGAAGCAAGAATTTGGAAACAGCACAGCAGTGAGTCATTAAACAATGGGTCTGATCAACTTTCTTCTGCTTTCAGCCAAAATTTTGCTCTCTTGGTAAGTATTTCCTTAGCTTCCATTTCTCTTCCAGTAACTAAGTCTTCCTATTTTTTAATCTTTTTCTTGACCAAAAAGACACAATCTTGATTGCTTTCTTTAAGATTTTGGAGTTAGTTAGTAGCTGTGGCACATTGTTCTCTTGTGGGGTTGTCAATTGTTTGTCCTATTTTTCAGGAACTTGTTACTATTTGTTAAGCCCTTTCTATATATACACGTGGAAAAAGTAAATAAGTTTAGCCTTTGAGTTTTGTTTAGATCAGCTGCTCTTGTCTTTAATTTTTTTTTTTTTTGCAACAGTTCTCTTTGGATAGTTTGCAGACCATCAGTGACATTGCTGTGTCCTCTGTAAGTTAATAAAGATTTACTTAATTTTCTATTATTTCTTTGAATTTTTGCTGGATATGTGAACTGGGATACTTAAGCTATTATATGTTGTGCTATTCTTGACAAAACAGATATGCATCTATTCGGGCGATAGAGAGTGATAAAGCATCCAGCTACCAAAAGTGTCTTCAATATTGGGTTTTATTTGGATTAACCACTGTATTGGAGTTGACTCTTGCAAAGCCTTTGACAGGGTAATCTTTCATTTGCTTTCATATACAGAAATGTTTTTAGACTTATTATATGCAAATTGCAAGCTATCCACCTTCGGACAGGGGCGAAGCTACATTGCTCTAAGGGTGGTCAATTGACTTCCTTTTGTCAAAAAATTAGACAGTAAATATTAGGTTTTAGAGGTATATAACATATAGTGAACACCCTTTGTCGGGAATTTTTTTTCACTTCTCAAGTTTGAATACCTTTGGGGAAATTTCTGGCTTCGCCACTGACTTCGGACGATGAATATTGGTGGTTAAATTATAGGAACATCTCGAATGCTTGATATTTTGAATGTAAGTCAGGTCAGGTTATGTGATTGCTATAACGATGAAACTGCATTCTTTGTTAATCTAGTGAGACATTAATTGCAAAAGAAATCTCATGCTTACTTAGTGAGTAAGAATCTAGTTCTACTTAGTCGTAACAAGCTGTGAAAGTGTGACAATATCAGCTTATGTGGGACATATATTTGTTTCTCGAGTTGTGCCGACCAGCTGTAACTGATAGCTGAAACTAAACGGCTCATTACAGATCAATACTATATAGGCATAAGAACTTCTAAAATGCAGCCAAGGCTGTGGCAAAGGCTCATTTCATAACTACCATTTTTGGATGGGTGAGAGAGCACTCAGCATCTGCAATAACAGCTGAGTAGTCACTAAACCTCAGATAATGTGTTAACCACTACAAGAATCCAACACATATCACATTTGTTTACAGGATAATATAAAGAGCTTAAATGCATCATCACTGTATTGGTTAATCTCTCCATTACCTGTTGGGTGGAGCCTCTAACAAAAGCCCTCGTTGAGGCGCTGATTTGAACTCCATTAGAAAGTAAAAAATGTATGATTGTTTTGCATGAAAATGAAAGAGAGATTGTTTTAGCTAGAGCTTCGCGGAATATCAAAGCTTTTGGTTCTCTTGACTGCTAACTTTTTCACTTAGAGATGACATCTTTTTTTGATGAGAAAATGTATGGATTTATGTTAGCAATCACAATCTCAGAACCTTATAATAAGTTGTAATTGAGCGCTTGACTGTTCTTGTCGTGCTGACTCTCACCAAGTGGTTTATTTAACCCGAAGGACATATTTCAACAATTTAATTGAGTCTAACCTCAATGTGTTGCTTTCTTCAGGTTTTCATTTTGGCTTTACGCAAAAGGATTAGCTTCCCTCTTGCTTGTAATGGCTCAGTTTAGTGTTGCTTCTTATGTGTATATGCACTTTGTTAAGCCATGTGTTTCCCCAAATCCACGCGTGGAAAAGGTCACGGAAGAGAACGATTGCATGCCCATGAAGATCAGTGATTATATTGATGCAGCACCGATACATGTTGAACAGGAGGAAAAGGACAACCTGCAAAGTTTGGTCATTTATGAGGTAATCATAGTTTTCCGCTGCAAACGCTTACTCATATGCTCTAAACAGTAACATGTTAATGTACCTTTTGGTTATTCTGTTGTTTATAATTAATTCTGTTTCAGGTTGAATCTTCTCCTACGAGTGATCGGCCAATTTATCCTAAGAAAGTTCAAATGGACTGGAGCTGCGCTCTCTGTCTGGTAAGCACTTTGAGTGAGAAATGTCTAAAGCAACACATCCAAGGTAGGAAGCACAAATTGAAGGAAGAAGAAGAAGAAATGAAACACGAAATGATAGCAAGTAAAAAAGCCAAATTTGCTTCAAAGTTAGAGGGAAATTATCTAACAGATTTACTTAAGAGTTTGAACCGGCTAAAATCTGAAAAGTTTGTGGAACTAAGAGGTTTTAATTTACCAATGAGAAGACCACTTAAGTGCTGCACTTGGAAAAAGCCCAAGTTTGGATGGATAAAGTTAAATACAGATGGATCTATAGACCGAAAAAATTCTGGTCTTGGTTGTTTGCTTCGCGATGATGAAGGTGTTCCTTTATGTGCTTGCATCTCTAAGGTTCCATGTGAAGATATCTTCTTGGTTGAGTTACTAGCTATTTGGAGAGGTCTTACACTTGCTGCGAGTATAGGGATCAAAATGATATGGGTAGAATCCGACTCAATGAGTGCAGTGAAAGCCATTAACAAAGAGCAGCCATTTAGTCAGAAGGCTAGTAGCTGTCTCATACACATTTGGAAAATCTTGAAGAAGTTTCAGAAGTACCAAGTTACTCATTCGTGGCGCGAAACAAACAGAGCAGCTGATTATTTATCAAAGATGGATATATCAGGAAGTGACATTGTTATATGGCCTGCAGATTTTCCTAGTTCTCTTTGCAAATTTATTGCAGAAGATGCTCAGGGAAGTTGGTACCTTAGACGGTAAGCCCATCAAACACGGCTGGAGCATCACCATATTTAGGACAAGATTTAGAATTACAGCGAAGGTGTTATATATATATCAGCTGTTGTTGCTATCAGAAGACTACCACCTGAAAAGTTGCAGGCTTGCGGTACATTATAAGGTTATTTTGAGGCAAGCGCACAGATAGCCATTCTCAGGGATGCTGTTTAGGGATTAACCAGTATTTATTTTGTCCTGAAATTTTAAACTAAAAATCCCAACTTCAGGACAATTCATGATATTTTTGTCCCGAAAAATTGAACTGAAAAACTCAAATTCAGAATGTACTGGCTAATTCCTAAAGAGCAGCCCTTTAGAGTGGCTAACTGGTGTCATTTCGACGGTATTTTATTCTTTCTTTCTAAAACAATGGTGGTGGTGTCTGAGCCAACTTGTACGGAGCTCGACTAATCCACTGGGTACCTACTATCTCCTGTCAGTTAACTCTGCCTACCGGCACATTGTGAAGTAAGTACTCTCTAACTTTGAAAGAGGACTAGAAGGTCCATATGTTGGCAAATGCAACTTAGTCTTGTGATGTGCTTCTTGTAAATAAGTAAACACAACCAAGCTTCTCAAACATTGACAAGTGAGCAGAACTATATTCTAAATATTTTAAAGCGAGTCCAGCTCAAAAATAGAATTCTTAACCCCTTTACATTTTGAAAAGGGTCAAAATTATTCCGAAAATCCTAATTTTCAGTTTTTGTAAAATCAGATTTAAAACGTAACATAACAGTACTTGCAAGAAAAAAAAATGAATGAAAGAAAACCAGGAATATTAATATTTGAAAAAAGGAAAAAGCTCCAACACGAGCGATTTGCAACAGAATCTGAAATTGAATAACAATTGCGGCAGTGCATTTTTCTTCATTTTCTCCTTTTTTCGTCATCCTGAACATGATATTTTGCAAATTAAATATATACGTTCACAGGAGTAACGTAACATATGATATTGAAATGGACTTTAAAACGATCGAATTGTCCATTTCACTATTATTTTACTTAACATTTTTACAACATTTATTTCCGATTAACTTTTGGAACTTATATTGAACTTCTTCTTTTAAAAAGAAATATAATATAATATAATATAAAAGCCATCACCCAGGGAGAGGATCCTGAGGTGTTGGGGGGTTTGGCTTGACCCCTACCATGTATATAGAAGGTAAAAGAGAAGGGGGCATATATAAGAAGGCGTAGCTATTTATGACAAGTTGACCAATTTATAAGAAAACGTAGCTATTAGAGGAACATTGTCGCTCGCTGTCCACCAACTCCTTGCTAGGTAGGAATAAACATGCACGCACACCAAGCACAAGTACAAGCGAATATCCATGTGGGTCAAAATACAAAGTTACTATATGTTAGAAAGATTGCACACTGTTATACAGTGGTGGTTCAATAACAACCCATATTATCCACTAAAATATGGGTTGGATAATGAACTTTTTAAAAACGGGCTAAATATGGATAAAGACCATATTATTCATTTACAAAATAGATAACCAATGAGTCTAACTTTTACATTTATAAAGCCTCAAATTGGGGGTTCCTCAAGTTAGGGATACTAAGAATTCCCCCAAAAGTGATCATATGCAAGAAGTTATGGATATTACCCATATTATCCGTCGGTTAACCCGTTTTTTATCTGTATTAAATATGGGTCGGGTCGGATAATGTATCCGTTTTTCTGTTACCCATTTTCGATCCGAACCGTATCCGACATGACTGGCCCGTTTGCCACTCCTGTGTTATACATGAATTATGTATACATTATAGATCCGCTGCCTATTTTTAATTAAAACAGTTGGGTAGGTTAATTGTCCTTGATTCATTTTGCTATGCAGGCTCCATTTAGAGTTGATGGAGGAATAAAGATTAAGCGTAAAAGGGATCGGACATTCCAAATGTAGTGAAGTAGCCGCAGACATACGACCAGTTCATAAATTTATTGCGATGCCAACCATAAATAAGAATTATCAGAGAACTGAACAGCTAGTAGATACATAATTAAATGCCAGTACCAACCATAAATGACAACCTAGTGATAACTAAACAAAGAGCCACTATGATCAAACTAAACTAGTCGTCATCATAATATTAAGGTAGGTCAAGGTCCATTCGGCTTGCAAAGACTAAGCAATCAATCCAGTGGTAGGGTTTCTGCGACACTCGCACAGCATATCCATGTAAAACTGGCACTTGCTTAGGTCACTTCCATTGACGTTAAGACACTGCAAAGGGAAAAGACGCGAAGCTTATTAACAGTTTTGTAGCAATCCCAAAAATTGTAAAATCATTCGTAGACAAAATCAGTGTGCAACCAGCACCTATGTTAATTACTCAGTATTTCAAAGGATCATATGATACAATGATATAATCTCTCAAACAAACATATATAATAGTACCACTGATTTAATAATTCATATCTTCCACAAGCAAAATCCATCAGAAGCAATAGGAAAACATACCTCTTGGAAAGCTTTCACTGGGGCACCACATGCACCCGCATCAATGCTATTTGAAGTCGCAACAGCTGAGGGCGCAGGATCAGTAACCTCATATCTAATCACACGCGGGCCTAACACGGCACTGCCCTATGGCCGACTGCATTTCCACTACCAAAGGCCATTCCTGTTGTTCACCATCAGGATAAGTGTATTGAGAAAAAACTGAGTTTATATTAAAGATGATGTGGCATGACACGTGGATTAGTTAAATGGTCAAAGCGCAACAATTGACTAAGAGGCACGGATGGAGACAGCCACGGGAAGAAGAATTTAAATAGGCGCGAGACGACGTATAGATACGAGTCTCGTACCAATTTAAATTATTTACAGCCAACGGATTAGAAGGCATTGAAGACAAAGATCTGATGACAGAAAGGAGTCCAAATTCATTATTAAATACTTGATACGTTACAAAATTGGTATTTAATAGGAATGATTGTATAACGGCTTATTTAATGTCATTTATTACTCATGATTATATCATTAAAGCTGAGGCTTCATTCCTTTACCTAGAATTATCTATAAAAGGAAGAAGTATCATCATTTGTAAGGACACGGAATACTACTGAGAATTCACTGAAATACACAACTATTTGCTTTTTTACCATCATTCTCAAAAGTATTTTATTTTTGTCTCCTGATTATCAGTAACCCGAATTTCTTTTTAGCTTTGACCAAAGACTCAGATTTTTGGTTAAACAAATTGGTTCCGTTACCGGGAATCTGATAATCTTTCCTTTTAAGCTATATCTTATCTATTGTCGTCACCATGTCAAACAACAACGCCGACAACAATAGTAATAACACATTGGGAAACCATGAGAATCAAATACATCAAAATCAAGATGACGTGGTTCCCTCTCCTCTAAATTCACCACGTCAATCTCGTGAAGGCACTCCTGTTACTGAATCCCGTGCTGATCAACAAGAGCAATCTGAACATTTTGAAGGAGTTACAACTGAAGCTTTGCAAAAGCTAATTGATGCACAGGTCGGCAAAGCTCTTCAGGCACTTGTTAGTCGATTGCCTGCTGCGCCACCCACACCAACTCCTAATAATAATACATTGGAGAATCCCCGTTCTGGTCTTGATAATTCTGGAAACGGAGCAACCCCCAGTGAACCACAAGAAGGGGGACCAGGTAATTTAAATAATTCATATTTGCAAAGTTTAGTACTAACCTTGCAGAAACAGCTTAAGGAACAAAATGAGCGTATTGAACAAATCCCTGGAGTTCCGCCTGTAATAAAAGGAGTAGACATGGACAAATACTCACAACAACCATGGAAGCCTAGTGCTGCTCCCCTTCCAATTCCGAAAAAGTTCAAAATGCCTGACATCCCGAAATATGATGGTACTACAGACCCACGTGACCACGTGACTGCATTTACAACCGGCGTAAAAGGCAACGACTTGACCAAACAAGAAATTGAATCAGTATTGGTCAAGAAATTTGGAGAAACACTCACCAAGGGTGCATTAACCTGGTATTCTCTTTTATCTGAAAATTCTATTAATTCTTTTGCTGAGCTTGTAGATTCTTTTATTAAAGCACATTCGGGAGCACAAAAGGTTGAGAAAAGAATGGAAGATATTTTCAAAATCAAACAAGGGGATTCAGAGCTGCTTAGAAACTTTGTTGATAGATTCCAGCGTGAAAGAATGACTCTACCTCGTGTGCCTGACAATTGGGCTGCTATAGCCTTTGCAAGTAATTTAAATGACAAAAGTTCTGAAGCCACGTGACGACTCAAAGAAAGCCTTCGAGAATTTCCTGCAACCACATGGAATGATGTTTACAACAGGTATAGCACGAAGCTGCGAATCGAAGAAGATACCATACCTAAGCTTCATCATGAAGAAAGGGGCGGTACCCGAAGGTCAGAAACCGAAAAAAGATCAGGTAAAAACAGGTACGATCCATATATGGGACCTGCAGGAAAAGACCCACGGTCGAAACAAGATAGCCAGCAATATGATCAAAAATCGAGGAACCGGGATTCTGGCTCTTCTTCAAAGTTCAGGAATGATCGGAACAGACAAGAATCACGGGATGATGACAGGAGTTTAAAGGCACGATTCGGTGGATATAATTTTAATGTCTCTACCTCCGAGCTCGTAGCTGTTTTAAGAAGCATGGGAGATAAGGTACGGTGGCCAAAAGAGATGCGGTCAAATCCAAGTAGACGCAATCCGGATCATTGGTGCGAATTTCACAACGATCACGGGCACAAAACTTCAGAATGTAGATTCCTGCAGAGTGAAGTGGATCATTTATTGAAGCAAGGGTACCTCACTGAGTTATTTAGTGAGAAAGGAAAACAAGCTTATATGAAAAACAGACAAGAGCCACCACAACCTCCTTCACCCAAGAGGACAGTGAATGTCATAAGCGGGGGAGAGGACATTCACGGCGTAACCTACACAGCCTCCAACAAGGTTTCTAAGGTAACGATTACACACGGGAAACGGGTGCGGCAGGTCCTTGAAAATGAAAGTATTTCGTTCGATGACGCAGATACCGAAGGAGTGACAACTCCACATAATGACGCACTGGTAATATCTTTACTTGTACATGATACTAATGTAAAACGAGTTTTGATTGATCCAGGGAGTTCTGTAAATATTATATTACTAAGGGTACTACGAGAAATGCAAGCTGAAGACAAAATGATACCCAAGGCGCACACCTTGTCAGGCTTCGACAATTCAAGTGTAGTAACAAAAGGTGAGGTATTTCTAACAACTTTTGCTATGGGTGTTGTGAAGGAAACTAAATTTCAGGTAGTTGATATGGAAATGGCCTACAATATGATCATGGGGAGACCATGGATACACGATATGGACGCTGTCCCATCAACTCTACATCAGGTTATTAAATTCCCATCACCATGGGGAATTTGCCAAATTCGTGGGGATCAGCAGATGGCTAAAAGTGTCAACGCTGTAACAAGTACGAGCGCCGCAAATAAAGAAAAGTAGCAATTACAGGAAACAGTTGAAGGTAAAAAAGATCAAACTTCAACTGAACAGGAAAAGACGGATTTGGACTCAAGACCTGACACAATTCAAGAACCTGAAGAAAATGAAAGCATCAAAACGACAATTGAAGAGCTTGAGGCAGTGATGTTATTTGATCAATGGCCTGAACGGAAGGTTTATGTCGGGGCCAATTTAAGCACGAACATGCGAGGTATGATAATCGAATTTTTAAAAGCTAACTTAGACTGCTTTGCTTGGTCCCACGCTGATATGACAGAGATACCACCAAATGTGATGACTCACAAATTCAACGAGGACCCTTCTTTCACACCAATAAAACAAAATAAACGGAAACAAGGTGCTTTCAAGAACCAGGTGATTCAGGATGAAGTCCAAAAATTATTAAAAATCGGATCAATCCGTGAGGTAAAATATCCTACTTGGTTAGCTAACACGGTGGTTGTACCCAAGAAAAATGGTAAGTGGCGTGTTTGTGTAGATTATACCGATTTAAATAAAGCCTGTCCAAAAGATTCCTTTCCCTTACCGCATATAGACCAACTAATTGATGCAACCGCAGGTCATGAACTTTTAAGTTTTTTAGATGCATACTCGGGATATAATCAAATTAAAATGGATCCTGGTGATGAAGAAAAAACTTCTTTCATCACAGACAGGGGGACTTACTGTTATAAAGTAATGCCCTTTGGCCTCAAAAATGCTGGGGCAACCTATCAAAGGTTGGTCACCAAAATGTTCCAAGAACATTTAGGGAAAACAATGGAGGTATATATAGACGATATGCTCGTCAAAACCCAGCAATCTCATGATCATATTTCTCATCTATCTATTACTTTTGAAATTTTGCGAAAATTTAATATGAAACTCAACCCAGAAAAATGTGCATTTGGAGTTGCATCAGGTAAGTTTTTGGGTTTTCTTGTTTCTAATCGTGGTATTGAAGTGAATCCTTCTAAGATCAAAGCAATAGAAGAAATCCCGGATATCCTTACTAATAAAAAGGAAGTACAAAGATTAACGGGAAGAATTGCAGCTTTGGGGAGATTTATTTCCAAATCCTCAGAAAGGTGTTTTAAGTTTTTCTCTGCACTTAAAAAGCAAGATCATTTTGAATGGAATGAAGATTGTCAACAAGCCCTTAGAAATTTGAAAGCTTATTTGTCAAAACCACCGTTGTTGGCAAAACCAAAGGTGGGGGAAAAACTTCTCATTTATCTGGCCGTATCTGAAGTCGCAGTAAGTGCTGTTTTAGTCCGCGAGGACCAAGGTAAACAATCTCCTATTTATTATGTAAGTAAGTCCTTATTGGAAGCTGAGACACGATACCCACAGCTAGAAAAATTAGCATTAGCTTTGATCATGGCATCTAGAAAGTTAAGACCTTATTTTCAATGTCATCCCATTGTTGTAGTTACTGCTTTTCCGCTTCGAAATATTTTGCATAAACACGAACTTTCAGGAAGATTAGCAAAATGAGCTATAGAACTAAGTGAGTATGAAGTTATTTATCAACCCACGACCGCTATAAAGTCTCAAGTACTAGCTGATTTCGTGGCTGATTTTAGCCAGGGAATGCATTTAGAAGCAAAAAAAGAATTACTAGTTTTTAATGGTGCGAACCCGGGGACTTGGGTTTTATTCACTGACGGTTCATCTAATGTAAAAGGGGCAGGCCTAGGAATAGTCCTCGTACCACCTGCGGGTGAGACCATTAGACAGGCTATAAAATGTCATTCTATAACTAACAATGAAGCAGAGTATGACACTGTAATTGTAGGTTTAGAATTGGCACGAGAACTCGGCATAACACAGATTATAATCAAGAGTGATTCACAACTCGTGGTTAATCAGATGCTGGGGACTTATACAGCCAGAGAGTCACGAATGAAAGAATACCTCGCAAAGGTACGGGAGTTAATAAAGCAATTCCAAACTTGGAAAGTAGTGCAGATCCCAAGAGATGAGAATGTAGAGGCAGATGCTTTAGCAAATCTTGCATCCGCAGCAGACGTGGCAAACAATACAGATGCTTCAGTCATACATCTATTTCATTCCGTTCTTGAATCTGATAAAAACGAGGTAAATTTTAATCATCTAACATGGGATAGGAGAAACGAAATTGTTGCCTTTTTACAGCACGGAACCGTGCCTAATGACAAAGGAAAGGCTCACGCGCTTCGCAAAAAAGCTGCACGATATTGTTTATATCAAGGAAATCTTTATCGAAAGATGTTCGGCGGACCACTAGCAAGGTGTCTCGGACCCTCTCAAACCGAATATGTCATGAGAGAAGTACATGAAGGACATTGTGGGAATCACGCAGGAGGACGGTCACTGGTAAGAACGTTAATTCGCACAGGATATTATTGGCCTAAGATGGAAGAAGAGGCAACCAGTTTCGTGTCCAAATGTGATAAATGTCAAAGGTACGACAATAATATGCACAGACCAGCTGAGTTACTACATCCTGTTTTAGCCCCATGGCCCTTTATGAAATGGGGAATGGATATCGTAGGTCCACTTCCACAAGCAAAAGGTCAGGTAAAATTTCTACTTGTACTTACAGATTATTTCACTAAATGGGTAGAAGCAGGGGCATTTAAACAGGTACGAGAAAAAGAAGTTAAAGACTTCATATGGCGAAATATAATATGCCGCTTTGGAGTACCAAAGGAGATCGTGTGTGACAATGGACCACAATTTATTGGAGCACAAGTTACAGAATTTCTTCGAAGTTGGCAGATCAAAAGAATAACGTCTACGCCATATCATCCAGTGGGGAATGGACAAGCAGAATCAACTAACAAAGTTATTATCAATAACTTGAAAAAGAGGTTACAAGATTCAAAAGGTAATTGGCCTGAGGTGTTACCTGGAGTATTATGGGCTTATCGTACAACGACCAAAACAGGCACTGGAGAAACACCATTTTCAATGGTTTATGGTACGGAAGCCTTAATTCCAGTTGAAATAGGTGAGCCAAGCACACGATACGATCAGGCAACGGAGGAATCTAATAATGAAGAGATGCGGGTTAGCCTAGATTTACTTGAAGGAAGAAGAGAAGCTGCTTTGATAAGGATGGCAGCACAAAAGCAAGTAATAGAACGATATTACAATAGGAAAGCACGCCTCAGATTTTTCAAAATTGGGGACTTCGTGCTTAAAAAGGTGTTCCAATCTGCAAAAGCTGCTAACTCAGGAAAGCTAAGTCCAACATGGGAAGGACCGTACAAAGTCCGTGGCATTGCGGGAAAAGGAGCATACCAGTTGGAAACAATGGATGGTAAAGTTTTACCCTCACATTGGAATGCTGTCCACTTAAAAAGATATTACTTTTGAGAAAGTACCTACGGTCAGGTATCATCATGTTAAAATTTCTCTCTTGGTTTATTAATATTTTACTAACGATTTTAGATGCTAGGCAAAATATCCTAACTCGTGCCAAATGATGAGTCACAACCTGCAAGGCAAAATGGAGTATTCTTAAATTCCTAGCCCAGGGTTACAATTAATCTGATGGAAATACACACGAGTTAGGCGGTCTTCATCTATAATCGCACCTTCGGGTCCAGCATATCTTTCTGTTTCAGGAAAAAGGGCCAAAGTAAAAGAAATAAACAAGTGCTCGAGGCTTCATACTTCACCGCTCAAACACTTGGGGGACTACAATATTGTACACAGATACGTGTAGACATGCAGATACGCAGATACGAATATCGAACAATAGAAGTCAAGTGTCGAGAAAAAATTATGAAGTCTTCAGCATTCATGAGAACAACAGAGTCATCTCTCAAACTCATAAACAAAGTCACCTCTCAAACCCTTCTTAATATGTAAAGATAGGGTCATGACTATGTACTGAAACAGGTTATGAAGAAAAACCTTGTTTATTTTATGTTATTTACAAATCTGTTACAAGAAAAACAGTTACGAGAAAGTTGTAGATGTATTGTAATACATGTAACAGTCAAACACTTGTTAAAAGTTTATGAATAAAAACTTGCCAAAGTTGTTTCATACAAAACGTGTGTTTTCCTATTTCTTTCATCGTATTATAACACCATTATGAAGTTGAGACGTCTTCTTCATTAAGTGTCGATAAAATAAAAGGGCCCTCTTTTATAAGCCTCATGTTAATAAGTCATGAGAAGAATCATAAAGCATTTTCAAAGGATAAAAATGCTAAACTACTCTATAAGTCCTAAATAAGTAAGGAAAAGGCAAGAATAGAACACATTGAAGTACTAACAAAACTTCTTAATATAATTAAAAAGACTAAGTAGAAACTTAGTCAATAAAGGTTTATACAAGTGCCCCATTATGATAACTGGGGACTTTCACCAAAAAATCCCTTAAAAACTAAGGGATAAAACCATCATCCAATTGAAGGGGATAGCACATCAGAAGTTGCAATATGAATTTCACTTTCAGCCACAGGCACGGTGGCAACTTCTGAAGAAGCAGCAACATGAACGGTTTCAGCTGAAGCAGGAATTGTAATCCCAATTGCTGCAGTAGTCACTTCTTCATTTAAAAGTTCTTCTGTTCCAGGAACTTCAAGTGCAAGGAGAAGGAGTATCAGTAGACTGTTGGCTTTTCTCGATGGTATCTACGACTTTGGCCAGTTCAGACTGCAAGTCAAAACCTTCTTGAGCAGCTTCCGTCAAAGCATCACGACGAGATTTCAGGAAAGCCCAACTCACCTCTATGTTAAAATTTTCCTCCAGAAGTCCATATTCCTTTTCCCACATAGCAAGATCATTTTTTAAGATTTGGTGTTCAGCTAAATGGGAATCAAGGGAAGCTTCAAGAGAGGCATGAGAACTCTTCAAGGCATGAATCTCGTCAGAAGAAGTCTGTAAGTCAGCCTGAGCTTGAGTTAAGCTTTGCACTAACTCTCCTGCATACTCTTCCTTCCTAGCCAAAAGTGCCTTCAGCTCCCTAACTTCTTCACTAGCCTTGGATAATTGTTCTGACAAAGAGCATTTTAAAAGCTCTTTGTCTCTTTTCAATTGGCTTGAAGAAGCTTTGGCAGTTGCCAGTTCAGAAGCTAAACCACGGTTTTGCTGCTCCAGGAGATTTTTATTTTCTTGCAACTCCTCTATGGTCCCTTGAGCATTCTCAAACTGTTCCTTCCAATTGGTAGCTTCAAGCTGGGCTCCCCTAGCTATTTCTTCAGCCTCGTGGACAGTCTTTTCAGACTCACGGGCTTTTCTTTCCAGTAGGGAAATTCTTCCCATTAATTCCGTGCCAATAAGGTTAGCCTACAGAGATAACTCATAGAAATGAGAGATTGAAGATAATTAAAAAAAAACTTGTTGGTAAGAAGAAAAAATACCTTCAAAGTAGAATGAACTACGTCATTCATCAGAGTTAAGCAGCTATGGCTCTCCATCTTCTTCTTCTCGATATCTCCAATTAGAGGTTCGAGCCAAACATCGGCTCTACCGGTCTTCCTCAAGTGACTATGATTGGCAGGAACCTCCAAAGTAACACTTCTCATAGTCATACTTCCACCGCTAGAACCCGACTCTGTACGATGAACAAAGGGAAGAGGAGCAATGGAAGGAATGGAAGGAGAAGATGTAGAAACAGGAATGGAAGGAAAAGATGAAGAAACCAACGCAGGAGCGGAAGTAGGTGCGGTAGAAACTGCTAAGGGAACGGACATAGGAGTGGTAGAAACTGGCAAAAGAACGAAAGTCGTCAAAACTGGTAAAGTAATACTTACGGTTGGCAGAGGAATGGAGGAAATAGGAACAAATGAGGAAAGATGAGCTTCATCAAAAACAGGGCCGAGCTCGCCCCTCCCGAAACCACTGTCAAAAAGATGCTGAATTGACTCATTATTATCTCTTGGTTCGGTGTCCTCGTCAGAATGAATCAAAACAGGCTCGGTGGTGGAGGTTCAGTTAAGGTAAAAACCCCATGGCGTATTAAGCTAGGATGGTATAGATGAATGAGGTGAGAAAAGGTGAAATTGACATTGGCCTTGGAGGATAAATATCTCAAATAAGCCACTGTTCTCCACACTAATGGATCGATTTGGGCTAAACAAATTGTAAAGAAACGACAAAAATCGAGAATAACTGGGTCAATCGGAGGATTAAAACCTAAAGTGAAGGGGTAAGTATAAACAGAAGAATACCCACTTCTAAAAGAAGAAATTCTTTGATTTGGGGAAGGAATTCACATTCGGAGACTATCCTTCCAGTTACAATCTCTTCTTATGGTGGGGATTGTAAGCTCGATTACTATTGTGGGGTAAGTATCGGCTTTTTCTAAATTTGTAATTTGTTTTTGAAGAGACGTTTTGTCACTTTCAAAAGACAAATCGCTGGGAACTATTTCATCAACTGAGGGTTCTTGAGAAGAATCAAGAATTTCCCTACTTTTAGAAGAAGGGGCCTTTGGGATAGAACTCCTTGAAGAAGAAACAGAGGAGCCGCCTCGAGTAGATTCTAACCCTGTTCGAAGCCTACCTCCTCCGCCTCTTCTGTGTCTAACAGGGGCGTTGGGGAATTGATCTAGAATTGGAACTTTTTTACGGTTAGGGTTTGAAGAAGACATTGTTAAGAAGGAAGTGTGTGCTGAAGATTTGTGAAGAAGACAAAGGAAGAAAAAGTTATGTGTAAAATGGGAACCGTCAACCTTAGAAGTGTAATGATGGAAAGCCTATAATAAAGGCAGCTATCACTTCGTAAATAATGAAAATGAAGAAGTCTCGAATAAGGGTGTGAATAGCGGAATCAATTAGAAAATGACACATGGGCAGAACATTAAATGAAAAAGACTACTAAGGTGTTAATACTGTCATGAGCATTAATTGTGGCAAAAATTCCTTTTACATGAAGATCCACTTCCCAATTATTTAATTGATAAAAAAATGGAAAGTGGAGGGACTATCTGTATTGGGAAAAAACTCAGTTTATATTAAAGATGATGTAGCATGACACGTGGATTAGTTAAATGGTCAAAGCGCAGCAATTGACTAAGAGGCACAGATGGAGACAGCCACGGGAAGAAGAATTTAAATAGGCGCGAGACGACGTATAGATACGAGTCTCGTACCAATTTAAATTATTTACAGCCAACGGATTAGAAGGCATTGAAGACAAAGATCTGATGACAGAAAGGAGTCCAAATTCATTATTAAATACTTGATACGTTACAAAATTGGTATTTAATAGGAATGATTGTATAACGGCTTATTTAATGTCATTTATTACTCATGATTATATCATTAAAGCTGAGGCTTCATTCCTTTACCTAGAATTATCTATAAAAGG
Source organism: Nicotiana sylvestris (assembly GCF_000393655.2). Lineage (NCBI taxonomy): Eukaryota > Viridiplantae > Streptophyta > Magnoliopsida > Solanales > Solanaceae > Nicotiana > Nicotiana sylvestris. The sequence goes on from NC_091060.1 coordinate 140,405,623, forward strand.
AAGAAGTATCATCATTTGTAAGGACACAAAATACTACTGAAAATTCACTGAAATACACAACTATTTGCTTTTTTACCATCATTCTCAAAAGTATTTTATTTTTGTCTCCTGATTATTAGTAACCCGAATTTCTTTTTAGCTTTGACCAAAAACTCAGATTTTTGGTTAAACAATAAGAGCATTTAGCACATATATTTTAAAGCTAAATTAAAGATAGATAATTCATATTGTCAGAATCTGCTATAGTCTATTTGGAAGATGACCACTAACCATCAGCAAACGAAGAGGCAAGACCTCCTGCTGCAGGTTGACTCTGTACAGGGGCTGGAGGAGGAGCAGGAGAAGCTGCAACATATGGAAATCAATATTCTAAGTCATCAAAATACTTATAATCGGAGTGCAGTCAAAATTGTGGAAGTTATTAATTAATGAGATGACTTGCCAGGCTTCAGTGGGCTCTTCTTTGGCTTGTCGGCAGCAGGACGAGGAGATGACCGAGATGATGACCATGGTAACCAGCTTCCTGCAAAATCAAAGCTTTGGGTGATGAGTATGGGAATATGATCAAGGATTCATCAAGGCCATGGTGTCATTTCTTAAGTACAACAAAGTCTGCAATAATACTACCAATATTTTCCAATTCAAAAAAAATACTACCAATATTTAATATATAGGACTATACAAGAAGATGTAGAACCTTGTCAACTTCTATCCATCTCTCTCAAATTTGTTACTCCCTCCGTTTAAATGAGGTACTTTCCTTTTTAGTCTGTCTCAAAATAAATGACACATTTTTAAATTTGAAAATAATTCAACTTTAAACTCTTTCATTTTACCCATTTACCCTTAATGAGAAACTTTTATAGCAACACAAGTGTCATGGCCCTACAAACTTTTTACCCCTTAAGCTTTTAAGACCACAAGTTTCAAAAGTCTTTTTTTTTTCTTAAACTCCGTACCTAGTCAAACTACCTCATATAATATGAAATGGAGGGAGTACTAAACTTGAATGAATCATCAGTAATTCACAATGTGGCTACATAGTACTACGCATACTCCCTGGTGCCATATATCTTAATTAAATAACCAGAAATTTAGTTTGTAACACCTTCAAATTGTACATGTCGCTAAACAGTTCTACATCAGGAATTTGTATAGTATAACCTAAAATGTTCTCCACTAAGAAGTTCAATAAAGGATTTTCTAACTTAGATATATGATACTCTATAAGATATTAAGGTGTATGATGAGCATATCTTTGTTTTTGAGTATTAAAAAATGTTGTAAGAAGCAAATCTATAGAGTGCAAGTTAAGTATTGATAGGGTAAATGAATATATGAACAATTTCAACAATTCATTACAAATAAATTCATCATACCAATAGCATGTTCTGTGTACCAAAATCTTTTCTGAAGTCCTACCAAAAATAGTTTTTGTTATGCCAAATAAATTTTTAGATATACCAAAAAACACCCGACATGACAATATCAACAGGTTGATATTTGATCTAGAAGTAGCGGCTTAGCATATATGCAATTTACATGGCAGCCATATTTACACTCAACTACACCCTACAAACACCGCATTAATTCACCCGAAAAAAATTAAAATGCAAATAAACAAGACAAAAGTGAACCCAAAAAAAAAAGTTAAAAGGAAAATCAGGAAGTACAGACCTCCGCCACCGGAGCTCCGACCACTGGAACTCCAACCACCGCCACCACTTCGGCGAGGCATGATTTTCAGAACGCACGGAGAAGAGCTGTTAAGGAAGAAACTAAGAAAAAAACTGGTAGTTAATTTATATATGGGAGGTGGGGCCGGGTGTGACTTGGGGAACAAGATGGCTTTCCCACGTGTAGGGTTTTCTTCTAGAATATTTATTTTTACACTTTGTCCGTGGAATACTCTATTGTATACTCGTATTTTTCTGACCCATTCATAGACAAACTAAACAAAAAGGAGTCCTAAACTATTTAGGCCTACAAAACGGATCTAATTAAAAAATTGGTTTATCTGGTCAAACATTTTTTCAATTTTTTTTAGTTCATTTATATAATATGTTAGATTGCTTTTATTTATTGTCTTTTCATACCAAGTGAATGATTATAGAGACAGTGAATATAGAGATTCATATAATAATTCTCAAATACAACATTAGAGTTTTTTCTAATTTAATTTATTGTATCATATCACCAAAACTACGGAGAGTTTCCAGCACAGGGATGTAAAAGATTTACTAAAACCATTAGGAATTTTTTTCCTCGTTCCTTTTGAGCAAAATTCAAAAAAGTGGGTCGTAGTTTTTGTTTAAGAAAGTCGTTTACTTTATTAGTTTGACTTTTGCTTAAACACATCTGTGATAGGATAGTTGTATACGATCAAAATCGTACGCCTCCGATTTGTAGGCTCGAGGGTCCGTCCTAGACCCGAGTCCGGGCGAGGTCGAGTTCGAAATTGCCTGACTAGATTTGAGCTCGAAAACAGAGTGCAGTGCCCGAAAGATAGGAGTTTGAGGAAAATTGGGGCCAAGTATGCTCGACCCCGAAATAGTACCGTTATAGATTTGTACTAGAATGAGCTAGATTCCTGCCACGTCCCCAAAGTCATGGCGCAAATCTCGGAATAGAGTTGTACGATTCCGTATTAGGCGGTTAGACAACTGTACAAAGAATATTCCTTATTGTAAATAGAAATATTCCTTATTTAGGGTTCCCCTATTATATAAAGGGGACCCCAATCATTTGTAACATTATCTAATCATTGAGAAAAGAATATACTCTCTACTTTTTTGCCTACTGTTCATCAGAATTGTCCTTAACTCTAATGTTCTTACTTTATTTTTCTTACTTAATTGTTCTTATTGTTCTAAGCCCACCTCAAAGTCACTAAGCTCGAGGTCACTGCTGTTGAGTAAAACTGGTTTGATTTACTTGCCTCATTCATTTCTACTTCATATTTTTTTATTATTAATTGGTATTGAATTAAATCACATATCTTTAAAACCATAAATCAAGTTTAATTGTTACTCGTATTTTCGAGGTAAATAGTTTGGCGCCCACTGTGGGGCTAAAGATAATAGTGATTATTTTTTTTTACTGATTCTCATTACACACGTTGTTTTTACACTTTTTCTTGTCAAGATTTTTTTATTCTCAGGCTGAAACATGTCTAGCACACAAAACGCACCTGTTTATGACAACGAAGGTCTCATAGAAAGCAACAGTATAAGGGTCGATGTACCACCAATAAACCCTGAGGAAGTGCTAAATATGGAGCTAGTTGATATCAATTCACATAACGCTCTAAACGCGGATTCAAGCACAGACCCCGTAGGGAATGAACACATGGAAGCCCGATCTGGTGGCCAAGGAGCACGAGAAATAGAAATGGGGGAATCAGCCTCCAAGTGATATTCGAGATGCTGCAAGCTCAGCAAATCGCCATCGCTCAACTTCAAAGTCAGAATAAGACTCCGAGCGTAGCTGAACATGAAAATACGACATGCTAAACAATAACTGGAGAGATCGAAAGGAAATAACTCGGGGACTGATCCCACTATTATGAGGATGCTCGAAGAGCTCGCCAAGAGGATCGAGTCTGGAGAAAAGAAGATTGAGAAAACTGACAAAAAGATGGAGACTTACAACTCCCGTGTTGATCAAATATTGGGGGCTCCTCCGGTCTTGAAAGGTTTAGATGCTAAAAAGTTCATACAAAAACCATTCCCCCTCGAGTACGATTCCGATGCCCATTCCCAAGAAGTTTTGCATGCCCTATATACCTAAATATAACGGTACAACCGACCCTAACGAAAACATTACTTCATACACTTGTGGGATCAAAGGAACTGACTTGAATGACGATGAAATCGAGTCAGTGTTATTGAAAAGATTTGGGGAAACACTATCAAAGGAGCTATGATCTGGTATAACAACTTAGCTCCTAACTCTATTAATTCATTTGCTATGTTAGCAGACGCCTTCGTGAAAGCACACGCTGGGTCCATAAAGGTGGCCACGAGAAAATCGGACGTCTTCAAGATAAAACAGAGGAACGACGAGATGCTAAGAGAGTTCGTGTTCCGGTTTCAGATGGAAAGAATGGAATTACCATCGGTCTCTGATGACTGGGCAGTACAGGCCTTTATGCAGCATTTGAATGAAAGGAGCTTGATCACATCTCGACAGTTGAAACCAAATTTGATCGAATATCTAGCCATGACATGGTCGGATGTGCACAACCGTTACCAGTCAAAAATTAGGGTCGAGAACGACCAGTTGGGAGCCCCCTCGGGTTCAATTAATCCTAACAGATTCTCAGCCAATCCGCCGAGGGACACAGATCGGGAATCAAGATTTATCAAAGAACGGTATCAGTCATACGCTGATCGAAGGAATAACAGCCCAAGCCGCAACACTCCTCGGAGCGATCGGAAAAACGATCAAGGTTAAAGTTCTTGGGGACTCATGAGTAAGAGCGGGTTCAAACATACCGACCCCGCAGAGGCTCTCCGATTATCAAAGTACAACTTCAACATAGATGCGTCGGGGATTGTCTCAGCTATTGGGAGAATCAAAGACACCAAGTGGCCCAGGCCTATACAAACCGATCCTTCTCAAAGAAACCCGAACTTGATGTGCAAGAATCATGGCACATATGGTCATCGAACATAAGATTGCAAACAATTGAGGGAAGAAATGGCTCATTTGTTCAACGAGGGCCACCTTCGAGAATTCTTAAGTGATCGGGCTAAGAATCACTTCAGGGAGAGAGATGCAAGGAAAAATAAACAAGAAGAACCACAACTTGTAATCCACATGATCATTGGCAGATTCGATGTCCCTCAACGACCTATGTTCAAGCTCACCAAAGTATCAATCACCAGAGAAAAAATGGACTCGGACTATGTGCTCGAGGACATCTTATCATTCTGTGATGAGGAAGCAGAAGGCATATCTCAGCCTCACAACTACGCCATGTTAATCTCTATCCTTTTGAATAAAATTCAAGTTAAACGTGTTTTAATGGTTCCAGGCAGCTCAACAAACATAATCAGATGAGGGTCGTGGAACAACTCGGCTTACAAGATCAGATTGTACCTGCATCCCGAGTCCTGAATGGCTTCAACATGGCAAGCGAAACGACAAAGGAAGAAATTATCTTGCCAGTGAATGTAGCCGGGACCATACAAGATATGAAGTTCCATGTCATCGAGGGTGACATAAGGTATAACTTACTCCTCGAGAGACCGTGGATACACAACATGAGGGCAATGCCTTCAACTCTTCACCAGATGATGAAGTTCCCAACAGAGGAAGGAGTAAAAATAGTCTACGCGGAGCAACATGCTTCCAAAGAGAAGTTTGCAATCGAGGAAGTGGTGCCGATACCAGAGCTTCAGGCCTTGGAGAAATCGAGCACCAAAGATAAGCAGACAACTAAATAGCAATCACAAACCCTAACCTCGATGGAGTCGGAGCAACAGGTAATCGAAGACGAAGAAGAGGATTTCCTTACTCCTCGAACCTTTGTAGTTATCAAAGAGTCTTATGCAACCAAATTAACTATCGAGGAGCTGGAGCAGATCATCTTGACCGTATACCTGGGAACGGGAAAAAGGTATACCTAGGAACGGTATTGACCCCCGAACTCAGGAAAAACTCATTCAATTTCTTATTGATAATATGGATTGCTTTGCTTGGTCCTATTTAGATATGACAGAGATTCCACCAGAAATCACCACGCATTGGCTAAGCATTGATCCCAGGTTCAAATAGGTAAAATAAAAAAGGAGGCCTCAGTCCGAGGTAAAGCATGCTTTCATAAAGGACGAGGTAACCAAACTTCTTAAAATAGGTGTGACGACCCGGCCGATCGTCTTAAGAATTAACGCCCCGATCTCCTATTAACTGCTTTCCCCATATTTATTTCTGTTATTTTGATTTGTCAGGATGTTCGGTTTTGAGTTTCAGAGAGTTTTGGGACACTTAGTCCCTAAATGAGAGCTTAAGTGTTGGAAAATTGATCGTAGTCGGAACAATATGAAGACGGTCTCGGAATGGAAATCCGATGGTTCCGTTAGCCCCGTTGGGTGATTTTGGGCTTAGGGGCATGTTCGGATTGTGTTTTGGAGGTCCATAGCTAATTTAGGCTTGAAATGCCGAAAGTTAAATTTTTGAAGTTTCCGGTTCGATAGTGAGATTTTGATACGAGGGTCGAAATGGAATTACGGAAGTTGGAGTAGCTCCATAGTGTTTAATGTGATGTGTATGCAAAATTTTAGGTCATTCAGACGAGGTTTGATAGACTTTTTGATCGAAAGCATATTTTTAGATTTTTTGGAATTCTTAGGTTTGAATCCGATGAAAAATAGGTGTTTTGATGTTGTTTTGAGCGTTTCGAAGGTTGGAGCAAGTTTGAATGAAGTTATGGGATATGTTTGTAGGTTTGGTTGAGGTCCCGGGGGCGTTAGCTAAGTTTATTCTATTTATGACTGATTATTTTTCTAAGTGGGTAGAAGCACAGGCCTTCGAGAAGGTCCGAGAAAAGGAAGTTATCGACTTTATCTGGGACCACATTATATGCCGATTCGGGATACCCGCCGAGATTGTATGCGACAATGGAAAGCAATTCATCGGCAGCAAGGTAACAAAGTTCTTCGATCATGGGTACGGTTCCCGTAGCATGGTCACGATACGTAAATCACATTCGGGTGTGCATTTTATGTGACCCGACCATAACTTCGAACATTAATTAAAATAAACATGTTGTAAATTGTGGGTGCATTTCATGTGACGCGATTCGTAATATGTACAAAAACAACAAGTGCACGATATCGTGACTCGTTCAAATAAATTCCATAAGTCCTAAAAAAATGGTTATAAAGTTAAAAATGCACAATAGGTTTAAAACATGTAATAAATCAGATAATTGGGCCAATTATTAATAGTTGAGCGACCGTGCTGAAACCACGAAACCCGAAAATGCCTAACACCTTCTCTCGGGTTAAAAAAATTTCTTACCCAATCTTTTGTGTTCGCAGACCAAAAATAGAGTCAATTTTCCTCGATTTGGGATTTTAAAATAAACCGGTGACTTGAGACACCATAAATTATTCAAAGTGATGACTCTGATTAAATAAATAGTCCCATTTCGAATAATATTACTTAAATTGGAAAAACTCTATTATATCCTCTTCGGGTGTAAAAAGGAGGTGTGACAGCTCTGGCGACTCTGCTGGGGATAAGAACCCAGAACTTCTGGTTCAGGGTTCAGAATTTAAGCTTAGAATAGCTGTTATGATTGGCTTTTATGATTGTCTGATTTTTACATGTTTGAGCCTAATGTGCTAAATATTTTGTTTTACCGCTTTGATATTGTGTGAACTGTATATAAACTACTACGAAACCCTTTTTCTCTTTGTGTCTTCTAAAATCTTCTGGGAAGCGTGCGCTACGTGTGGCGTCTTTTCTGTTAGAGTCATATCCTAAATTTATAATGAGGTTCGGATAAGTTGCAAAGCCGGTGAAGCTTCTGTATTCCCGGTACGCTGCCTCTCCCCCTCCCGGCTCGAGTTGTCCGCTCGGGTAAGCCAGGTCTAGAACAATACATCCTAGAATTTAAACCTAGAATAACATAGCCTCATGCCGGATCCCTAGTAGGAACGTTTTGTTTGTATCACATGCATTTGACTTTGGGTACTCAACACAGGGGTTGGGTCCATCTAGGACAGGTGTACCCAATTTAAAGGACCATCCTGATGCATCTTGCGTGCTACTTGCATATCTATTTGTTTCGGCTTGCAAGTTGACTGCTTCTAGGGAAAGAAAAAATAAAAAAAATCAAAGAAAGAATAAAAAAGAAAAGAGATTTAGAGGTAGGTATTTGAATTATCCTGAAACTCTGCCGAAATTTTGAAAAAAAAAAGAAGAGAAAAAGTCATTTCAAATTAAGTCATATTTTCCCATTGCATCAAAACTGGACGAACTACGCGGGTCTGATTCTCACCGGATGTGAGATACGTAGGCAAACCTCATCGGTTCCGGCCCCCAATTTTCAAAAAAAAAAATCTAAAAATATTTTGTTTTACTTCATTCTTTAGAAAATTGTTTCTTTTAGACCCCAATTTTTCAAAAATCCAAAAATATTTTCCTTTAGTTCCTTCTATTGAAAAGTCTTTCTTTGAGACCCCAATTCTTTTTAAAAAACATTCAACAATATTTTCTTTTAATTTCTTCTAAAAATCCAAAAGTATTTTCATTCTTTTTTAGAAGTTTTTCTTTCGGAAATTGAAAAGAAAATTCAAGATTGTGATGACCCAAAATGTCATCTTTAATTTAAATAATTATCTCGGTATTTTAAGACCTTGAAAAGTGCTATCAATAAATCCTCGACTTGCGTGCATGTCACACCTCCTTTTCACCTACACCCCGCAAAGGGCATGAATGAGTTTTTACAATTAAAGGACAATCGGAATGGGATTTAATTATTAATTATTTAGAGTCGCCACTTGGAATATTGATGGTGTCCCAAGTCACCGGTTGAATCCCGAACCGAGGAAATTTATGACTCTGTTAACAGTCCGCGAACCAGAAATCCGAGTAAGGAATTCTCTTAACCCGGGAGAAGGTGTTAGGCATTCCTGGGCTCCGTGGTTCTAGCACGGTCGCTCAACTGTTGTATTTGATTTTATCTGATTTTAACACATGCTAGCTTATGTGCCTTTTATTTAATTTTGAACCGCTTTTATTATAATTATGTTTTTAAAAAAAAGAATTGCAACGTCGTGAAATGTGTCTCGAACCATGTCGCAATCAATGCACCCGTGGTTGTTAATACATTTTTGACTCCGTTGAGATTTGGATTTGGGTCGCATCAATGCACACCCGAGTTTTAAGAATGTAATTTTATTAAAATCGTGCTTAAAGCAACTACGCCTTTAAATTTGCGCATGCCATGGAGAATTCAACTAATGGCACACCTCGACTTCTAAAGGATTAAAATTAATTAAGTGAGGGCCATGAGAATTTTCTAAATGGCACGCCTCGAAATCTACTCAACTAAACGAATTGAAGATATTCATATTTAAAGCTAATTCGAAATTTAATACCACAACTACGTCACGGGAGCCGTACCCGTAGCTATGATGATTTATTTAATTAACGTGCCTAAAACAAGCTACGACTAGTCTAAAACACAACTTATGTTGCCAAGTAAAAAAAACATTTTTAAGGAATTAATCTTACATAAACAAAAATAACATTGCACCAAAAAGATGATAAAAAAACATACGAAGCCCAACTTAAATAACAGTAAAAAAAAACATCCAACTATTAGCATGATAAACATACAGAAACAAACCATAAAACAATTAATCAATAGGATTAGGAAGAAACCCATAGTACCTGATAACGTAGATTCCATAGCAAAAGCATTAAAACTTTCTATTCCAGTGTCATCACAATCTCTCATTCTCAGAAGCACACAACAAAACATTTAAGCCAAATAATTTTCCATGTCTTGATCTAGTATACAACTCCAAGTGAGATTTATAGCAGAATAAAGCCGACAAAACTTGAGCAACGAACAACAAAAATGGCTTGGACGCCTTTGACCGGAAATTCGAACGGCAATCTCGACCGACCTTAGCTAAACCTTGACTGCTGGAGTTATTTTGGAGTTGCTTTTCATGGTGTTTTTCAGCAGGTATAAGAGTGATTTACAGCTGGTTTACATGGTGTTCTTTAGCTGGATCCCTGCCGTCAAAATGGAGTGGAAGGTGGTCGTTTTGAACTATTTTCACCGCAGCTGAGGGGTTGTTTTAGGATATGGTATGAGAGTTGGGCTAGGGGAGAAGAGAGAAGTGGTAAATGGCTAAGCATGGCTACCAGCCTGCCAGCTCGCCGGAGAAGATGACGGTATTGGGTGGTTCAGTAGTGGAGGAACAATGGCGCTAGGGTCTGTCTAAAGTTCCATGAAGAAGATGAAGATCGTGGGGTCTCTAGCATGTGTATTGCGGCTGATTTTCCATTGTCTTAGGTCTTTTTCGCTTTTTGTTCGCTACTTCTTCTAATTTTGTCCAGAAGATGATGAAAAGGGTCCGGCTCTTCTGAAAAGTTGCGCAGCTTTTATCTCTATCCCTCTAGTTTCTTTTCATCCGTGTTTTATATAGTATCTATTCTAGGGTTTTTGGGTAGGGTTTTTAGGTTAAGGGGTATGAGCCTAGGAATTATGGGATTGGCAATTGTGGGCTAGGTCCAAAATTAGACCTGAAAATGGGTTGCTCGAGCCCAAGCTCTATTCCTTCGCTGCGAACGAGATTAAAAATATGGGCCCATTTATTAACTAGCCCTACTATTAAAATAATTATTAAAACAAAACTAACCATTAAACAAATCTATTTTTGTATTTTCAAACATTATTTTAAAAATAAAAATACGATACTATTATATATATATATATATATATATATATATATATATATATATATATATATATATATATATTTTAGATTAAAAATGACTACAAAATATTAATGAACTTATTTTTTGTAATTTTTGTTTTCTTGTACTAAAATAAAGTAAAATAGTCAAAATTACTTAAAATATCTATATTATGCCTAAATTAAATATTTTACGCTAATATATAAAAGATCTTGGGGAGGGTAAAAAATCACATGTCTACAGCTGCCCCTCTTTGACTGGAAACGTACAGAGTTTTCAGACAAAGACTGACTAGACAAGTTTTTGACCCGACCCTTATTTGGAGAGACTAAGACTAAGAGAGAAGGGAGTGTGACCGAGCTCTGGCATTTGAGCTTCCTACATATCCTTGGCTATAAAGGAATCAGGCCACGTGTAGTTCAGAGATGAGTGAGATGACGGAGTATGCCGAGGTGGAGATCTGGTCGAGGTGCCGTTCCGTCGAGGTTTCGGTCTGGTGATCCCTGTTATTACATCAAAATCAAAAGATGAAAAAGACTAGCTAAGCCTATCGACCACGAGCTACAAGATTCTTATCTATAAATCTTCTGAAGCTTGATCTTGAGTCTTGAATGGTTCTTCATGCAGACTTTAGATTTGAACCTTGACACTTGTTAGCTGCAGGTGCTAGCTCATTCTTCTACAGCTTTTGGGTCAGGACCGGTCATGTAGTGCTTGTGACCTCGGCCATGTCTTGAGCAGCTCACATCCTTCATCAACTTATGAATTGCATTCTGAATTGAATTCCCTTTTTTTTCCAGGTGGGCGCCTGATTGCGGAACCTGAACTGTCTTCCCTTGTTACTTGACACTATTTTCCCTTACACTTTGAACCATTTTCCCTGAAACTCGAACTGTCTTCCTTCGAAACCGTCTTCCCTAGAAACTTGAGTTGTTTTCCCTTGTTCTCCAGGTGGGCGCCCTATTTTCCAGGCGGGTTCCTGATTTCCGAAACTTGAATTGTATACCTCTGTTCTTCAGGCGGGTTCCTGACTTCAAAAAGACAAAGAAATCGATTGATAACTAAAAATTTGAATTGTATCACCTCTGTTCTACAGGCGGGCTCCTGATTACTGAAACTTGAATTGTATGTCTCTATTCTCTAGGCGGACTCCTGACTTCCGAAACTTGAAATTGAATGTATCACCTCTGTTATTCAGGCGGGCTCCTGACTACTGAACTTGAACTGAGTGTATTCCTCTGTTATCCAGGCGGGCTCCTGACTCTATTATACAGGGGGGCTCCTAACTTCCGAAACTTGAATTGTATGCCTCTGTTCTTCAGGCGAGCTCCTGATTGCTGAATTTGAAATTGAATGTATTCCTCTATTATCCAGGCGGGTTCCTGACTTCACAAAAATAGACAAAACAAAGAAAACTTTCTGCCCCAGTTTAGAAACTGGGTGTTTGTTACCACATACTAATAAGAACTAAAACTTGAATTGTGATAAGACTGAAATGCAACTTTTAAAAATTTAAAGACTAAAATGTATCTTAAAATTTAAAATTTATCTTAGGCGAAAAATTCATCAGACTAAGATTTTTATCTTAGGTGAAATATTCGACACACTAAGATTTTTATCTTTATCTTAGGTGAAAGATTCGACTGACTAAGATTTATCTTTATCTTAGGTGAAAAATTCATCAGACTAAGATTTCCATCTTAGGAGAAAGATTCAACAGACTAAGATTTTTATCTTTATCTTAGGTGAAAAATTAATCAGACTAAGATTTTCATCTTAGGAGAAAGATTCAACAGACTAAGATTGTGACTCTAGGAGATAATTCATCAGACTAGGTCCATTTTTGTGTGATCTCAGGAGGAAAATTCATCAGACTGAGATTTTGACTCTAGGAGATAATTCATCAGACTAGGTCCACTTTTGTGTGATCCCGACTTTCTTAATTTTCCAAATTTCAACTTCCTTTCTTTTCAAATTCTGCCTTCTTTTCTTGTTCCCAAATTAGGTCTTCCTTTTTTTTTTCAACTTCTGTCTTCCCCTTCTTTAAATTATGCCTTCCTTTCTTTTTCCTCAAATTCTGCCTTCCATTCTTTTTTCCAACTTCTGCCTTTATCTAAATTATGCCCTCCTTTCTTTTCCAACTTCTGCCTTTATCTTTTTCCAAATTATGCCTTCCTTTTGTTTTTCCAACTTTTGCATTTATCTTAGGTGAAAGATTCATCAGACTAAGATTTTTATCTTAGGTGAAAAATTCAACAGACTAAGATTTCTTTATCTTAGGTGAAAGATTCAACAGACTAAGATTTCTTTATCTTAGGTGAAAAATTCATCAGACTAAGATTTCTTTTAACCATTTTCCTTCAAAATTTGTTTTATCTACCCACCAACTTGAATTATCTTCCTTCAGAACTGCTTCCCTAAAAACTGGTGTTGTCCTCCTTCAAAAACCACTTCCCTAAAAACTAGTGTTTCATTCCTCCAAAAATTACTTTTCTTAGAACTGGTGTTTCTTTCCTGAAAACTAATTCCCTCTCTTTTTCTCTTTTTTTTTTAAAACACTTGTATTGACCTTCATGTTCTTCAGATGGGTACCCGACTTCAAGAAAATTTTCAACACGACAGAAAATTTCTGCCCTAGTTTGATAATCCTCCTGTACCATATCTTTCTGCCATCAATAACATTTCCATGCCCCTGTTTCAAATCAAAGAAAATTCTGTCAGTTTAAAAGTGCAGTGGTTGGTTGTGGTACTCCCGCTAGGATGGTTTCCTTTTCTCCTTTCCATGCTTTGTGTTGTTCGACCATCTTTGAAACTTGGTTGATAACTTTCGCCCTTCTTGACGACTATCTCTCAATTATTACTTCTAGTCTTCTTATCTGACCCCATTGTTTTCTGTGACAACTGATTCTTCTTGAAGGTCTTGCATGTTTACTGATTAACCACTTTCCCCGTCATCTGTGTCACTGAAATACCCTTTTTCCCCATTCAATCCCAATACCCTCTATCTGTTGCATTATTCCTGAATCGACATCTACCAAACTTTGTGTTTCATAAGGATCCCAAAGTATGTGGATTATTACCAGCTCAGTGCTCTTGTTATTTTTCCTGACTTGTGACCCCATTTTGTGCAATTGGAAAGCTGGTGGCCAATTTTGAAGTCATTCCACACTTGTTACGACCAAAAGACTCAGAAAGGAGACATAAACAAAACAAAAGGAACAGAGTAAAGGACAAATAGAAAGAGATGATTCCTAACAAGAAAACTACACAGTAGAAACCTATCGGATGTGGATACCGACTCTAATGACCTTGACATGCACCTGCGACCTATTCTGTTAAGAAAATCTGATGTTCATCTCTTGTTGTTCCTTTTCACCGTGAAACTGGGCTTCATTGCTCCGCTTATCCAATTTGATTCGCATTCCTTATTCGGCTTGTAGTGCACCAAAGGGTTTTCACTATCAAACCTCTCTCATTTCGTTCTTTCTCTCAACTTACTGTCGCCTCAAGGTGCCCGTGAAGGTTTTCACCAATAAGACTCTCTCATTTTTATTTCTCTCAGCTTTCATCACCTTGCGCTACCCATGAGGATTTTCATCAATAAGATTCTCTCGTCTTCATTTTCCTTGTTTGGACCAGAGCGTTGCCCCTGACAGGAATCACCTTACCTGCTTGACTTAGCATTTCTCAAAGACTGATCAGAAGGTCTTTCTTTGGACCGTAATGTAGGCTTTTGGATGGGTTAGAAAGAAAGGGTATAAAAGGCTCAAAACAATTTCAAAATGGGTTAAAATTACAACTTTCGGAATCCAACTTCTCACAACAACCACAATTTCTGCCCCACTGTCTTGCTTGGGGACTTTTGGATTTTTGTTTTGGTATGACTGAACCTCAGAGAGGCTGCCTACGTACTCTTTCGGGATCAAGTCAAACGTAGTTCACGTCATAGGACTACGTTGTTGCGATTTTCTTTCTCTCTATTTCTTTTCTTTTTCTTTTTCCTTTCTTTTATTCATTTTTCTTTTTCTTTCTTCTCTTTCTTTCTTTTTTTTTCTTTTCTTTTCTTTCCTTTTTTTTTTCTTCTTTTCCTTTCTTTCTTTCTCCTTTTCCTTTCTTCCTTTTCCTTTTTTTTCCTTTCCTTTTCTTTTTCCTTCTTTTTCCATTTGCGTATCTCCGGCACTTACATTTCTTTAATTGTGCCGTTGATTCCGAAAGAGGGGTATGAAAGAAAACAAATAAGGCTCAAAGAGGTTGACAAAAGGGTAAAGTGTTTAGATAGCAGAACAAAACGCCTTCGTCATTTCAACTTCAAAATATGCCAAATACAAACAAGTACAATCAGAATAAAGAAACCATACACATCATCTCTTGACCGCATCGGAATTGATGGCCATTTCCACATATTTTCCTTCTATATCTGTCAGATATAATGTGCCATTCGACAACACTCTTACTCTTATTACCACGACCGACCCCCTGTCAATTTGGCCAACTTGCTTTTACGGGGATTTTTATGTTTTACTTGCCCCAGTTTCACATGGTTCGGGCGTCAAACAATCTCAAAATGTCCCAATCTGTTCTCATTTCCTCAAGTGTCCTTATCGTTTTCAAAATGGTCTCATTGCTTCGCAACTTTTGAAGATCAGACTGAGAATTATGCGTGCATGTCATGTCACTAGAACCGGCAAAAGGCAAAACAAAAAGTTAGAAAAGAACTAAACAAAGAAAATGATTGGAAGTTACAATAGATCGGAATTTGCATTAGACAAATGATGAAACAGTTCGAATAACAAAATATAAACAAAACAAACATGGATTGCAACCCTAGGATGAACTGAAACAAACCTAGACAACCCTAGACAAACCACTACGACTAAACAAGCTAGACAAAAATGAAAGGATAGGAGGGTTTGAACACAAGACAATATCCGGATTACAACCCTGCAAATAATCCGGACAACAGAAATGACAGCCAAATGGACCACCAAAGCTCCTCCCCAGCTGACTTAGGAATGGAAGCGTCTTTCCAATTACAAGCACGACATCTTAGCCACTAAGCTTCGCATCCATATTGCCATGACCACTATCTGCTTCAGTATCTTCAACTTCAGTCAACAAGTTCCCAAGAGTATTCTCATACCCCATGTCACCGGGCATCATCCCCACCAAGTGTGCCTCCTCATGTAAGGGATGCAGCGTGATATTCTGGGTGCCACTGTCTTGAATCAAATTTTCCTGGATCATCCTTTCTATTTCTCTTTTCAAATCCCGACAATTTTCCACATTGTGCCCCAGAGCATTGGAGTGGTATTCACACCTTTTAGATGAGTCAAAGCTTCTCGCACGTCGGTCCACCTGATTTGGAGGAATGGGTGCAATCATGTCATGTTGTTTTAACTTCTCAAATAAGCTTGCATAGGACTCTCCTATTGGTGTAAAACTATCTTTCAACTTTTGTTCCCTTCTATACCCCTGGCTTGGATGTGGGTTACAAGGTAATTGAAAATTTTGCAGAGGCTGGTGGAGATTTTGTAATACTCGTGCTCGCTTTCTTGGGTGATTTGGTGGCGAGTATGGGGGGTTCAGAGGCGGATAGTAATGCTTAGGGGGGTCGTGGAAAACCTGATGAGGCTGCACATACCTTCGAGATGTTCTCCTAGGACCTCTTCTCGACCCTGATATCACCATGATTTCTTCATCCCTCTCATTCGTGTTACCAGATTCAGTTTGGACAACTTGAGCTGCAGCTTTGAGAGCTGTTTGACTTATAATTCTGCCTGTCTTAAGACCGTTCTCCACCATTTCTCCCATTTTGATTGCTTCCGGGAAGGATTTACCCACTGCGGACGTCATGTATTGAAAATAATCTGGCTCTTGAGTCTGTAGAAAGACAGTGATTAACTCGTGGTCATCCATGGGTGGCTTAGCTGTAGTTGCCTGCTCTCTCCATTTGATGGCATATTCCCTGAAACTTTCAGTTGGTTTCTTTTTAGGTTAGAAAGGGAAATGCGGTCTGGGGCGATGTCGATGTTGTATTGAAACTGTTTGACAAAGGCCCGTGCCATGTCATCCCAGACGTACCAGCAAGATGTGTCCTGATCCAAAAACCATTCAGATGCTACTCCCGTGAGGCTTTCCCCAAAATAAGCTATAAGCAATTCCTCATTTCTTCCCACACCTCTCAATTGGTTGCAATACCTTTTCAGGTGGGCTATGGGGTCTCCATGTCCATTGTACTTTTCAAATTTTGGAACCTTGAAACCAGGCGGCAAGTGGACATCGAGGAACATGCATAGATCTCTGAAGGCAACGCTCTTTTGACCTGCCATTGCTTGCGTGTTTTTCAACCGTTGTTCTAATCTTTTCACTCTTTGGGTTATTTCTTCCTGTATTCTCTTTCGGGCAGGCTTCTCGATGTTTACAGGAAGCTTAAACGAGTACGAGTGGTACTCGGGAAAGTGGTACTGTTCTTGCTGTGTAGCAAATCGTGACTCGTGACAAGACTGTCCTTGGCCATTAGCCCAGGCTTGACGCATTTTGGTCATTTGTTGTTTCAGTGTTCTATTTTCCTCAACCACAATAGACCCTTATTGAATCCTCTGATCCTGAGTCTCTTGAGCATTCGTAACAGCTTCGATGTCAGTTATCATTTTCCTTGGATCTTGTGTTTCCAGCTTACCACAACCGACCACCTCAACTTTCTTCACAATTCAAAACAAAACATGTTAGAATGGATTGGGTCGGTCCTTATTATTAACAACATCTTTTCCATTTTTTATTCAATTCTTTTTTTTTGGTTTTGGTTGTGGTCGAATCCTATGTGGATTGCCTACGTATCGTGACCCCGCACGAATCAGACCAGGCGTAGTTCGTGCAAATAAAAGGTAAACGACAATAAAATATTTTTTGAAATTTTCCATTTTCATAATAACGACAAAACTGACCAACTTAACGATGCAATACAGACTCGAAAATCAAATGACCCATATACTCTAATCAAAAGAAATACAAACCCAAAAACAAAATGACAGATTCCTTCCCCTATATGCCAACTTTGACCCAAAAATCCGAACGGTATTCACTTGACCACTGACTCTTTTCTTGTTTTTTTTCAAAATTAAAATAAATGACCCGGTATTGCAAACACGACCTTCCTGCGCCTCAGGGGCAAAGATTTTAAGGATGTGAGGGTCAAAAATCAAAATACGACCAAAGGTGGCTGTTTATGCAAGGTCAGCCTTCCGGCGCCCCGTTTGGGAACATTTGGCTATTTTTGACAAAAACGGCATCACCTGGTTTATTTATGACAAAAATTAAAATTTTGATATTTTTTAGTTATTTTTGCAAAGGGGAGGTTGGACCCGACGAGGGTTGCCTACGTATCTCACGCCCTGTGAGAATCAAACCATGCGTAGTTCGGGCGAATTAACCAAACTATTTTAAAACATGACTCTTTTCCATTTTTATTTTTGGCATTTCATAAGCGAATAAAAACTATTTTTAGAAACAAGACTCTCTTTTTTTCCTTTTTCTTTTCAACAAATAAAACAACCTATTTTTCCAAGCTAAAAATAACAGACTCTTTTTCCTTTCATTTTCCATAGACAATAAAACAACCTATTTTTCCAAACTAAAAATAAAAGACTCTTTTTCCCTTCCTTTTTCAACAAATAAAGAAACAACTTATGTTTTCCAAACTAAAACAATGACTCTTTTTATCCTTTTCTTTTTCAACAACCAACTTTCCAAAATTAAAAGACTCTTTTTTTCTATTTTTCTTTGCTTTTTTTTTTAGTAAAACAAAATAAAACATTTTCCTTTTTTTTTATTTGCTCAAAATTTCGGCAGAGTTTCGCCAGTAATTGGTCATTGATTTTTATTTCTAAAATAATCAATTAACTCCCTAACTGATATTTCTTTTTTTTTCTCTTTTCTCTTTTTTTTCCCCTCAATTTTCCAACATTCCCGAGATTCAGAAACCGGTCAACATGCACGTTCGAAACAAATATATGTGCAAAGCAAGTAGGATGTATCAGGATGGTCTTTTCATTTCAGGTTGCTAGTCTTAGACGGACCCAACCCCTGTGTTGAGTCCCCTAAGTCAAATGCAACATGATGCAAATAATCGTTCCTACTAGGGATCCGACATGAAGTCACGTTATACTATGTTCAAAACCTGGGTCGGTGTTCTAGACTGTGTACCCGAGTGGACGACTCGAGTCGAGTAGGGGGCAACTTTCCGGGAACCAAAAGGCCATCCGGCTTAGTAACTTGTCCGACCTCTTTCTTATTTCAAGGTCTGACACTAACAGAATAGGGAGTCTCAACCAGTAAGCACATCCCCGGAGGTGAAGAGAGAAGGGTGTCGCCACAGTTTATATACAGTTCAGATAATATCAAAGCGGTAACATTTAGCACATTCAACACAAAACATGTAGGAAAATCAGATACAATCAAATACAACAATTTATCTAAGCTCGAATTCTGAACCCTGAACCAGAGATTCTGGGTTCTATTCCCCAGCAGAGTCGCCAGAGCTGTCACACCTCCTTTTCACCTACACCCCGCAAAGGTCATGAAGGAGTTTTTCCAATTAAAGGACAATCGGAATGGGATTTAATTATTAATTATTTAGAGTCGCCACTTGGGATATTAATGGTGTCCCAAGTCACCGGTTGAATCCCGAACCGAGGAAGTTTATGACTCTGTTAACAGTCCGCGAACCAGAAATCTGAGTAAGGAATTCTCTTAACCCAGGAGAAGGTGTTAGGCATTCCCGGGCTCCGTGGTTCTAGCACGGTCGCTCAACTGTTGTATTTGATTTTATCTGATTTTAACACATGCTAGCTTATGTGCCTTTTATTTAATTTTGAACCGCTTTTATTATAATTATTTTTTTTAAAAAAAGAATTGCAATGTCGTGAAATGTGTCTCGAACCATGTCGCAATCAATGCACCCGTGGTTGTTAATACATTTTTGACTCCGTTGAGATTTGGATTTGGGTCGCATCAATGCGCACCCGAGTTTTAAGAATGTAATTTTATTAAAATCGTACTTAAAGCAACTACGCCTTTAAATTTGCGCATGCCATGGAGAATTCAACTAATGGCACACCTCGACTTCTAAAGGATTAAAATTAATTAAGTGAGGGCCATGAGAATTTGCTAAATGGCCCGCCTCGAAATCTACTCAACTAAACGAATTGAAGATATTCATATTTAAAGCTAATTCAAAATTTAATACCACAACTACGTCACGGGAGCCGTACCCGTAGCTATGATGATTTATTTAATTAACGTGCCTAAAACAAGCTACGACTAGTCTAAAACACAACTTATGTTGCCAAGTAAAAGAAATATTTTTAAGGAATTAATCTTACATAAACAAAAATAACATTGCACCAAAAAGATGATAAAAAAACATACGAAGCCCAACTTAAATAACAGTAAAAAAAAACCATCCAATTATTAGCATGATAAACATACAGAAACAGACCATAAAACAATTAATCAATAGGATTAGGAAGAAACCCATAGTACCTGATAACGTAGATTCCATAGCAAAAGCATTAAAACTTTCTATTCCAGTGTCATCACAATCTCTCATTCTCAGAAGCACACAACAAAACATTTAAGCCAAATAATTTTCCATGTCTTGATCTAGTAGACAACTCCAAGTGAGATTTACAGCAGAATAAAGCCGACAAAACTTGAGCAGCGAACAACAAAAATGGCTTGGACGCCTTTGACCGGAAATTCGAACGGCAATCTCGATCGACCTTAGCTAAACCTTGACTGCTGGAGTTATTTTGGAGTTGCTTTTCATGGTGTTTTTCAGCAGGTATAAGAGTGATTTACAGCTGGTTTACATGGTGTTCTTTAGCTGGATCCCTGCCGTCAAAATGGAGTGGAAGGTGGTCGTTTTGAACTATTTTCACCGCTGCTGAGGGGTTGTTTTAGGATATGGTATGAGAGTTGGGCTAGGGAGAAGAGAGAAGTTGTCAATGGCTAAGCATGGCTACCAGCCTGACAGCTCGCCGGAGAAGATGACAGTATTGGGTGGTTCAGTGGTGGAGGAACAATGGCGCTAGGGTCTGTCTAAAGTTCCTTGAAGAAGATGAAGATCGTGGGGTCTCTAGCATGTGTATTGCGAGTGATTTTCCATTGTCTTAGGTCTTTTTCGCTTTTTGTTCGCTACTTCTTCTAATTTTGTCCAGAAGACGATGAAAAGGGCCCGGCTCTTCTGAAAAGTTGCGCAGCTTTTATCTCTATCCCCCTCGTTTCTTTTCATCCGTGTTTTATATAGTATCTATTCTAGGGTTTTTGGGTAGGGTTTTTAGGTTAAGGGGTATGGGCCTAGGAATTATGGGCTTGACAATTGTGGGCTAGGTCCAAAATTAGACCTGAAAATGGGTTGCTCGAGCCCAAGCTCTATTCCTTCGCTACGAACGAGAATAAAAATGCGGGCCCATTTATTAACTAGTCTTACTATTAAAATAATTATTAAAACAAAACTAACCATTAAACAAATCTATTTTTGTATTTTCAAACATTATATTAAAAATAAAAAATACGATACTATTTATATATATATATATATATATATATATATATTTTAGATTAAAAATGACTACAAAATATTAATGAACTTATTTTTTGTAATTTTTGTTTTCTTGTACTAAAATAAAGTAAAAGAGTCAAAATTACTTAAAATATCTATATTATGCCTAAATTAAATATTTTACGCTAATATATAAAAGATCTTGGGGAGGGTCAAAAATCACATGTCTACAGTGCGCAGTCCGTATAATTTTCCAGAAGGTTCTTATGTGAAAAATGGATTAAATTGTGAACTAGAGCTATAAAACTCAACTGAGTTGACTTCGGTCACCATTTTGGGGCAAACGAACTCGGATAAAAGTTTTGACAATTTCAGTAGTTCCGTATCGTGATTTGGGACTTGGTCATATGCCCGAAATCGAATTTAGAGGTCCCTAGATCAAATTATCGCCATTTAATGGAATCTAGAAATCTAAGGTTAAAGATTTCTTAAGTTTGACCGGAGATTTAACTTTTTGATATCGGGGTCAGAATCCAGTTCTGAAAATTTTCATAGCATTGTTATGTCATTTATGACTTGTGTGCAAAATTTGAAGTCAATCGGACTTGATTTGATAGGTTTTTGCATCGAATATAGAAGTTGGACGTTCTTAGTTTCATTAGGCTTGAATTGGGGTGTGATTCACGATTTTAGCATTATTTGATGCGATTTGAGGTTTCGACTAAGTCCGTATCATGTTTTAGAACTTGTTGGTGTATTTTGTTGAAGTCCCGAGGGCCTCAGGTGGATTTCGAAAGGTTAACGGATATAAAAAGGCTGCTGAATTTTCTCTTTGGACAACTGTTGATTTTTTTCCACAGCATGTGAACAGTATTCGTAAATAGTACTAGTAAACAGTACCGTGAACAGTACCCATAAACAGTACCCGTAAATAGTACGTGAACAGTACCTAAACTTTTTCTAGACAGAATGTTTTTTGAAAATGGGACTTCGTTCCATTTTCCATTTTTATCAAATTGGAGCTCGGGGAGAGGCAATTTTCGGGAGATTTTCAGAGAAAACAACGGGATAAGTGTTCTTAATTTTGGTTAGATTACCCGAATCTATTACTAGTTTTGGCATTAAATCTGTGAATTTAGTTGGAAGAGTTTGAAAACCCTCTCAGATAGATTTGAGGGTCGAAATATTATCGAAATTTAGTAATTTTGGTATGGTTAGACTCAGGGTTGGATAAGGTTTCATATTTCGCAACTTTTGTCGAATTCCAAGACGTGGGCCCCACGAGCGAATTTTTAGTGCAATTTCGAATTTTTAATGGAAAATGTAGAATTTCATATGGAATTAATTCCTATAATTTTTATTGACTGAATCGAATTATTTATGGCTAGATTTGAGAATTTCTAGCACGAATTCGCGAGGCAAAGGCTTGTTGGAATTTTGAATTGGTTGCAAAGCGAGGTAAGTGTTTGGTCTAACCTTAGCTTGAAGGATTAAGAGTTGTGTCTTATTTGCTACATGTTAATTGTGGAGTACGACGTATAGGCATGGTGACGAGTATCTATACGTTGGTGTCAAGCATGCCCGTGAGTCTTGTATTATAATTCTTATGGCCCCGTTGTAGTTTATTGCGCTTCATATGTTATTATCATCATTGTTCCTTTGCCGGGATGTTTGTTTGATATTATTGTTCCCTTGCTGGGATGTTGTTGAAATATCATTGTTCCCTTGCCGGGAAGTTGTTATATTGCTCTTGTTCTCTTGCCGGGATTCCTTGTGATTATTGTTGGCTTGTAACTGGGAGTGGGTGGTACGCCTACCACAAGATATAATGAAATGGGAGCGGGTGGTACGCCTACCACAAGTTATAATGAAATGGGAGCGGGTGGTAGGCCTACCACAAGATATAATAAAATGGGAGCGGGTGGTACGCCTACCACAAGATATAATGAAATGGGAGTGGGTGGTACGCCTACCACAGGATATAATGAAATGGGAGCGGCTACCACAAGATATAATGAAATGGAAGCGGGTGGTACGCCTACCACAAGATATAATGAAATGGGAGCGGGTGGTACGCCTACCACGAAATACATGAAATGGGAGCGGGTGGCACGCCTGCCACGAGATACAGGAAATGGGATCGGGTTGCACGCCTGCAACAAGATGTGAAAAGAAAGTGAAATCTGCCTTTTTTTTTCTTTTTTTTTGTTAGTGGTTGGATTTTGATCCTTTATAATTCTCTTGATATTCTGTTTTTACCTTTTTTTTATATGTTCAATACTCCAAATTTCAACAATTGTTACATTTTTAACTCAATTGATTTCTCAATTAAATTTTTCTTAAACCGTTTGAGGTTGTACTTTACTTAAAAAGGATTTTTTACTATGTTTTGATTTATTGATTTCTCGTATTAAAGGTAATGATTCATTCGATATTGTACTTTAATTTAAAAGGTATTTTCTTTATCAAATGATTTCTAAAAATAACTTCATCTTTTCTTATTGATTTCCTAATTGGGTTGGAAGCTGTACTCTACTTTATGTTAAGTGAATGAGGCGTCACAAGGTAACCTTTACTCGAAAGAATTATATTCGAAAGATGCTTATTAGAAAGATATTTATTTAAAAGAAATATATTCGAAATATATTCATTGAAAAACATATTATCTTAGAGATTATTACTTGAAGGATTTATAGGCGAAAGATTTATTTTTGAAGGACTTGATAAATTGATTGCACTTGTATCTATTATTTGTTGAGAAACATTTATGGTGTTCTTGTTGCCTGCTATTTATATCACTGGTTGATCATTGTTGCCATCATTGTTATATGCTTCCTATTATTTTGTACGCTATATTGCACAAGTTTATTTGGTAGTCTGGTCCTAGCCTCGTCACTACTTGTGATGACCCAAAATGTCACCTTTAAATTAAATAACTATCTCGATATTGTAAGACCTTGAAAAGTGGTATCAATAATTCCTCGACTTGTGTGCGCAGTTCATATAATATTTCGGAAGATTTTTATGTGAAAAATGGATTAAATTGTGAATTAGAGCTTTAAAACTCAATTGAGTTGACTTCGGTCAATATTTTGAGCAAACGAACCGGGATCCAAGTTTTGACAATTCCGGTAGTTCCGTATCGTGATTTGGGACTTGGTCATATGTCCGAAATCGAATTCGGAGGTCCCTAGCTCAAATTATCGCCATTTAACAGAATCTAGAAATCTAAGGCTAAAGATTTCTTAAGTTTGACCGGAGATTTGACAAACGACCCCGGAATGGAATTTTGATGATTCCAATAATTTCGTATGGTGTTTTGTACTTAAGAGCATATTCAGATTTGGATTTGGAAGTCCGTAGGACAAGTTGACGCGTTTTGGCGAAAGTTACAAATTTGAAGGTTTTTGAGAAGTTCGATCGAGAGTTGACTTTTTGATATCGGGGTCGAATTCCAATTCCGGAAGTTGGAGTAGGTCCGTAATATCGAATGTGACTTGTGTGCAAAATTTGAAGTCATTCCGGAATGATTTTCGTAAGGTTTGAGACACTTAGTCTCTTTTAAGGAAGCTTAAGTTGGAAAAGACAATCGGATGTTGACTTATGTGTTAGAGGGATCGGATGTGAGTTATGATGGTTCGGTTAGCTCCGGGAGGTGATTTATGACTTAGGAGCATGATCGGAAGGAGTTTTGGAGGTTCGTAGTAAATTTAGGCTTGAATTGGCAAAGTTGATATTTTTGGCATTTTCCGGTTGATAGGTGAGATTTTGATATAGGGGTCGGAATAGAATTCCGAGAGTTGCAATAGTTCTGTTGTGTCATTTGGGATGTGTGTGCAAAATTTCATATCATTCGGACGTGGTGTGGTTGGGTTTTTGATCAAAAGAGTAATTTAGAAGATTTTGAAATTCTTAGGCTTGTATCCAATGCGAATTTGGTGTTGTGATGTTGTTTTGAGCGTTCCGAAGGTTGGAATAAGTTTGAATAATGTTATGGGATATGTTGGCATGTTTGGTTGAGGTCCCAGTGGCCTCAGGTGAGTTTCGGGTGGATAAACGGACTATTTCATCTTTGGAAAAGTTGCAGATATTTTTTGAGGAGTCTAGTTTGGAAGCTCATATCTTGCAATCTATAAGTAATCAAAACAATTGCAAAACATAAAAATTGTAGTCCTTACGGTCTAGTTTCCAGGAAGTTAAACCATTCATGATTTGGATATTCTATCAGAAAGTTATGATGGATCGAAGATGGCTGGTGGAGCAATTTCGATAGAATCTGATGCACTTTAGAAGCTCATATCTCGGAATATATAAAGAGTTATATGGTGTACAACCTATCAAATGAAAGATCTTTGAGTCTAATTTCTAAATCTTTAAACCGTTGTCATTTGGATATTTTCACAAGGAGTTATGAGCATTTTAACAGAAGGTGTATATCAGGGGAAAATGGTAAGAGGATGTACAACCTGCACAACACAAGGTACAACTCGATGAAGCATGGGCAGATTGTTTTAAACACGAGTTTTAGCTCATTTCTTTCATTCCTTTCATTTGTCTTGGACGATTTTGGAGAGCTCAAGGAGGGAGTTTTACCAAGCAACACTAGGTAAGTGATTCTTCCTATTTTTGAGTTAAATATGTGATCTTACATGGATTTAGACATGAAAATCAGTAGAAAAAGGTGGAGTTGGAGCTTGAGATTATGAGACCTTCTATGGATGATTTGAAGGGTCAAAGGAACTCCGATTTTCGAGTTCTTTATATGTACGGACTCGTGAGATGATGAAGGACATTTTGGTATAAAGTTTTTCCAGTTCCGGAATGCGAGCCCGGGGGTCGGGTTTTGACTGATTTCGGGTTTTGTGTTTAAAATCGATATTTTTCAATTGGAATTCATTCATTTAGCATAATTTGATGATAAAAATCTGAACTTGGTAGATTTGAAGCACTTGGAAGTTGGGTCGAGAGGCAAGCATGTTGTAGAGTAGCTTTTCGGGCTAGTTCGAGGTGAGTAATGATTGTAAATGTTGTCCCGAGGGTATGAAACCCTGGATTTCACTTCGTTGTGCTACTTTGAGGTGACACACGAGCTAGATGATGAGCGTGGGGTCATGCACCGTTGGGGATTGTGACTTAGTCCGTCCCGTATGACTGTTAAACCGTGTATTTGATTGAAAACTGTTTGATATCATTGTGTTTTGGAAAGTATTATCATGTTTTGGGTTGAATGCCATATTTGGGCCTCGTGCCAGCTATTTTGGACCTTTAAGGGTTTTTTTACTACTATTCTTCACTGTTTTGACTTCATATTTATACTCAGTTATGCTGTATTCTACTGTTTTCATAACTCAGCCATATTTACTCCGTTTTGATACTTTAAATGATATTTTGGACTGAGCATCATGTTTTACTGTTGCCTGAGTGGCATGAGAGGTTTCTGACTGAGTGAGGCCGAGGGCCTGTGTTGTGAGGATACTATGGGATCGGGCTGTGCGCCGCAACAATGTTATACTGATTCATGATTTTGAGGCCAAGAGCCTGATTTGTTATGCCACGAGGTGGCTTGTTGATATGAGGCCGAGAGCCTATTTGATTATGCCACGAGATGGCTTGTTATTGTGCTTGGGCCGTAAGGGGCCCCTCCAGGAGTCTGTACACCCCCAGTGAGCGCGGGTACCCAGTGTGAGTGATATGATGTAGCCCGAAGGGCTGTTATTGTTTCATATTGTTGCCCGAGGGGCTGTTCTTGATCCATGTTTTGCCCGAGGGCGGTTCTTGATTCATGTTATGCCCGAGGGGCTGATTATGAGTGATTGTGAGGTAGCCCGAGGGGTAGGTTCTGTTGATTTTATGTCCGAGGGGCGGTTTATGGTACATGTTTTGCCCGATGGGCTTTTTACATTTCTATCATTTTTACTCACTGTTTTATTACTCGTTTGAAACTATTGAAAGATATTTTTATAAGGTTTTACTGAAACTGAGCTTGATTTAGGAAGTAAAGGATTTCTGTACTGTTTTGGAAATGTACTGCATTTGCTGTAGCGTTATGACGTGGTTTACTTGTTTTCTTACTGCTCAGCTTTCATTTATTATTATTATTCACTGAGTCGGAGTACTCACATTACTCCCTGCACCTTGTGTGCAGATTCAGGTATTATTAACTGAAAATGAAAAACAAAACAAACCAAAAAAATAAGAAGAGGGATATAGAAGATTTACGTTTAATTTAGGATAGAGTTGATATTAATTACTTTCATTAATAATATTTTTTTCTAAGTATTACTTATTAATTTTATCCTAAAATTGCCAAATGACTTCTTATTAGCTTGCTACTTTGTTTCACCACATTACAAACCATCCTCTTATTTTAAGTAATTATTAATTTTATCCTAAAATTGCCAAATGACTTCTTATTAGCCTGCTACTTGGTTTCACCACATTACAAACCATCCTCTTACTTTATGTATTAAAAATTATTGATATAGATATGAATATTGCTGTCACTACCCCAACCCCGGCCGTGATGGCGCCCAACACAATGCTAGGCAAGCCCGACCAACTAACATCTCACAACCTCTTTTTTTATAATTCAATACCGATTTTCGGGATTTAATACCAATTTAATATAAATAGAAGTATGAATTTAACAGATGAAATGTGCGGAAACCAGAATCATGAAAAAAAAATCTCTTTAAAACAGCCCACTGATCCGGTGTCACAAGTCTGAACCTCTAATACAAGGTTTCAACAATCTAATACAGAATTATGTCTAGAATGCGGAATGATAAGTGGAGATAGAAGGAGAAATCGGGTCTGCGAACACCATGCAGCTACCTCGATAACTCTGATGAAGACAAAACGGCAGGAAAACTCGCTCTATGCCTCAGGAATACCTGTACCTGCACACATGGTGCAGGGAGTAATGTGAGTACTCCGACCCAGTGAGTAATAACAATAAATAATGGCTGACAGTGTGAAATTACGTAAAGGCACTAAGCATTTCTATATCAACAGTAAAATCATTTAAGCAATAGTGAATGAGGAAATCATGTGAAATTCTTTAAACTAGGTAAAACAGATATAGTCAGTATGAATCAGCTCCTCAAGCCTTTCAGTTCATTTATTCGTTCTTATCCTCAGTTCTCAATTTCATATACTTCTCACGATAACCGAATAAAAAAAATATATATATATACCGCTGCGACGTGCAGCCTGATCCGTATATCGCTGTGGCGTACAACCCGATCCATAATAACAATAGTCGACTGCGCTCACTGGGGGTGTGCAGACTCCGGAGGGGCTCCTTCAGCCCAAGCGCTATATAATTGCTACGACGTGTAGCCCGATCCATATAAGTAGTTGCTGCGGCGTGCAACCCGATCCATAATATGTATAATATATATATATCTGCTGCGGCACGCAGCCCGATCCATATCATATAAAATATCCTCACTATTAGGTCCTCGACCCCTATCAGTCATTTAAAAATCACAGCTTCTCGTGCATAATGTATGGCCGGGATCTCAGCCCTCATATCTCTCTCTATTTATGACTAACATTTCGAAAATCCGGTTCATATCATTCTTAAACAATTGGAAACATGACTGAGGATATAAATTCTTTAACAAAGTAAGTGAGGAAAACCAGTCAAAAATCCCCTAAGGGTTCTACAGGTCGGCACAAGGCCCCAAGCATGGCAACAAGCCCAATTCACAACAGTAAAGTATATGTCTCAATCAAAAATGTAGTAAAATATCATTCGGGATGGACCAAGTCACAATCCCCATAGCATTGAACCTCACGCTCGTCACACAACGTGTATCTCAACTTAGTATAGCACTACGTTGTGCAATTCCGAGGTTTCAAACCCTCAGGACATCATTTAAAATCATTACTCACCTCAAACTGGCCAAAACCCTAGCTCGCTATGCCCTTGCCTCTCAAATTGGCCTCCACGCGTGTCGAATCCTGATGAATTTCTTGAAAAACATTCAAAAAATCGCCAAAATCCGAGCTCTATAGGTCAAAAATATCAAATAAAACCCCAAACCTCGTATTTATATAGAGTACCCTTCAGGTCAAACTCATGCGGCCGCGTCCCACTTCATGCGGCCCGCGTCCCTCTCCATGCGGCCGCATGCCATGGTCACACGGTCCGCGTCAGTGAAGTTCAGAGAAGCTGCCAAACCCATTCATACGGCTGCACCACAACTTTGTGCGGTTCGCGCCAGTCTTCATGCGGCTGCATTCCGTCTTTGTGCGGGCCGCACAACACTCACCGCGGGCGCACCTATTTTTGTGCGGGCCGCATGGGTGAGTTCTGGGGCCTGCAACCCCTGTAGGCCTGCTACAACTATGATTTTTGCACTAAAACATCTCGGAACCTACCCGGAACTTAAAACCAATTGTACCAACACATCTCATGACATCGTTCAAACTTGCTCAAAACTTCGGAATGCTCACAACAACATCAAATCACCAATTTAACATAGGATTCAGGCCTAAGAGCTCCAAAAACTCTTAAATTATGCTTTCGATCAAAAGGTCTATCAAATCTCGTCCGAATGACTTGAAATTTTGCACACACATCCCAAATGACACAATGAAGCTACTGCAACTCTCAGAATTCCATTCCAACCCCTATATCAAAATCTCGCCTATCAACCGGAATTTGCCAAAATCTCAATTTCGCCAATTCAAGCCTAAATCCTCTCTACGACTCCAAAACCCATTCCGATCGCGCTCCTAAGTTACAAATCACTTCCCGAAGCTAACCGAACCATCAGAACTCACTTTCGAGCCTTCTAACACATAAGTCAACATCCGATTGACTTTTTCAACTTAAGCCTTCTTAAAAAAGACTAAGTGTCTCATTTCTTACCAAATCCTCTCTGAACTCGAACTAATCAACTCGATCACATAAAACACGGATAATGAAGCGTAAAGAAGCTGAAATGGGGGAAATGGAGTGGTAACTCATAAGACGACTGGTCGGGTAGTCACATCCTCTCCAACTTAAACAAACGTTCGTCCTCGAACGTGTCAAGAAACATACCTGAAGCCTCGAACAGGTGAGGATATCTACTCCACATATCCCTCTCGGACTCCCAGGTAGCCTTCTCCACGGACCGACCTCTCCACTGCACTTTCACTGAAGCTATATCCTTTGACCTCAACTTCCGAACCTGACGACCCAAAATAGCTACTGGCTCCACTCAACTTTCCTTTCTTCCCAAATCTCATAACACCCATCATGGGCAAAACCTTCAGTAAGACCTTCTTACCATTCATGTAGGGTACATCTCGAACCTTCCGGTCCGCATAGCTCTTCTGACGTGACTGAGCTGTACGAAGTCTTTCCTGAATCACCTTCGCTTTCTCTAAGGCATCCTGAACCAAGTCTGTTCCCAACATCCTAGCCTCGCCAGGTCCGAACCAACCAACTGGAGATCTACACCGTCTCCCATACAAAGCCTCATATGGTGCCATCTGAATGTTGGACTGATAGCTGTTGTTGTAGGAAAACTCTACAAGCGGCAGAAACTCATCCCAAGAACCTCCGAAATCAATAACACAGGCGCGCAACATGTCCTCCAGTATCTGAATAGTGCGCTCGGATTGTCCGTCCGTCTGAGGATGAAACGCTGTGCTCAACTCTACCTGAGTACCTAACTCTCTCGGCACGGCTCTCCAAAACTGCGAAGTAAACTGAGTACCTCTGTCTGAGATGATGGAAACCGGAACATCATGCAACCGAACAATCTCTCGGATATAAATCCCTTCCAACCGCTCTGAAGAATAGGTAGTACACACAGGAATGAAGTGCGCAGACTTGGTCAGCCGATCCACAATCACCCAAATAGCATCAAACTTCTTCAAAGTCCGAGGAAGTCCAAGCACAAAGTCCATAGTGATCCTTTCCCACTTCCACTCGGGAATAACCATCTGTTGAAGCAAGCCACCCGGTCTCTGATGCTCATATTTCACCTGCTGACAATTGAGACACCGAGCTACAAATCCCACAATATCTTTATTCATTCTTCTCCACCAATAGTCTTGCCTCAAATCCTGATACATCTTCGCGGCACCCGGATGGATAGAATACCGCGAGCTATGGGCCTCTTCCAGAATCAACGCTCTAAGCCCATCCACATTGGGCATACAAATCCGGCCCTGCATCCTCAACACACCATCATCACCGATGGTCACATCTCTGGTATCACCATGCTGAACTCTATCCTTAAGGACAAGCAAATGCGGATCATCATACTGGTGCTCTTTGATGCGATCATATAAGGAAGACCTAGAAACCACACAAGCCAATACCCGATTGGGCTCCGAAATGTCCAATCTCACAAACCGATTGGCCAGGGCCTGAACATCAACTGCAAGAGGTCTCTCCCCAACTGGAATATATGCCAAACTCCCCATACTCACTGCCTTTCAGCTCAAAGCATCGGCCACTACATTGGCCTTTACCGGATGGTACAGAATAGTGATATCATAATCCTTAAGCAACTCCAACCATCTCTGCTGCCTCAAATTAAGATCCTTTTGCTTGAACAAATGCTGAAGACTGCGATGATCAGTGAACACCTCACAAGATACGCCATACAAGTAATGCCTCGAAATCTTCAATACATGAACTATGGCAGCCAACTCCAAATCATGAACGGGGTAGTTCCTCTCATAGGGCTTCAACTGACGAGAAACATAAGCAATAACTCTACCCTCTTGCATCAACACTCAACCAATCCCGACTCTCGAAGCATCACAATACACAGTATATGAACCTGAAGCTGATGGCAAAACCAACACTAGAGCTGTGGTCAAGGCTGTCTTGAGCTTCTGAAAGCTCTCCTCACACTCATCCGGCCATACAAATGGAGCACCCTTCTGGGTCAACTTGGTCAAGGGCGATGCAATGGAAGAAAATTCCTGAACAAACCGGCGATAATAGCCTGCTAACCCAATAAAGCTACGAATCTCTGTGGCTGAGGACGGTCTGGGCCAACTCTGAACCGCCTCTATCTTCTTCGGATCAACCTGTATACCTTCGCTGGGCACCACGTGCCCCAAGAAAGCCACTGAACTGAGCCAATACTCACATTTGGAGAATTTTGCATAAAGCTTCTCCTCCCTCAGTCTCTGCAACACAACTCTCAAATGTTCCGCGTGCTCCTCCTGACTACGCGAGTACACCAGAATATCATCAATGTACAATAACGAACGAATCCAGATAAGGCCGAAATACACTGTTCATCAAATGCATGAATGCTGCTGGGGCATTGGTTAGCCCGAAGGACATAACAAGAAACTCATAATGACTATATCTGGTCCTGAAAGCAGTCTTAAGAATATCTGAATCCCTGATCTTCAACTGGTGATAACCCGAACGGAGATCAATCTTGGAGAACACCCTCGCCCCGTGAAGCTGATCAAATAAATCATCAATGCGAGGCAAAGGATACTTGTTCTTGATTGTTACTTTGTTCAATCGCCTATAATCAATGCACATTCTCATCGTGCCATCCTTCTTCTTCACAAACAAAACCGGTGCACCCCAATGGGACACACTAGGCCAAATGAACCCCTTATCTAGGAGTTCCTGAAGCTGTTCTTTCAATTCCTTCAACTCTGCTGGTGCCATACGATATGCGGAATAGAAATGGGCTGAGTGCCCGGTACCAGGTCAATACCAAAATCAATATCCCTGTCCGGCGACATGCCTGGCAGGTCTGCAAGAAAAACATCGGGAAAATCCCTCACAACTGGGACAAAATCAATACTAGGAGTCTCGACTCCAACATCCCTCACAAATTCTAGATATGAAAGGCAACCCTTCCCAACTATACGCTGAGCCTTCAAGAAAGAGATCACTCTATTAGGGATATAATCAGTCACACCACGCCACTCGATCCGCGGTACACCTGGCATAACCAAAGTGAATGTCTTAGCATGACAGTCTAGAATAGCATGAAACGGAGCTAGCCAATCCATGCCCAAAATGACATCAAAATCCACCATGCTCAATAGAAATAGATCCACTCGGGTCTCCAGATCCCCAATAGTCACCACACATGACCGGTACACACGGTCTACAACAACAGTATCGCCCATTGGGGTAGATACATGAACAGGTAAATCAAGAAACTCACGAGGCATACCCAAATAACGAGCAAAGTATGATGACACATAAGAAAAGGTGGAAACGTGATCAAATAATACAGAGGCATCTCTGTGGCAGACTGAAACAATACCTGTAATGACAACATCTGAAGCAATAACATCTGGCCTGCTAGGAAGTGCATAGAAACGGGCCTGACCACCCCCTGATCGACCTCCCCCTCTAGGGAGACCCCTGGCTGCCTAACCTCCACCCCTAGCTGGCTGGGCGGGTGGTGATGTAACTGGAGCAGAAGTCGAGGGCTGACCCCTTTGCTGATACTGACCATCGTGAAGTCGAGGACACTGCCTCCTCATATGCCCAAACTCTCCGCACTCGTAACAACTACCCGGTGCTGGAGATGGGGACTGAAGGGAACCCCTGGCACCAGAATGTCCAGAAGAAGGACCTGCCACGGAAGAACCCTAGACTGATGGGGCACGAGATGAACTCTGAACTGGAAGGGCGCTGAGTGATGACTGGCCCTGCTGTGACCCATGATAACCACAACCTGAGGATGCCCCACGATACTTTGGACGGGCCGACTGAGCGGGCCTAAAAGAACGACCTCCACCCTGCTGGAATTGGCCCCTCGAAAGAGCACCACTAAAACTGCTAGAGCCTCGAGGCCTCTTGGCCTCCCTCTCCTCTCTATCCTGATAGCGAACCATCTCAATCTCCCGAGCGATATCAACCACCTCCTCGAATGTAGCACCCAATACTCTCACTCTAGTCATTAAGATACGAAGATGGTAGTTAAGGCCATCCACAAATCTCCTGATCACTCCCGGTTAATTGGAACCATCCAAACAGCATGACGAGCCAACTCAGAATACCTCGCCTCATACTGTGACACAGTCATATCTCCCTGCTTTAGCCACTCAAACTACCTAAGCCCCCCCTGCGAGATTGCGGTACATACTTTTCCAATAAGAGAGTGGAGAACTCCTTCCAAGTCAGGGGCGCTGCACCAACCGGCCTACGCCTCTCATACGCCTCCCACCAAGTGAAGGCAGCCCCGGTAAACTGAAAGGTGGTAAATTCCACACCACTAGTCTCAAGAATCCCTGCTATACGGAGCATCCGCTGACACTTATCAAGAAAACCCCGGGCATCCTCACCCTCGGCACCACTAAATGACGGAGGCTGGAGTCTACCAAACCTCTCAAGACGACGCTGCTTATCGTCCGGCATGACTGGCACAACAAACTCCTGAGCTGGTGCAACTGGCTGAGCTGGCGGTGCCCCCGGTGTCTGTAGTCCCTGTACTACCTGCTCAGGTGTGCGAGCAGCGGGGGTCTGATTGCCTCCCCCGACCTGTGAAGTAGCTGCTGCTGTGGTGGCTGAAACTGCCTGAGCCAGGCCCTTGCAAATCTGTGTCAAGGCCTCCTGTAGACCCGGGATCACGATGGGCACTACTGGTTCCTGAACCGGTGGTGCTGCTGGAGCTTGATCCGGAGTTGGGGCAGCTGGTGGGTCAATAGGTGCTGCACTCGCTACCCTGCCTCTACCACGGCCACGACCGTGCCCACGACCTCTAGTGACCTCAGTGGGTGGCACTGGTGGTCATCCGCCCCGTCCGGTAGCGCGAGTCCTCTCCATCTGCGAGAGAATAGAATAACGGAAGTTTAGTACTCGGACCAACAAGTTAGCACGACAAGAGTTTCAAGAATATGAAATTTTCTTAAAGGTTCTGCAGCCTCTCGAGGATAAATACAGACGTCTCCGTACCGATCCGCGAGACTCTACTAAACCAGCTCATGACTCGCAAGACCAAGTAACCTAAGCTCTGATACCAACTTGTCACGACCCCAACCCCGGCCGTGATGGCGCCCAACACAATGCTAGGCAAGCCCGACCAACTAACATCTCACAACCTCTTTCAATACCGATTTTCGGGATTTAATACCAATTTAATATAAATAGAAGTATGAATTTAACAGATGAAATGTGCAGAAACCATAATCATGAAAAAAAAAATCTCTGTAAAACAGCCTACTAATCCGGTGTCACAAGTCTGAGCCTCTAATACAAGGTTTCAACAATCTAATAAAGAATTATGTCTAGAATGCAGAATGATAAGTGGAGATAGAAGGAGGAATCGGGTCTGCGAACGCCATACAGCTACTTCGATAACTCTGATGAAGACAGAACAGTAGGAAAACTCGCTCTATGCCTCAGGAATACCTGTACCTGCACACATGGTGAAGGGAGTAATGTGAGTACTCCGACCAAGTGAGTAATAACAATAAATAATGGCTGACAGTGTGAAATCACGTAAAGGCACTAAGCAGTTCTATATCAAAAGTAAAATCATTTAAGCAACAGTGAATGAGGAAATCATGTGAAATTCTTTAAACCAAGTAAAACAGATATAGTCAGTATGAATCAGCTCCTCAAGCCTTTCAGTTCATTTATTCGTTCTTATCCTCAGTTCTCAATTTCATAAACTTCTCACAATAACCGAATCAAAAAATATATATACCGTTGCGGCGTGCAGCCCGATCCGTATATCACTGTGGCGTACAGCCCGATCCATAATAATAATAGTTGACTGCGCTCACTGGGGGTGTGCAGACTCCGGAGGGGCTCCTTCAGCCCAAGCGCTATATAATTGCTACGACGTGTAGCCCGATCCATATAAGTAGTTGCTGCGGCGTGCAACCCGATCCATAATATGTATAATATATATATATCTGCTGCGGCACGCAGCCCGATCCATATTGTAAGCACGTGATTTTTGACCCTCCCCGAGAATTTTCACATTTTTAGTGTGAATATGTGAAATTGGGTCTAGTATAGCTATTTTAACTATTTTTCCTTTATTTCGTTGCAAAAAGAAAAATTACAAAAAAAGGTATATATATAAATTTTAGTTTATGTATCTCTCATCAACTTGAAAAATACAAAATTGCACTTTATTTTTGTACTTTATATAAATTCAAAAATTACAAAAAAATATAATTCTATTAATGTTTTGTAGTCGTTTTAATTTTGGAAAAATACAAAAAATATTACTTTTTATTTTTTTCTTTATTAAAAACGAAAATTACAAAAAATAGTTTTATTAATATTCTATAATCATTTTAACTTTGAAAAATACAAAAAAATATTACTTCATATTTTATCTTAATATTTAAGAAAAACGAAAATTACAAAAAAAATAGTTTCATTAATATTTTGTAGCTATTTTAAATCTTTAAAAAATATTTTAAAAATATATAGTTTTGTTGAATACTAGTCTTATTTTTGGTAGTTATTTTTGCTTACATAGGACTAGTTAAGCAACGTGTTCCTATTTCTCGGGTCCGGGCAAAAGAATAATATTCGGGTTTAAACTACCCGGTTTTAGGCCTAATTTTCGGACCTAGCCCATAATAAACAGTGTCCAGGACACATGGGGAACCCCACCACGCGTGGGGGACATATGCCTTGAACCCCACCACGCGTGGGCTCATTTTTCATGGCAAACCATGCCAAATACACGGACTACACATTTGACAAGGGGAGGGATTTTGAGAATTTTGAAAAAAAAAAAAAAGAAAACATGTACTGTTTATCTTCTTCTTCTTAAGAAGAAGAAGCAGAAGAGAACGGAAAAAAGGAAAAAACGAAAAAGAAACGAAACCTAGAGAGGAAGAACGGAAAAAAAACCAGTGACCACACGGACCCTCCTCCTCCCAGCTCCACCATCGTCACCTTCCCCCAGCCCGCGAGCTCCAGCTCCATTTCCGCCTCGCCTGCGTCGACCAAACGACACCTCCAAACGACCACAAACCCAAACCAGTCCAACCCCGTCTCCTCCCAAACTCCTCCGAACGACCGCCATCGTCGACCACCACCAACACTCCATTAACGAACCAGTCCAGCATCGTCAGTCCGGCACCCCCACGCACCATCTCCATCGACCTACTGTCACAAACGCCCGCCTCCATTAACGCCGGCACCCCTACTATCGAAAACCACCAACTTCACGTCCAAAACCACCAACATCACCAAACGTCCGACTCCCTCACGTCAGCTTCCCGTCATTGCAGCCTCATCGCCTTGCCCAAGCGATCCCTTCTGCTTTAACTCCTCGTATCGATCTGCGGCGTCGAAAAGAATAGAACCAGCAGTCAGCCAACGCCTCGGGTCGTCGACAGTCTTGGTCCGAGTCTTCTGTTTCAGTCCGTTGAGGTCGTCTCTTGTTCGTCGAGGTCCGGTACGTCGAGGTTGTTCGTCGAGGTCGATGTAGAGGGTTGGCCCGTGGCTCTATCCATTTTCTGTTTTTTTTCAGGTTAGTAAACCTCAAAGGGAAACGTTACGTTGAATGTTTGAGATGCAATATAAAATTGGTATGGAAATTTTCTGCCTATGTTTCACCGTATGCATTTTAGTTCGTTTTGTGTTATGTTATTATTGTTTAATTGATGTCATTTGATTTAGTTGTATTAGTAGTCCCAAGATTAGTATTGTTATTATTTACGTTCAATGTGTTATGTTATTATTGTCTTAGTTTATTTGGACAAAATTAGTATTAGTGCATGTTGTTGCTACGCCCGAAACACTCATTCGCTTAACTTCTTTTATCAAATCTTGACAAGTTATAAGATTGTAGTTGGGAAGAAGCCGTAAGGTTTATCATTGTTTAAAGGCGTAAAAATGGCATCCCTTTAAAAATATAAAAAATAAAAATAAATAATAATAATAAAAAAAAATAATAAAGAATAAAATGAGACGAGCCTCGCCGAATAAAAGGGACAAATTGTGGGGCCCTCACAAAATATATGTATTAAATACTTAGGTTCCGGGATGGACCGTTTAACAAATTTCACGGCCCTCCCCAAAAATAATAATGCGCTAGTTGCTTTAGGCGCGCCTTTAATAATGTTATCTCCTTAAACTCGGGTGCACATTTATGTGACCCAAATCCAAATCTCAATGGAGTCGAAATATGTCTTTAGTCACGGGCGCATTGATTGTGGCGTGGCCCGAGATGCATTTCCATGACGTTGCAAATTCTTAAAAAAAATAAGAATGAGATGAGCCTCGCCGAATAAAAATACAGATTGCGGGGCCCTCAGTAAATACTTGTTTAAAATTACTTAGAATTCAGGAGGGTTGTTTAGCGAATTTCACGGCCTCCGCAAAATAATAACGCGATAGTCTCTTTAGGCGCACCTTTAATAATCTAATTTTCTTAAACTCGGGTGTGCATTTCATGCGACCCAAATCCAAATCCTAAAACATCAAATAAAATATGTTTCGGATTGTGGGTGCATTTCATGTGACACAGTCCAAAGATATATTTTAAGCGATGTTCACATTCTTGTAAAAACAATAATAATAAAGCGGTTAAAAGATAAATTTGCACATAAGTTCATAGTGTATTAAAAATCAGATAAATAAGCCAAATATAACAGTTGAGCGACCGTGCTAGAACCACGGAACTCGGGAATGCCTAACACCTTCTCCCGGGTTAACAGAATTCCTTATCTAGATTTCTGGTACGCAGACTGTAATATAGAGTCATTATTTTCCTCGATTCGGGATTAAAATTGGTGACTTGGGACACCCTAAATCTCCCAAGTGGCGACTCTGAAATAAACAAATAAATCCCGTTTCGATTGTCCTTTAATTGGAAAAAACTCCCTCTGCGCCCCCGGGCGCGGAAAAAGGAGGTGTGACAGCTCTGGCGACTCTGCTGGGGATTAATAACCCAGAACCACTGGTTCAGGGTTAGAAATTCGAGCTTAGATAAATTGTTATATTTGGCTTTTTCTGATTTTTTACATGTTTTAAGCCTAATGTGCTAAATGTTGCTTTTACCGCTTTGATATTATGTGAACTGTATATAATTTGTGCCGAAACCCATATCCTTTCTGAGTCTTCTAAATCATGAAGAAGGGTGTACTTCGTATGACTTCTTTTCTGTATAGTGTCAAATCCCAATTTAGAACGAGGTTCGGATAAGTTGCTAAGCCGGTGAAGCTTCTGTATTCCCGGTACGCTGCCCCCCCTCGGCTCGAGCTGTCCGCTCGGGTAAGCCAGGTCTAGAACAAACACCCAGGTTCTGAACCTAGTATAACAAAGCCACATGCCGGATCCCTAGTAGGAACGTTTATTTGCATCATGTGCATTTGACTTAGGGGACTCAACACACGGGTTGGGTCCGTCTAGGACAAGCAACCTGAAAATAATAGACAATCTTTCGGCATCCTATGTGCTACATGTTGTATTTAGTCAAGGGCGTATGGGTCATTGGGTCATTTCCAGCATAATGTTATTTTAATCAAAGCATGGGGAACATTTGTGGAATCCAAGAAGCCTTGGAATTCCCTATGTCCCCCACGCTTGCTTTTTGGGAAAACACATGGGGAACATTTGTGGAATCCAAGAAGTCTTGGAATTCCCATATGTCCCCCACGCTTCATATGTTGGGAAAAGCGCATGAGGAGCATTTGCGGAATCCAAGAAGTCTTGGAAATCGTTATGTCTCCCATGCCACATTTTTAAAAGAAATAATAAATAAAAAAAAATTACAAATAAAACAAAGCATGAAAATTCAAAAAGATTTTGTATGTTTTCATTATTTTCCACAGATTAAAAATAAATCGTGAAAAAGAGGAGAAAATAACAGCATAGAAGTCCGAGTAGAGTCGAAACTCTGCCGAAATTTTAAAAATGAAAAAATGTCTTGTTAGTTTGTTATATTAAAAGCAAAGGAAAAATAAAAAAAATCATCATTGTTCTGTCTGTTTTTTTTTAAATATTAAAGAAAATAGTTTGTTTTGTCATTAAATGAAAATGAAAAAGAGTTTGTTTTTTTTAAAAAAAATGTTTCATTTTATTTTATTTTGTTTGTCTATGAAAATGCCAGAAATAAAAATAAAAAGAGTCCGGCGTTGAATGTGATTTTATTATTTGTTCCAAAATAAGTATATATATAATCCAAAAAAAATTCAAAAGAAAGTTCAAAATTCAAAAAGATAAAATAGAAAAACAAATATTTTGATTCTTTTTTCGAAATTGAAAAGAAAATTCAAAATTCAAAAAAAAAAAAACATTTTGAGAAGCATTTCTTTTATTAAAAGCAAAATTCCGAAAAATATTTTCTTCTTCTTCTCTAGAATAAAGAAAAAAGACCAAATGAAAATTCAAAATATATCTTAGAAGTGTTTCTTTTAAAAAGAAAATCAATCAAAAAATAATATTTCCTTGTTGCTTTTAAAGTAGTTCTTTTAAACGAAAAATCAAAAAAAAGTTAGTTCATCTGCTTATCATTATTTGCCTACTTATTCTTATTTGCCCGAACTACGCGGGTTTGATTCTCACCGGATGTGAGATACGTAGGCAACCCTCATCGGGTCCAACCCCACCTTTTGCTAAAATAGCTAAAAATCAAAAATTTTAATCTTGTCATAAATAAGTCGGGTGATGTCCAACCCACCTTTTGCTAAAATAGCCAAAAACAAATAAATAAAAAATATATGTCAAATTTTAATTTTGTCATAAAGAAAGTCAGGTGACGCTGTTTTATCAAGACATAGCCGAATGTTCCCGAAAGGGACGCCGGAAGGCTGACTTTGCATAAACAGCCACTTTTGGGTCATTTTTGAGACTTGGTCCAGTTGACCCCCACAGCCTAAAAATCTTCGTCCCCGAGACGTTGAAAGGCCGTGTTTGCAATATTGACTTTTCTCATTTGAAAAACGATAAAAAAGAGTTATAAATAAGTCAGGTGATGCTGTTTTGTCATAAAAAGGGCCGAATGTTCCCGAAAGGGACGCCGGAAGGCTGACTTGGCATAAACAGCCACCTTTGGGTCATTTTGAGATATGGACCCACACAGCCTTATAAATCTTCGTCCCCGAGGCGCTGAAGGGCCGTGTTTACAACGCCAAGTCTTTTATTGTAATTTTTAAAAGAAAAAAAATCAAAGAGTCAGCGGTCATGTGAATACCGTCTTTTGTCATAATAAGCCGAGCCAGCTTCGGCCGCGTCTTAAACCGTTCTTGCCGAAATAGCCTTAGAGTATCTTTCAGTTGTCGAAAGGTTATTTTCGTAAAAGAATGGACAAGTTTCAAAGTGTCAAAATAATCCTCCCCGGCCTCAAAATTTATATGAAATTTGGAAGGGGCCACATTTGCAAAAAATAACCGTCCGGTTGCATTTGGCAAACGGGGAAAGGAACTATCCGTTCGTTTTTGAGTTTGTAATTGTTGATTAGAGTATGCGAATTATTTTGATTTTCGGGTCCGTTTGTTGTCTCTTGTCAAAAGTCTGTTTTTGCAATCAAGTTTGTTTTAATTTGAAAATTGGAAATTCCAAAAAAAATGTGTGCGTTTATTATTGTTTATCTTTTATTGGTCCGAACTACGCAAGGTCTGATTCATGCGGGGTCATGATACGTAGGCAATCTCCATAAGATTCGACCACAACAAAAAGAAAAAAAAAAAAAAAGGGAAAAATGAAAAAAAATCGAAAAAGAGAAAAGAAAAAAAAGATCGAAAGGAAAAGAAAATACAAAATAAATACAGGGGTTCCCAAAGTACTTCAAAGGGGCAAATAAACAAGTCGGGGTGACGCATGTTGTTTAAAGCAAAGCATGTTAGAAACGGTTAACTGCCTAGGGGCATTGCATCCTCAATGTGTTGTTGTCAAATCTGTTAAACTCTAAACGCTAACAAGTTTGTTGTTTTCCGAATCTCAAACAGTTAGTTGTTAAAGAATTCTGGCAACACACCCTTACCAAACTATATCCAAAGGACCGATAACAACAAGCATGGCTACTTCAGAGAATAGTACCGAGGAAGAAAGGCCGATGAGCCAGTTGTTAATGGAAGCGATGGGAAAGATAGAAAGGATGGGACTAGATATGAATGCAATGCAGGTAGCTCTAGCCAAAGCACAAAAGAGCCCTGAGCCATTGGGGCACATGCCGGAATACCCTCACTCCGGCCCTTCAACAAGCCTCCCAAATCCCCGTTACCATCAAGAAAGAAGCCCTCATGATTCCCAGGCTCCACCACCCCATCAACCTCTCCCCACACCCGATATTCCCACTTTTGTGGGACCCACATCAGCCCCCTTGCGCAGAACGACCAGCGAGCCATTGTTTCAGGCTCACGATACGCAATACTATCCCCCTGAGCCTACATT
Organism: Nicotiana sylvestris; assembly: GCF_000393655.2. Classification (NCBI taxonomy): domain Eukaryota; kingdom Viridiplantae; phylum Streptophyta; class Magnoliopsida; order Solanales; family Solanaceae; genus Nicotiana; species Nicotiana sylvestris. The sequence continues at coordinate 140,447,940 of NC_091060.1, forward strand.
CCATGCCCTCGAACCACATGCTCACAATCCACACTTGGAGGTACCGGCAGAGATCGAGAAGCCGGTTAAAACCCCTGAACAGGATAAGGTGTTGAGAAAGTTCAAAAGCTTGGAGCAGTCCTTCAGGAACCTGCACGGTTTGGGCAACCAGGTCAGCGTAGCATACAAAGATCTATGCCCTTTCCCAGACGTCCAACTCCCGGCTGGGTTCAAGATGCCTAAGTTTGATTTATATGAAGGGCACGGTGATCCCATGGCACATTTGCGGGGATTCTGTAGCAAAATGAGAGGGGCAGGCGGCAAGGATGAGCTGCTAATAGCTTATTTCGGCCAGAGTCTGAGCGGATCTGCGCTAGAATGGTATACCAGGCAGGATTCCAGTAGGTGGTATACTTGGGATGATCTGGCGCAGGCTTTCGCAAGTCATTTCCAGTACAATCTCGAGATAGTCCCTGACCGTCTCACATTGCTGAGGACTGAAAAGAAGCCCGGGGAAAGTTTTCGTGAGTTTGGTTTCCGCTGGAGAGAACAAGCGGCCAGAGTTGATCCTCCCATGAAAGAGGGAGAAATGGTGGACTACTTCTTGCAAACACTTGATCCAACTTACTTTGGTCACTTGGTGACAACGGTTGGGAAATCCTTCAATGAAGTGGTAAAGATAGGGGTCATGATAGAGGAGGGCCTAAGGTCTGACAAAATCCTAAATTACTCAGCGCTCAAGGCAACGACCCAAGCTATTCAGAGCGGCGCGGGAGGTGTGCTCGAGGTCGCATCAGTCGAAGCAGGTACTGGGTCCAAATTCAGAGGTCCTTCCCCTCACTACCAGCCCAGGCCCAGTCATACAAATTATCCACACACTCCATACAACCTTCCACAACCCTACTACCCACCATTAGAGCCACTCTTTTCAGACCATCATGCCCAAGCCTGCCCCCGAGCTCCACATAATCCGCCTCAGTATTATCCTTCGAACGAGGTCCGGTCGCAGGGTCAACCATCAGGTCACCCCCGCTGGCGAGAGCCAACACCACATAATGTATTCTTGCCTTCACATCGTTTCCAAGCACCCAACGACCCTAGAAAACAGGGGCATGGGGGAAAACAAAGGCAAGGAAACAATTTCACGCCAATTGGGGAGTCCTACGCAAGTTTGTTTGAAAAGCTAAAGCTTTCAGGACTGATTGAGCCGCTCCTTGGCTATACTCCAGATCCATATGCAAAAGGGTTCAATCCTGCTGTACGATGCATGTACCACTCTAATGTCCAAGGACATAGCATTGAAGATTGTCGTTCTTTGAAAAAGGAAATCGAAAGAATGATTCAGGAAGGGGCAATTGTGATCGACGACAGTGACAGGGAGCAGGCGAATCATCTTGAGAACTTGTTGATTGATGTTGATAATACTGAAGTTGGGGATGGTCTTGGCAATGTTGATATAGAGATCAATGGCTAAAATGTCATGCTTTGCAGTTGGAAAGACACTCCATTTTGGGTCAACCGGAGAGGATCTTTGATGGTCTATTTTGTTGTCATTTCCGCTGTTCGGATTATTAGGATTGTCATTTGGATTTGTCTTGTGTCAAACCTTCCTATCTTTCCATTTTGACATATAAGTTTGTTTAAGTTTTGTCGAGGCGGGGTTAGAATTTTATTCTGGTTGTTTTGTTTGTCTGGTCATTCAAACCATTTCACCGGTAATCTAATGCAAAATCCGGTCCTTTTTATTTCAAGTTTTGTTTAGTCCTTTTATCATTTTTTATTCAATACCGATTCTAGGGACATGACATGCGCACCCAATTTGGGCCTAGTCTTTAAAGTTAATCATAAAACCCCAGAAAGGCGATCAAACCATTTAAAGAAAATAAGGACGGTTTGAGATTATTTGGAGCCCGAGTCATGTGGAACTGGGGCAAGTTAAACACAAAGAAAACCGTTAAAGAAAGATTCGCCTAAATTGGCATGAGGGTCGTTCATAATAATGAGAATGAGAGTGTCGCCCAACGGTGTTTTAGAAGTGACAAATGAACAAACAGATGTTGAATATAATTGTCAAGTCCGGCACCATCGGAAGAGCTATAAATCTATGGTTTAATTGTGTTGTTTGCACTTGGCATGTGTTGAAGACTGGAATGACGAAGGCATTTTGTTCTGCTACCCAAACACTTTATCCTTCGTTACCCCTTTTGAGCCTTATTTATTTTTCTTTCATACCCCTCGTTCGGAATTAGTAGCAACGAATAAAATACGCAAGCATGGCGGATAAGAGAAAAGAAAGAAAAGAAAACAACAAAATGGAAAAAGAAGAATAAAAGAAAAAGAGAGAAAGAAAAAAAAACGACAAAAGAAAATGAGAAAAGAAAAAGAGAAAAGAAAAATGATAACGAAAAGCAAAAAAAGGAAAGTCAAATAGAAAAGAGGAATTGGGAACTACGTTTGACCTGATTCCTCAATGAGGATACGTAGGCGCTTCACGGCTCGGTCATAGTTTTGAAAAATGAAAAAAAAAAACAATTAAAATATCCCCAAGCAAGAAACTGGGGCAAAAGTTGCGTTTGTTGTAAATAAATCTAATTCCGAAGGCTGTAACTAATAACCCAAAATTAATGCATTTTTGAGCCTTTTATACCCTTTCTTCTAGCCCTATCCAAAACCCACGTTACGGTCCAAAGAAAGACCTTCTGATCAGTTTTCAAAAAATGCCAAGTCAGACAAATGAAGAGTCTTATCGGCGAACATAACATTCTGTTCCACAGCAGAAAGGACTCTAATCTCCAACAGAAAGAGTCATACCGGCGACACTCCAAATCCCCAGCTGGAAAGTGATACAAATGAGAGAGTCTTATCGGTGAAAACCTTCACAGGCACCATAAGGCGATGAAAGCTGAGAGAAGAACCCAAAAATGAGAGAGACTTGATAGTGAAAACCCTTCGGGCACTACAAGTCGAATAAGATTGAGAGTCAGAGGGGGAATCGCCAATTGAAGATCTTAAAAGATGATTGACGGTAAAGGATAGGCCCCATATACATGTCATGGCCATTAGAGTCGGTATCTGCATTTGATATATTTTTATTTATTTATAGTTTCTTTTGTAAAAGAGTCATCGTTTCCTTTGTCTTTTATTTTGTTTCTATTATCTTTCTCCTTTCATAAAAAATTTCCCCAATAGAGTCTGTCCAGTCAGAACAAGTATGAAATGACTTCAAAATATGCCATCAGCTTTCTAAGATGAGATCTGACTAGTATATCCAAATGGTATAGTCAGCGAGGAACAAGCGCGAGGCCAGTGTCAAAAAAGATATCCCCAGCAAAGGGAAATTGACAAAAGGATTAACGAGCGTCAAAAGAGATATCCTTGTCAAACCCAAGGTTATAAACCTCAAAGGCCAAGGCCCATGAACAGAGCAAGGAGAGCAGTGGGCATGATTTGGCGAAATCCATACTAGACTAAAAGGTCGGGAAAATGCCAGTTTCCGAGCTATGCCACAAAAGAAGAGGGATATCTCCAGCAGGAAGGGATTATCCCCAGCACATAATATCATCCTCAACAAGTTGTGGAACACAGAGCAAGGAGGGAGAAAGGGAGAACCATCCCAGCAGGAGTATCACAGCCAACCACCATGTTTTAAACTAACAAATTTTGTTTGATTTGAAACAGGTAAAGGAAATGGCATTGATGCAGAAGCGCATGCCACAAGGGATATTATCAAACTGGGGCAGAAAATTTTCCTTCCATTTAGAAAATTTTCTGGAAGTCAGGTACCCTCAGCTGATAACATTTTACCACCCAACAGGTAAGTAAATCAAGGGAGGTAGTCTTTGAAGGAAGAAGCTATGCAAAAACAAAACAAAAAAAAAGAATTAAAAAAAAAAAAAGAATAATAATAAAAAATGGGGAAGGTAGAAAAGGAAAATTCATCCCAATCCCCAGCAAGTATTCGAGGTAAGACATTTTCAAGTCTTAAAGATATTTTGGGTTCATCCGCCCTCAAATAGGATATGTCGGGTTCATCCGCCCTCAAATAGGATATGTCGGGTTCATCCGCCCTCAAATAGGATATGTCGGGTTCATCCGCCCTCAAATAGGATATGTCGGGTTCATCCGCCCTCAAATAGGATCTGTCGGGTTCATCCGCCCTCAAATAGGATATGTTGGGTTCATCCGCCCTCAAATAGGATATGTCGGGTTCATCCGCCCTCAAATAGGATCTGTTGGGTTCATCCGCCCTCAAATAGGATATGTCGGGTTCATCCGCCCTCAAATAGGATCTGTCGGGTTCATCCGCCCTCAAATAGGATCTGTCGGGTTCATCCGCCCTCAAATAGGATATGTTGGGTTCATCCGCCCTCAAATAGGATATGTCGGGTTCATCCGCCCTCAAATAGGATCTGTTGGGTTCATCCGCCCTCAAATAGGATATGTCGGGTTCATCCGCCCTCAAATAGGATCTGTTGGGTTCATCCGCCCTCAAATAGGATCTGTCGGGTTCATCCGCCCTCAAATAGGATATGTCGGGTTCATCCGCCCTCAAATAGGATATGTCGGGTTCATCCGCCCTCAAATAGGATCTGTCGGGTTCATCCGCCCTCAAATAGGATATGTTGGGTTCATCCGCCCTCAAATAGGATATGTCGGGTTCATCCGCCCTCAAATAGGATCTGTTGGGTTCATCCGCCCTCAAATAGGATCTGTCGGGTTCATCCGCCCTCAAATAGGATATGTCGGGTTCATCCGCCCTCAAATAGGATATGTCGGGTTCATCCGCCCTCAAATAGGATCTGTCGGGTTCATCCGCCCTCAAATAGGATATGTTGGGTTCATCCGCCCTCAAATAGGATATGTCGGGTTCATCCGCCCTCAAATAGGATATGTCGGGTTCATCCGCCCTCAAATAGGATCTGTTGGGTTCATCCGCCCTCAAATAGGATATGTCGGGTTCCATCCGCCCTCAAATAGGATCTGTTGGGTTCATCCGCCCTCAAATAGGATCTGTTGGGTTCATCCGCCCTCAAATAGGATATGTCGGGTTCATCCGCCCTCAAATAGGATCTGTTGGGTTCATCCGCCCTCAAATAGGATATGTCGGGTTCATCCGCCCTCAAATAGGATATGTCGGGTTCATCCGCCCTCAAATAGGATCTGTCGGGTTCATCCGCCCTCAAATAGGATATGTTGGGTTCATCCGCCCTCAAATAGGATATGTCGGGTTCCATCCGCCCTCAAATAGGATCTGTTGGGTTCATCCGCCCTCAAATAGGATCTGTTGGGTTCATCCGCCCTCAAATAGGATATGTCGGGTTCATCCGCCCTCAAATAGGATATGTCGGGTTCATCCGCCCTCAAATAGGATCTGTCGGGTTCATCCGCCCTCAAATAGGATATGTTGGGTTCATCCGCCCTCAAATAGGATATGTCGGGTTCATCCGCCCTCAAATAGGATCTGTTGGGTTCATCCGCCCTCAAATAGGATCTGTTGGTTTCAGTCTTTTTATTTCAGGTTTTACCAGGCGCCCACCTGTATAATGAGAGGAATACATTCAGTCTTTACTTTTAAGTGTTGAAGCCAGGCGCCCATCTGTATAATGAGAGGCATAAATTCAGTCTTTACTTTTCAAGTTTTATCAGTAGGAGACGCACTTCCTAAGATAAGTTTCACCAGTAGGAGACGCACTTCCTAAGCAAGTTTCACCAGTAGGAGACGCACTTCCTAAGCAAGTTTTATCAGTAGGAGACGCACTTCCTAAGATAAGTTTCACCAGTAGGAGACGCACTTCCTAAGATAAGTTTCACCAGTAGGAGACGCACTTCCTAAGCAAGTTTCACCAATAGGAGACGCACTTCCTAAGCAAGTTTCACCAATAGGAGACGCACTTCCTAAACAAGTTTCACCAATAGGAGACGCACTTCCTAAGTTTATTTCACCAATAGGAGACGCACTTCCTAGTTTCAGTTTCACCAATAGGAGACGCACTTCCTAAGTTTCAGTTTCACCAGTAGGAGACGCACTTCCTAAGCAAGTTTCATCAATAGGAGACGCACTTCCTAAGTTAGTTTCACCATAGGAGACGCACTTCCTAAAGCAAGTTTCACCAATAGGAGACGCACTTCCTAAGTTCAAGTTTCACCAATAGGAGACGCACTTCCTAAGCAAGTTTCATCAATAGGAGACGCACTTCCTAAGTTATTTTCACCATAGGAGACGCACTTCCTAAAGCAAGTTTCACCAATAGGAGACGCACTTCCTATGTGCAAGTTTCACCAATAGGAGACGCACTTCCTAAACAAGTTTCACCAATAGGAGACGCACTTCCTAAGTTTATTTCACCAATAGGAGACGCACTTCCTAGTTTCAGTTTCACCAATAGGAGACGCACTTCCTAAGTTTCAGTTTCACCAGTAGGAGACGCACTTCCTAAGCAAGTTTCATCAATAGGAGACGCACTTCCTAAGTTAGTTTCACCATAGGAGACGCACTTCCTAAAGCAAGTTTCACCAATAGGAGACGCACTTCCTAAGTTCAAGTTTCACCAATAGGAGACGCACTTCCTAAGCAAGTTTCATCAATAGGAGACGCACTTCCTAAGTTATTTTCACCATAGGAGACGCACTTCCTAAAGCAAGTTTCACCAATAGGAGACGCACTTCCTATGTTCAAGTTTCACCATAGGAGACGCACTTCCTAAAGCAAGTTTCACCAATAGGAGACGCACTTCCTAAGCAAGTTTCATCAATAGGAGACGCACTTCCTAAGTTATTTTCACCATAGGAGACGCACTTCCTAAAGCAAGTTTCACCAATAGGAGACGCACTTCCTATGTTCAAGTTTCACCGTAGGAGACGCACTTCCTAAAGCAAGTTTCACCAATAGGAGACGCACTTCCTAAGTTCATTTCACCCATAGGAGACGCACTTCCTAAGTCAGTTTCACCATAGGAGACGCACTTCCTAAAGTTCAGTTTCACCATAGGAGACGCACTTCCTAAGCAAGTTTTACCAGTAGGAGACGCACTTCCTAAGATAAGTTTCACCAGTAGGAGACGCACTTCCTAAGTTCAGTTTCACCAATAGGAGACGCACTTCCTAAAAAGATTTCACCCCTAGGAGATGCACTTCCTAGTTTGATTCATTTTTAAGTTCGACCATAGGAGACACAATTCCTAGTCCAGTTTTGAAGTTTACCCGTAGGAGACGCACTTCCTAATCAAGGTCTTTCAGGTTCATAGGAGACACACTTCCTAGTTCTAGTCACTAGAGTTTTCACCCTTAGGAGATGCACTTCCTAGTTTAGCTCATTCCGATTCAACCATAGAAGACACACTTTCTAGTTTGAGTCATTGAGGTTTTATTTTAGCAGACACATTTGCTAGCAAGAGTTTTGGTTTTACTCATAGGAGATGCACATCCTAGCCTAGTCTTTAGTTCACTCTCATCATTGCATCAGTAGTGTAAGTGAGTTACAATTTTGCTAACGACTCACAAACCTTCCCAGCACAAACTGGGTTAGGAAATTTTGTTTGTTTTGTTTGTTTTGATTGTCAGGGACCCGCCTGTAGAACGGAGAAAACATTTTTCAAAATCAAGAAGTGACCCACTGGAGAGCAGAAGGATTACAACAAAAATCCCCAGCACTCAACCCAAGATAGAAGCAACAAGAATCTCGCCCCAAGAATGCGAGTCAACAGTCTGAGAGGGTCAACAAAAGCTAGTCACAAAAAACAAAAAGAAAAAAAAAAGAAGAAAAAGAAAAAGAGAAAAATGAATGAAGCCGAAGCACGGATGTGGAGAACAAATGTGATCTGCTCAAGAACTAGCGCCTGCAACTAGCAAGTACCAAGGTTCAAATCCAAAGTCTGTATGAAGCACCATTCAAGACTCAAGACCAAGTTTCAGAAGACTTAAGAGATAGGAATCCTTGTAACTAGTAGCTGATAGGCTTAGTTAGTCTTTTTCAGTTTTCATTTTTGTTGTAACGACAGGACCGCGGACCGGAACCTCAACGGAACGGCACCTCGATCGGCTCTTCACCTCGGTACACTTCACTGTCTCTCTCATTTCCGAACTACACGTGGCCTGATTCCTGTATAACCAAGGATATGTAGGCAGCTCAGATACCAGGGCTCGGTCACATTCCCTCCCTTTCCTGAAGTGTAGTCCGTCCAAGTAATGGTCGGGTCAAAAACACGGCTAGTCGTTCTTTGTCGGAAAACTCTTCGTGTTTCCAGTCAAAGAGGGGCAGCTGTAAGCACGTGATTTTTGACCCTCCCCGAGAATTTTCACATTTTTAGTGTGAATATGTGAAATTGGGTCTAGTATAGCTATTTTAACTATTTTTCCTTTATTTCGTTGCAAAAAGAAAAATTACAAAAAAAGGTATATATATAAATTTTAGTTTATGTATCTCTCATCAACTTGAAAAATACAAAATTGCACTTTATTTTTGTACTTTATATAAATTCAAAAATTACAAAAAAATATAATTCTATTAATGTTTTGTAGTCGTTTTAATTTTGGAAAAATACAAAAAATATTACTTTTTATTTTTTTCTTTATTAAAAACGAAAATTACAAAAAATAGTTTTATTAATATTCTATAATCATTTTAACTTTGAAAAATACAAAAAAATATTACTTCATATTTTATCTTAATATTTAAGAAAAACGAAAATTACAAAAAAAATAGTTTCATTAATATTTTGTAGCTATTTTAAATCTTTAAAAAATATTTTAAAAATATATAGTTTTGTTGAATACTAGTCTTATTTTTGGTAGTTATTTTTGCTTACATAGGACTAGTTAAGCAACGTGTTCCTATTTCTCGGGTCCGGGCAAAAGAATAATATTCGGGTTTAAACTACCCGGTTTTAGGCCTAATTTTCGGACCTAGCCCATAATAAACAGTGTCCAGGACACATGGGGAACCCCACCACGCGTGGGGGACATATGCCTTGAACCCCACCACGCGTGGGCTCATTTTTCATGGCAAACCATGCCAAATACACGGACTACACATTTGACAAGGGGAGGGATTTTGAGAATTTTGAAAAAAAAAAAAAAGAAAACATGTACTGTTTATCTTCTTCTTCTTAAGAAGAAGAAGCAGAAGAGAACGGAAAAAAGGAAAAAACGAAAAAGAAACGAAACCTAGAGAGGAAGAACGGAAAAAAAACCAGTGACCACACGGACCCTCCTCCTCCCAGCTCCACCATCGTCACCTTCCCCCAGCCCGCGAGCTCCAGCTCCATTTCCGCCTCGCCTGCGTCGACCAAACGACACCTCCAAACGACCACAAACCCAAACCAGTCCAACCCCGTCTCCTCCCAAACTCCTCCGAACGACCGCCATCGTCGACCACCACCAACACTCCATTAACGAACCAGTCCAGCATCGTCAGTCCGGCACCCCCACGCACCATCTCCATCGACCTACTGTCACAAACGCCCGCCTCCATTAACGCCGGCACCCCTACTATCGAAAACCACCAACTTCACGTCCAAAACCACCAACATCACCAAACGTCCGACTCCCTCACGTCAGCTTCCCGTCATTGCAGCCTCATCGCCTTGCCCAAGCGATCCCTTCTGCTTTAACTCCTCGTATCGATCTGCGGCGTCGAAAAGAATAGAACCAGCAGTCAGCCAACGCCTCGGGTCGTCGACAGTCTTGGTCCGAGTCTTCTGTTTCAGTCCGTTGAGGTCGTCTCTTGTTCGTCGAGGTCCGGTACGTCGAGGTTGTTCGTCGAGGTCGATGTAGAGGGTTGGCCCGTGGCTCTATCCATTTTCTGTTTTTTTTTCAGGTTAGTAAACCTCAAAGGGAAACGTTACGTTGAATGTTTGAGATGCAATATAAAATTGGTATGGAAATTTTCTGCCTATGTTTCACCGTATGCATTTTAGTTCGTTTTGTGTTATGTTATTATTGTTTAATTGATGTCATTTGATTTAGTTGTATTAGTAGTCCCAAGATTAGTATTGTTATTATTTACGTTCAATGTGTTATGTTATTATTGTCTTAGTTTATTTGGACAAAATTAGTATTAGTGCATGTTGTTGCTACGCCCGAAACACTCATTCGCTTAACTTCTTTTATCAAATCTTGACAAGTTATAAGATTGTAGTTGGGAAGAAGCCGTAAGGTTTATCATTGTTAAAGGCGTAAAAATGGCATCCCTTTAAAAATATAAAAAATAAAAATAAATAATAATAATAAAAAAAAATAATAAAGAATAAAATGAGACGAGCCTCGCCGAATAAAAGGGACAAATTGTGGGGCCCTCACAAAATATATGTATTAAATACTTAGGTTCCGGGATGGACCGTTTAACAAATTTCACGGCCCTCCCCAAAAATAATAATGCGCTAGTTGCTTTAGGCGCGCCTTTAATAATGTTATCTCCTTAAACTCGGGTGCACATTTATGTGACCCAAATCCAAATCTCAATGGAGTCGAAATATGTCTTTAGTCACGGGCGCATTGATTGTGGCGTGGCCCGAGATGCATTTCCATGACGTTGCAAATTCTTAAAAAAAATAAGAATGAGATGAGCCTCGCCGAATAAAAATACAGATTGCGGGGCCCTCAGTAAATACTTGTTTAAAATTACTTAGAATTCAGGAGGGTTGTTTAGCGAATTTCACGGCCTCCGCAAAATAATAACGCGATAGTCTCTTTAGGCGCACCTTTAATAATCTAATTTTCTTAAACTCGGGTGTGCATTTCATGCGACCCAAATCCAAATCCTAAAACATCAAATAAAATATGTTTCGGATTGTGGGTGCATTTCATGTGACACAGTCCAAAGATATATTTTAAGCGATGTTCACATTCTTGTAAAAACAATAATAATAAAGCGGTTAAAAGATAAATTTGCACATAAGTTCATAGTGTATTAAAAATCAGATAAATAAGCCAAATATAACAGTTGAGCGACCGTGCTAGAACCACGGAACTCGGGAATGCCTAACACCTTCTCCCGGGTTAACAGAATTCCTTATCTAGATTTCTGGTACGCAGACTGTAATATAGAGTCATTATTTTCCTCGATTCGGGATTAAAATTGGTGACTTGGGACACCCTAAATCTCCCAAGTGGCGACTCTGAAATAAACAAATAAATCCCGTTTCGATTGTCCTTTAATTGGAAAAAACTCCTTTGCGCCCCCCGGGCGCGGAAAAAGGAGGTGTGACACATATCATATAAAATATCCTCACTATTAGGTCCTCGACCCCTATCAGTCATTTAAAAATCACAGCTTCTCGGGCATAATGTACGGTCGGGATCTCAGCCCTTATATCTCTCTCTATTTATGACTAACATTTCGAAAATCCGGTTCATATCATTCTTAAACAATTGGAAACATGACTGAGGATATAAATTCTTTAACAAAGTAAGTGAGGAAAACCAGTCAAAAATCCCCTAAGGGTTCTACAGGTCGGCACAAAGACCCAAGCATGCCAACAAGCCCAATTCACAATAGTAAAGTATATGTCTCAATCAAAAATGTAGTAAAATATCATTCGGGATGGACCAAGTCACAATCCCCATAGCATTGAACCTCACGCTCGTCACACAGCATGTATCTCAACTTAGTATAGCACTACGTTGTGCAATTCTGGGGTTTCAAACCCTCAGGACATCATTTAAAATCATTACTCACCTCAAACTGGCCAAAACCCTAGCTCGCTATGCCCTTGCCTCTCAAATTGGCCTCCACGCGCGTCGAATCCTGATGAATTTCTTGAAAAACCTTCAAAAAATCGCCAAAATTCGAGTTCTCTAGGTCAAAAATATCAAATAAAACCCAAAACCTCGTATTTATATAGAGTACCCTTCAGGTCAAACTCATGCGGCCGCGTCCCACTTCATGCGGCCCGCGTCCCTCTCCATGCGGCCGCACACCATGGTCACACGGTCCGCGTCAGTGAAGTTCAGAGAAGCTGCCAAACCCATTCATGCGGCCGCACCACAACTTTGTGCGGTTCGCGCCAGTCTTCATGCGGCCGCATTCCGTCTTTGTGCGGGCCGCACAACACTCACCGCGGGCGCACCTATTTTTGTGCGGGCCGCATGGGTGAGTTATGGGGCCTGCAACCCCTGTAGGCCTGCTACAACTATGATTTTTGCACTAAAACATCTCGGAACCTACCCGGAACTTCAAACCAGTTGTACCAACACATCTCATGACATCGTTCAAACTTTCTCAAAACTTCGAAACGCTCACAACAACATCAAATCACCAATTTAACATAGGATTCAGGCCTAAGAGCTCTAAAAACTCTTAAATTATGCTTTCGATCAAAAGGTCTATCAAATCTCGTCCGAATGACTTGAAATTTTGCACACACATCCCAAATGACACAATGAAGCTACTGCAACTCTCAGAATTCCATTCCGACCCCTATATCAAAATCTCGCCTATCAACCGGAATTTGCCAAAATCTCAATTTCGCCAATTCAAGCCTAAATCTTCTCTACGATTCCAAAACCCATTCCGATCGCGCTCCTAAGTTACAAATCACCTCCCGAAGCTAACCGAACCATCAGAACTCACTTTCGAGCCTTCTAACACATAAGTCAACATCCGATTGACTTTTTCAACTTAAGCCTTCTTAAAAGAGACTAAGTGTCTAATTTGTTACCAAATCCTCTCTGAACTCGAACTAATCAACTCGATCACATAAAACACGGATAATGAAGCGTAAAGAAGCTAAAATGGGAGAAATGGAGCGATAACTCATGAGACGACTAGCCGGGTAGTCACATCCTCCCCAACTTAAACAAACGTTCGTCCTCGAACGAGTCAAGAAACATACCTGAAGCCTCGAACAGGTGAGGATATCTGCTCCGCATATCCCTCTCGGTCTCCCAGGTAGCCTTCTCCACGGACCAACCTCTCCACTGCACTTTCACTAAAGCTATATCCTTTGACCTCAACTTCCGAACCTGACGACCCAAAATAGCTACTGGCTCCACTCAACTTTCCTTTCTTTCCAAATCTCATAACACCCATCATGGGCAAAACCTTCAGTAAGACCTTCTCACCATTCATGTAGGGTACATCTCGAACCTTCCGGTCCGCATAGCTCTTCTGACGTGACTGAGCTGTACGAAGTCTTTCCTGAATCACCTTCGCTTTCTCTAAGGCATCCTGAACCAAGTCTGTTCCCAACATCCTAGCCTCGCCAGGCCCGAACCAACCAACTGGAGATCTACACCGTCTCCCATACAAAGCCTCATATGGTGCCATCTGAATGTTGGACTGATAGCTGTTGTTGTAGGAAAACTCTACAAGCGGCAGAAACTCATCCCAAGAACCTCCGAAATCAATAACACAGGCGCGCAACATGTCCTCCAGTATCTGAATAGTGCGCTCGGATTGTCCGTCCGTCTGAGGATGAAACGCTGTGCTCAACTCTACCTGAGTACCTAACTCTCTCGGCACGGCTCTCCAAAACTGCGAAGTAAACTGAGTACCTCTGTCTAAGATGATAGAAACCGGAACACCATGCAACCGAACAATCTCTCGGATATAAATCCCTTCCAACCGCTCTGAAGAATAGGTAGTACACACAGGAATGAAGTGCGCAGACTTGGTCAGCCGATCCACAATCACCCAAATAGCATCAAACTTCTTCAAAGTCCGAGGAAGTCCAAGCACAAAGTCCATAGTGATCCTTTCCCACTTCCACTCGGGAATAACCATCTGTTGAAGCAAGCCACCCGGTCTCTGATGCTCATATTTCACCTGCTGACAATTGAGACACCGAGCTACAAATCCCACAGTATCTTTATTTATTCTTCTCCACCAATAGTGCTGCCTCAAATCCTGATACATCTTTGCGGCACCCGGATGGATAGAATACCGCGAGCTATGGGCCTCTTCCAGAATCAACGCTCTAAGCCCATCCACATTGGGCATACAAATCCGGCCCTGCATCCTCAACACACCATCATCACCGATGGTCACATCTCTGGCATCACCATGCTGAACTCTATCCTTAAGGACAAGCAAATGCGGATCATCATACTGGCTCTCTTTGATGCGATGATATAAGGAAGACCGAGAAACCACACAAGCCAATACCCGACTGGGCTCCGAATGTCCAATCTCACAAACCGATTGGCCAGGGCCTGAACATCAACAGCAAGAGGTCTCTCCCCAACTAGAATATATGCCAAACTCCCCATACTCACTGCCTTTCAGCTCAAAGCATCGGCCACCACATTGGCCTTTACCGGATGGTACAGAATAGTGATATCATAATCCTTAAGCAACTCCAACCATCTCCGCTGCCTCAAATTAAGATCCTTTTGCTTGAACAAATGCTGAAGACTGCGATGATCAGTGAACACCTCACAAGATACGCCATACAAGTAATGCCTCCAAATCTTCAATGCATGAAGTATGGTAGCCAACTCCAAATCATGAACGGGGTAGTTCCTCTCATGGGGCTTCAACTGACGAGAAGCATAAGCAATAACTCTACCCTCTTGCATCAACACACAACCAATCCCGACTCTCGAAGCATCACAATACACAGTATATGAACCTGAAGATGATGGCAAAACCAACACTAGAGCTGTGGTCAAGGCTGTCTTGAGCTTCTGAAAGCTCTCCTCACACTCGTCCGGCCATACAAATGGCGAACCATCTCAATCTCCCGAGCGATATCAACCACCTCCTCGAATGTAGCACCCAATACTCTCTCTCTAGTCATTAAGATACGGAGATGGTAGTTAAGGCCATCCACAAATCTCCTGATCCTCTCCCGGTCGATTGGAACCATCCAAATAGCATGACGAGCCAACTCAGAATACCTCGCCTCATACTGTGACACAGTCATATCTCCCTGCTTTAGCCACTCAAACTACCTACACAGCTCCTCCCTGCGAGATTGCGGTACATACTTCTCCAAGAAGAGAGTGGAGAACTCCTGCCAAGTCAGGGGTGCTGCACCAACCGGCCTACGTCTCTCATACGCCTCACACCAAGTGAAGGCAGCCCCGGGAAACTGAAAGGTGGTAAATGCCACACCACTAGTCTCAAGAATCCCTGTTGTACGGAGCATCCGCTGACACTTATCAAGAAAACACTGAGCATCCTCACCCTCGGCACCATTGAATGACGGAGGCTGGAGTCTACCAAACCTCTCAAGACGACGCTGCTCATTGTCCGGCATGACTGGCACAACAAACTCCTGAGCTGGTGCAACCGGCTGAGCTGGCGGTGCCCCCGGTGTGTGTAGTCTCTGCACTACATGCTCAGGTGTGCGAGCAGCGGGGGTCTGATTACCTCCCTCGGCCTGTGAAGTAGCTGCTGCTGTGGTGGCTGAAACTGCCTGAGCCAGGCCCTTGCAAACTGTCAAGATCTATGCCAAGGCCTTCTGTAGACCCGGGATCACGATGGGCACTGCTGGTTCCTGAACCGGTGCTGCTGCTGGAGCTTGATCCGGAGTTGGGGCAGCTGGTGGGTCAATAGGTGCTGCACTCGCTACCCTGCCTCTACCACGGCCACGACCGCACCCACAGCCTCTGGTGACATCAGTGGGTGGCACTGGTGGTCGTCCGCCCCGTCCGGTAGCGCGAGTCCTCGCCATCTGCGAGAGAATAGAATAACGGAAGTTTAGTACTCGGACCAACAAGTTCGCACGACAAGAGTTTCAAGAATATGAAATTTTCCTAAATGTTCTGCAGCCTATCGAGGATAAATACAAACGTCTCCGTACCGATCCGCGAGACTCTACTAAACCGGCTCATGAATCGCAAGACCAAGTAACCTAGGCTCTGATACCAACTTGTCACGACCCCAACCCCGGCCGTGATGGCGCCCAACACAATGCTAGGCAAGCCCGACCAACTAACATCTCACAACCTCTTTCAATACTAATTTTCGGGATTTAATACCAATTTAATATAAATAGAAGTATGAATTTAACAGATGAAATGTGCAGAAACCATAATCATGAAAAAAAATCTCTGTAAAATAGCCCACTGATCCGGTGTCACAAGTCTGAGCCTCTAATACAAGGTTTCAACAATCTAATAAAGAATTATGTCTAGAATGCAGAATGATAAGTTGAGATAGAAGGAGGAATCGGGTCTGCGAACGCCATGCAACTACCTCGATAACTCTGATGAAGACAGAACAGCAGGAAAGCTCGCTCTATGCCTCAGGAATACCTGTACCTGCACACATGGTGCAGGGAGTAATGTGAGTACTCCGACCAAGTGAGTAATAACAATAAATAATGGCTGACAGTGTGAAATCACGTAACAGTTCTATATCAAAAGTAAAATCATTTAAGCAATAGTGAATGAGGAAATCATGTGAAATTCTTTAAACCAGGATGTATATATATACCGCTGCGGCGCGCAGCACGATCCGTATATCGCTGTGGCGTACAGCCCGATCCATAATAATAATAGTCGACTGCGCTCACTGGGGGTGTGCAGACTCCGAAGGGGGTCCTTCAGCCCAATCGCTATATAATTACTACGGCGTGTAGCCCGATCCATATAAGTAGTTGCTGCGGCGTGCAGCTTGATCCATAATATGTATAGTATATATATATCTGTTGTGGCGCGCAGCTCGATCCATATCATATAAAATATCCTCACTATTGGGTCCTCGACCCCTATCAGTCATTTAAAAATCACAGCTTCTCGGGCATAATGTACGGTCGGGATCTCAACCCTCATATCTCTCTCTATTTATGACTAACATTTCGAAAATCCGGTTCATATCATTCTTAAACAATTGGAAACATGACTGAGGATATAAATTTTTTAACAAAGTAAGTGAGGAAAACCAGTCAAAAATCCCCTAAGGGTTTTACAGGTCGGTACAAGGCCCCAAGCATGGCAACAAGCCCAATTCACAATAGTAAAATATATGTCTCAATCAAAAATGTAGTAAAATATCATTCGGGATGGACCAAGTCACAATCCCCATAGCATTGAACCTCACGCTCGTCACACAACGTGTATCTCAACTTAGTATAGCACTACGTTGTGCAATTCCGGAGTTTCAAACCCTCAGGACATCATTTAAAATCATTACTCACCTCAAACTGGCCAAAACCCTAGCTCGCTATGCCCTTGCCTCTCAAATTGGCCTCCACGCGCGTCGAATCCCGATGAATTTCTTGAAAAACTTTCGAAAAATCGCCAAAATTCGAGCTCTCTAGGTCAAAAATATCAAATAAAACCCAAAACCTCGTATTTATATAGAGTACCCTTCAGGTCAACTCATGCGGCCGCGTCCCACTTCATGCGGCCCGCATCCCTCTCCATGCGGCCACACGCCATGGTCACGCGGTCCGCGTCAGTGAAGTTCAGAGAAGCTGCCAAACCCATTCATACGGCCGCACCACAACTTTGTGCGGTTCGCGCCAGTCTTCATGCGGCTGCATTCCGTCTTTGTGCGGGCCGCACAACACTCACCGCGGGCGCACCTATTTTTGTACGGGCCGCATGGGTGAGTTCTGGGGCCTGCAACCCCTGTAGGCCTGCTACAACTATGATTTTTGCACTAAAACATCCCGGAACCTACCTGGAACTCCCGGAACTTCAAACCAATTGTACCAACACATCTCATGACATCGTTCAAACTTGCTCAAAACTTCGGAACGCTCACAACAACATCAAAAATCCAATTTAACTTAGGATTCAGGCCTAAGAGCTGCAAAAACTCTTAAATTATGCTTTCGATCAAAAGGTCTATCAAATCTCGTCCGAATGACCTGAAATTTTGCACACACATCCCAAATGACACAATGAAGCTACTGCAACTCTCAAAATTCCATTCCGACCCCTATATCAAAATCTCGCTTATCAACCGGAATTTGCCAAAATCTCAATTTCGCCAATTCAAGCCTAAATCTTCTCTACAACTCCAAAACCCATTCCGATCGCGCTCCAAAGTTACAAATCACCTCCCGAAGCTAACCGAACCATCAGAACTCACTTCCGAGCCTTCTAACACATAAGTCAACATCCGGTTGACTTTTCCAACTTAAGCCTTCTTAAAAGAGACTAAGTGTCTCATTTCTTACCAAATTTTCTCCGAACTCGAACTAATCAACTCGATCACATAAAACACGGATAACGAAGCGTAAAGAAGCTGAAATGGGAAAACTGGAGCGGTAACTCATAAGACGACTGGCCGGGTCGTCACAATTGCTATGTATATAGATATATAAATATAATTTATTAATTCAAAAAAAAATAATTGCAATTTTTATTAGCTTTGTCCTAATTTTGCTACGTGTCTTACTCTTAATATGTTACCCGACTTAACTACATTATAAATTACTATCCCTTATAAACATAAAGTTTTATAATATAAATATAGATAAATAATGGCGTTGCATATATCATATAAGTCAAACCAAATATTTTGGTAAGCACCTAAATTAAAGGGATAATATCACATAAACTAAACCTTGAGTTGGAAATATATCATGAAGGAAAATCAGTTAAATTCACTCCTATCACTTGGACCAAAATTAAAGGAAGAATATTCCTTAAATAGAACTTTTATTATAGAAACATTTCTTGAATAATTTAGATTAGATTTTGTCATAATCCTGTTAATCTATATTAGATTTTGTCATAAAATATATTTAAATTTTGTTTTAGAAGTGCCAAGTGGCTTTTTCTCATTAAGCCACTTGGCTTAACCCCATGCTTCACTACTCTCCTTTTAATATAATATAAATATAGATATTAGTACCCGCGCGAAGCGCGGACATAAACTATGTCAAATTATGATTTGTATAATTTAAGTTATGTGCAAATAACCTTAGTATTTAAACTTTCATATAAAAATTATAGATAATCATTAGATATTAAGAAAGAAGAGGACATGAAATCATTTTTCAAATCTCATAGTGGATAAGCTATTTTTTTTAAATCTGTAACAACGTAAACTCTTGATTTTATTACTTGCATTTCATCCCGCGATCAATATTAAAGACTACTAAATATGCCACGTTGTGATCTATCTTGTTTGAGCATATTAAATCATATAGTTTAACAAAATTCTTACTAAAACTTTATTTTACATCTCAAGTTCAAATGTCTTATCCTTCCACATATTATTTTCTTTTTGTTCTTTGCTTATAGTTATTGTATTGCTCATTACTTAATATTGTCATACTGTCACATGATTTTTTATTAGTTTACCAACTGACTGTCACGACCCGAATTTTCTACCATCGGGAGTCGTGATGACACCTACTATTGGAGCTAGGCCAGCCAAGCATTAAAACATTTATGATAACATTCGCAACAATATAAGCAAAATGAGACAATTAAATAAAAGCGGAGTCTTAACTTATATAACTGAAATTAAATGCGGAAGGTTAACCATAATCCTCTACACAAGATTGGTGTCACAATGCTCACGAACTTCTAAGATTTACTAAATACAATCATTTGAAAGAAAATTATAAACTGTTTATTTCGGTACAAAAGATAACAAACTGAATAAAGAAAGAGAGACTCCGGGCCTGCGGACGTCAGCAAGGCTACCTCGGTGTCTCTGGACTGAAGTCAGCTCCCGATCAAATCCTACTGCTGAGGTCCAAAAGTTACTCCTAGATCTGTGCAAAAAGATGCACAGAGTGTAGCATCATCACAACCGACCCCATGTGCTGGTAAGTGCATGGCCTAACCCCGGCGAATTAGTGACGAGGCTAGACAAGACCTATTAAAAATAACCTGTGCAAATATATGCAATAAAAGGAAATATACAGAATTTAAACAGCTAAGAGGGGGGGAGCATTCTATGGGGAGCTAACAGTTTCAAATAGAAATCCTCAATAACAGAAAGAAATAACAAAGCCAGAATGTCAACAAGAATCAAAAATCAACAATTTGCACGACATCACCCTTCATGCTTTTACTCTCGTTCTCACCAAAAACAATACACGGCATCACCCTTCGTGTTTTTACTCTCGTTCTCACCAAAATAGTACACGACATCACCCTTCGTGCTTTACGCTCTTCCTCACCCAAACAACAATCACAAGGCAATCAGGGTAAGGAAATCTATAACCTCGAAGTAAATCAAATAAGAACAAGTAATGAAAGAAACAACATAACTCGGATATCAACAAAGAATCATAAAGCAACAAATGCACGACATCACCCTTCGTGCTTTTACTCTCGTCCTCACCAAAGCAATCATATAAACAAAATATGCACGACATCACCCTTCGTTCTTTTACTCTCTTTCCTCACCATATAATCAATAAAATTGGCATGGAATGGTACATTGTGCGGCACGACATCACCCTTCGTGCTTTACACTCTTTCCTCACAATAGCAAACATTGCACGGCATCACCCTTCGTGCTTTATCACTCTTCCTCACAATAGCAAACAATGCACGGAATCACCCTTCGTGCTTTATCACTCTTCCTCACCCAAGCAACAATCACAAATAAGAGGCAAGGGAGTAGACAAATAATGATAGAAATCCCGGCAAGGGAATACAAATAAACAACTAACTCCCGGTAAGGGAGCACAATTAAGCAGTTAAAAACCCGGCAAGGGAACAATATCAATAATCTCAGCATCCCGACAAGGGAGATAGTCAACAAAGCAACAAGCATCCCGGCAAGGGAGCAATTCAATAATTCTTTCTCTTCCTTTCACTTTTACTTCTTATCTCACTTTACCACCTGAGCCAACGCTCCAAAGGGGTTCAATCATTTCATATACTTTCACGCTTTATGATATACTCGAGCCAATGCTCCAAGAATGTACAAATCATAATTCTTCCTCAAACTCTTCACATTATATGAAATTCATCAATTTAACAAGGAAGAGGTATCACAAAATCCGAATAAACACAAATAAGACTCACGGTCATGCTAGACTCCGATGTATATATACTCGTCACCAAGCCTATACACCGTACTCACAATTAGCAAGTAGCAAACAACACTCTAACCCTATTCCCTCAAGCCAAAGTTAGAACAAACACTTACCTTGGTCCAAAGAATAGCATTCAACCCTCATATACCGCCCTTCCTTTATAATTCGACTTCGAAACAACGATATCTAGGCATAATTAATTCAATAATATCAATAAAGACTCGATAACAAAATCCCATAGCTTAGATATGACGTTCCTAGCATTCTTCCAAAAATACCAAAATTCGACCCCGGGCCCACATGGTCCAAACACGAGGCTCAGACCAAAACCCGATTACCCATAACCCCACGAGTTCAAATATATAATTTATTTTAAGATCCGACCCCAAATTGAGGTTGAATCACTCAAAATTCCCAAAAATCTAACTCTACCCCAAACCCCTAATTTCTACTCTAAATTACATGTTTTAGGCTTAGGAATTCAATAGACATTGATGGAAAATGAAGAAAATATGCTAAGAGTTACTAACCCAAGAGGTCTTGGTGAAGAATCGCTCCAATGGTCGCCTAAGAGTTTGGAGAAGAAAAGGTTTTGTGAACTTTCTAATGAATCCCGTAGCTACTGTTTCTGAAGTTTTTTTAAAAAATAACTGGGCAGAAAATGCTCTATGCGATCGTGAAGAAGGTCATGCGATCGCATAGGGAGAGGAAAGTTGCCCATTACGATCACGGACAGTGTATTGCGAACGCATAGAAGGAAACAAGCTCCATTCCAGGTTTGGTTTTTATGCACTGCGATCGCGGAAGGGGAATGCGATCGCATATAACAAATGGTGGCTACTATACGCGATCGCAGGAGGATCTATGCGACTGCATAGAACAAACAGGGCACCTGGAAACTCACTCTATGCGATCGCGGAAAGGCCTATGCGATCGAATAGCACTGGATAACAGAACACCAGAACTGCTATTTTCTGCAACTTTTCTAAGGCCAAAACCACTCCGAAACACTTTGGAAACACTCCCGAGCCCTCGGGGCTCCTAACCAAACACACACACTAACTCAAAAACCTCCTACGAACTCAACCATGCGATTAAATCTCCCAAATAACATCATAAACGAGGAAACAAACCTCAAAATTATCATTTTTTTTATCAAACTTCATAAACTTTCAAATTTAGGAATTCAAGTCCGAATCACGTCAAACGACGTCCAATTTCAACCAAATATCACAGAAAGCGCTTAAACCACATATAAGACCTGTACCAAGTGCCGGAACCAAAATACGGTCCCGATACCAATGCTTCCTAATTCATTTTCATTTCAAATTTCCAAATAAATTTCAGAAAAATATTTTTTTTTAAAAATTCATTTCTCGGGCTCGGGACCTCAGATTTTGATTCCGGGCATACACCCGAGTCCCATATTTTTCTACGGACCCTTCGGGACCGTAAAATCACGGATCCGGGTCTGTTTACCCAAAATGTTGACCAAAGTCAACTTTAACCATTTTAAAGCCACAATTTATCAAATTTCACATAATTTAACACATAAGCTTTTCCGACTACGCGCCGGGATTGCGCATGCAAATCAAGGCAACTAAAGGTAAGGTTTTCAAGGCCTCGGAAGCACGGAAAAAGGGAGAAAACCGGTGATGACCCTTTGGGTCGTCACATTCTCCACCTCTAAAACAACCGTTCATCCTCGAACGGATATAAGATGGAAGTACCTGAGTCGGGGAAAAGGTGAGGATAACGGTCCCGCATATCGGACTCAGACTCCCAGGTCGATGCCTCAGGGGGCTGACCTCTCCACTGAACACGAACCGAAGGAAAACTCTTCGACCTTAATTGGCGAACCTGCCGGTCTAGAATAGCTACCTGCTCCTCCTCATAAGATAAGTCCTTGTCCAACTGGATAGTGCTGAAATCTAATACGTGGGATGGATCGCCGTGATATTTCCGAAGCATGGACACATGAAACACTGGATGTATGGCTGATAAGCTCGGTGGTAATGCAAGTCTATAAGCCACCTCTCCCACTCGATCAAGAATCTCAAATGGACCAATGAACCTAGGGCTAAGTTTGCCCTTCTTCCCAAATCTCATCACGCCCTTCATAGGCGACACTCGGAGCAATACCCGCTCACCAACCATGAAAGTCATATCTCGAACCTTTCGATCTGCATAGCTCTTTTGCCTGGACTGAGCTGTACGAAGTCTATCCTGAATGATCCTGACCTTGTCCAAAGCCTCCTAAACCAAATTTGTACCCAACAACCGAGCCTCTCCCGACTCAAACCATCCAACCGGAGATCGACATCGCCTACCATACAAAGCCTCATAAGGAGCCATCTGGATACTCGACTGATAGCTGTTGTTGTAGGCAAACTCTGCTAAAGGCAAGAACTGATCCCACGAACCTCCAAAGTCAATGACACAAGCTCGAAGCATATCCTCCAATATCTGAATAGTCCGCTCGGACTGCCCATCCGTCTGAGGATGAAATGCTGTACTCAACTTAACCTGGGTTCCTAACTCTCACTGGACAACTTTCCAGAAACGCGAGGTAAACTGCGTACCTCGGTCCGAAATGATAGATACCGGCACACCATGAAGGCGAACAATCTCCCGGATATAGATCTCAGCTAACCTCTCGGATGAATAGGAGACTGCCACAGGAATGAAATGCGCTGACTTGGTCAGCTATCAACAATGACCCAAACTGCGTCGAACTTCCTCCGAGTCTACGGGAGCCCAACAACAAAGTCCATAGTGATCCGCTCCCACTTCCACTCGGGAAGCTCAATCCTCTGAAATAAACCACTAGGCCTCTGATGCTCATACTTAACCTGCTGACAATTCAAACACCGAGCCACATAGGCAATGATATCCTTCTTCATTCTACGCCACCAATAATGCTGTCGCAAGTCCTGATACATATTCGCGGTGCTCGGATGAATAGAGTACCGGGAGCTATGGGCCTCCTCTAAAATCAACTCTCGAAGCCCATCTATATTAGGCACACAAACTCGACCCTGCAATCTCAAAACTCCATCAGCATCTAGGGTAACCTGCTTGGCACCTCTACGTTGTACCGTGTCCCTAAGGACACACAAATGGGGATCATCGAACTGCCGATCACAGATACGCTCCTATAACGAAGAACGAGCGACTGTGCAAGCTAATACTCTACTAGGTTCAGAAATATCCAACCTCACTAACTGATTGGCCAAATCCCGAACGTCTAAAGCAAGCGGTCTCTCGCCGACCGGAATATAAGCAAGACTGCCCATACTGGCTGACTTCCTACTCAAGGCATCGGCCACCTCATTGGCCTTTCCTGGGTGATATAGGATAGTGATGTCATAATCTTTTAACAACTCCAACCACCTCCTCTGCCTCAAATTCAACTCTTTTTGCTTGAACAAATACTGAAGACTCTTATGATCCGTGAACACCTCACATGCCACGCCATACAGATAGTGCCTCCAAATCTTCAATGCGTGAACAATGGCTGCCAACTCCAAATCATGCACTGGATAGTTCTTCTCATGAACCTTCAACTGCCTCAAAGCATAGGCAATGACCTTGCCATCCTGCATCAACACTGCACCAAGTCCAATACGAGATGCATCACAATAGACTGTATAAGGCCCTGAACCTGTGGGCAAAACCAATACCGGTGCCGTAGTCAGAGCTGTCTTGAGCTTTTGAAAGCTCGCCTCACACTCGTCCGACCATCTGAACTGGGCTCCCTTCTGGGTCAACCTGGTCATCGGGGCTGCAATAGATGAGAACCCCTCCACGAACCGACGGTAGTAACCTGCTAACCCCAAGAAACTCCGAATCTCTGTGGCTGATGCTGGTCAAGGCCAGTTCTTGACTGCCTCAATCTTCTTTGGATCAACCTGAATTCCCTATGTTGATACAACATGACCCAGAATGCAACTGAGCTCAACCAAAACTCGCACTTCGAGAACTTAGCATATAACTGACTATCCCTCAAGGTCTGAAGAACCACTCTAAGATGTTGCTCGTGCTCCTCCCGGCTGTGGGAATATATCAAAATATCATCAATGAAGACTATCACGAACGAGTCCAAATAAGGCCTGAACACTCGGTTCATCAAATCCATAAAGGCTGCTGGGGCATTGGTCAACCCAAATGACATAACCAAGAACTCATAATGCCCGTACCGAGTGCGGAATGCTGTCTTAGGGACATCGGATGCCCTAATCCTCAACTGATGGTAGCCAGATCTCAAGTCAATCTTTGAAAATACCTTGTCACCCTGAAGCTGATCGAACAAATCATCAATCCTTGGCAGTGGATACTTATTCTTAATTATAACCTTGTTCAATTGCCGGTAATCAATGCACATTCTCATCGAGCCATCCTTTTTCTTTACAAAAAGAACCGGTGCACCCCAAGGCGATACGCTGGGTCTAATGAAACCCTTCTCAATCAAGTCTTGCAACTGCTCTTTCAACTCTGGCGGGGCCATGCGATATGGCGGAATAGAAATGGGCTGAGTGCCCGGAGCCAAATCGATGTAAAAATCAATATCCCTATCGGGTGGCATCCCTGGCAAGTCTGATGGGAAAACCTCAGGAAACTCACGAACCACGGGCACAGAATCAATAGAGGGAATCTCAGCACTGGAATCACGAACATAAGCCAAGTAGGCCAAATACCCCTTCTCGACCATATGCCGAGCCTTCACATACGAAATAACACTGCGAGTAGAATGACCAGGAGTCCCTCTCCACTCTAAATGGGGCAAATCCGGTAAGGCTAAAGTTACAGTCTTGGCATGACAATCCAAGATCGCATGATACGGGGACAACCAATCCATCCCTAATATAACGTCAAAATCCACCATATCTAAGAGCAACAAATCAACACGGGTCTCAAGTCCCCTAAACACCACAACACAGGAACAATGAACCTGATCAACCACTATAGAATCACCCACTGGTGTAGATACATACACATGAATACTCAAGGACTCACTAGTCATAACCAGGTAGGGTGCAAAATAGGATGACACATATGAATACGTAGATCCAGGGTTAAATAGCACTGAAGCATCTCTATCACAGACCAAAATAGTACCTGTAATAACAACATCGGATGACTCAGCCTCTGGCCTGGCTGGCAAAGCATAACATCGGGGCTGGGCCCCACCTCCCTAAATCACATCCCTGGGACGATCGGCTGCTGGCTGACCCCTCCCCCTGGCGGTCTGAGATCCACCTCTATGACCTCTACCTCCACCTCTATGTCCTCTACCCCCGCCTCTAGCTGGCTGGGCAGGCTATGGAGCAACTGGTGCCTGAATCATAGGACGAGGATCCTGCTGCTGAGAACTACCCAAAGCTCGAGGGCAAAACCTGGCAATGTGACCCATATCACCACAAGTGTAACAAGTCCTCGGCTGCTGAGACTGCTGACCCTGTCGCCCTGAATGACCACCTCGGAAACTCTGAAGCGGCGGTGCACTGATGGGAGCTGGTGGTGCACTAAAGGACTGTTGATCTAAATAATGTGTCTGAGAACCACGACCACCTGAGATACCATGTGATACCTGGAGAGCTGACTGAAAGGGCCTAGGAGGATGGCCTCTACCATACGAATCTCTACCTCTAGACAAGGTACCACTGAATCTGCCTGAATGACGGGGCCTCTTATCCGACCCATAACCACCTCCCTGTGACAGAACCATCTCAACTCTGCGGGCCACATTGGCCGCCTCCTGAAATGTGATCTCGCCCCCGGCCTCCTTGGCCATCTGAAGACGAATCGGCAGAATAAAACCATCAATAAACCTTCTCACCTTCTCTCTCTCGGTGGGAAATATGATGAGAGCATGGCGAGCTAAATCGATGAACCTGGTCTCATACTGGGTAACAGTCATGGAACCCTGCTGGAGGCGCTTAAACTGCCTCCGATAGGCCTCTCTCTGAGTAACGAGGAGAAACTTCTCTAGAAACAACACTGTAAACTGATCCTAAGTCAAAGATGGCGATCCGACTGGTCTCGCTAAGCAATAATCCCTCCACCAAGTCTTGGCGGATCCAGACAGGCGAAATGTAGCAAAATCAACCCCATTGGTCTCAACAATACCCATGTTTCTGAGAACCTCGTGGAAACTGTCTAGATAATCCTGGGGATCCTTAGTAGATGCACCGACAAAAGTAGAAGTGAAGAGCTTGGTGAACCTATCCAGTCTCCACAAAGCATCGGCGGACATAGCTGCTCCATCGCCGGTCTGAGCTATGGCACCCGGCTAAACTACCCCAACTGGCTGAACCACTAGAGTCTGAATATGGGGAGCTACCTGCTCCGAAGTGCGTGTAGCAGGAGTCTGAGCCCCTCCTCCAGCCTGAGAAGTGGCTGGTGCTACAGGAAGCAAACCTAATCGGGTGACTCTCTCCATAAGGCCCACCAATCGAGCCAGGGCATCCTGAATAACTAGGATGGCAATGAAACCCTCTGGGACCTGAGCTGGCCCCACCAGAGCTGCTGGAGCTGGAACCTCCTCATCATAATCAACATGAGGCTCCATCTCTGGAACTGCTGCTCGGGGTTGAGCTCTGCCCCTGCCTCGGCCTCTGGCACGGACTCGGCCTCGCCTTCTGCCCCTAATAGGAGCTGCTGCTGGGGGCTCGGGCTGCTGCGCGGTCGATGAGGAAGCACGTGTCCTCGCCATTTGCGAAAGAACAGAGTAGAGATTCAATCAATATTGGGGAAACAAAACCGCATGACAAGAAAGAACAGATGTGAATTTTTCCTAACTCAGTAGCCTCTGCAGGATAAATACAGACATCTCCGTACCGATCCCTCAGACTCTACCGAGTTTGTCCGTGAGTTGTGAGACCTAAGTAACCTAGTGCTATGATACCAACTTGTCACAACCCGAATTTTCCACCATTGGGAGTCGTGATGGCACCTACTATTGGAGCTAGGCCAGCCAAGCATTAAAACATTTCTGATAACATTCGCAACAATATAAGCAAAACGAGACAATTAAATAAAAGTGGAGTCTTAACTTATATAACTGAAATTAAATGCGGAAGGTTTAACATAATCCTCTACCCAAGATTGGTGTCACAATGCTCACGAACTTCTAAGATTTACTAAATACAATCGTCTGAAAGAAAATTATAAACTGTTTATTTCGGTACAAAAGATAACAAACTGAATCAAGAAAGAGAGACTCCGAGCCTGCGGACGTCAGCAAGGCTACCTCGGTGTCTCTGGACTGAAGTCAGCTCCCGATCAAATCCTACTGCTGAGGTCCAAAAGTTGCTCCTGGATCTGTGCAAAAAGATGCACAGAGTGTAGCATCATCACAACCGACCCCATGTACTGGTAAGTGCATGGCCTAACCCCGGCGAATTAGTGACGAGGCTAGACAAGACCTATTAAAAATAACCTGTGCAAATATATGCAATAAAAGGAAATATACAGAATTTAAACAGCTAAGAGGGGGGGAGCATTCTATGGGGAGCTAACAGTTTCAAATAGAAATCCTCAATAACAGAAAGAAATAACAAAGCCAGAATGTCAACAAGAATCAAAAATCAACAATTTGCACGACATCACCCTTCATGCTTTTACTCTCGTTCTCACCAAAAACAATACACGGCATCACCCTTCGTGTTTTTACTCTCGTTCTCACCAAAATAGTACACGACATCACCCTTCGTGCTTTACGCTCTTCCTCACCCAAACAACAATCACAAGGCAATCAGGGTAAGGAAATCTATAACCTCGAAGTAAATCAAATAAGAACAAGTAATGAAAGAAACAACATAACTCGGATATCAACAAAGAATCAGAAAGCAACAAATGCACGACATCACCCTTCGTGCTTTTACTCTCGTCCTTACCAAAGCAATTATATAAATAAAATATGCACGACATCACCCTTCGTGTTTTTACTCTCTTTCCTCACCATATAATCAATAAAATTGGCACGGAATGGTACATCGTGCGACACGACATCACCCTTCGTGCTTTACACTCTTTCCTCACAATAGCAAACAATGCACGACATCACCCTTCGTGCTTTATCACTCTTCCTCACAATAGCAAACAATGCACGGCATCACCCTTCGTGCTTTATCACTCTTCCTCACCCAAGCAACAATCACAAACAAGGGGCAAGGGAGTAGAAAAATAATGATAGAAATCCCGGCAAGGGAATACAAATAAATAGCTAACTCCCGGCAAGGGAGCACAATTAAGCAGTTAAAAACCCGGCAAGGGAACAATATCAATAATCTCAGCATCCCGACAAGGGAGATAGTCAACAAAGCAACAAGCATCCCGACAAGGGAGCAATTCAATAATTCTTTCTCTTCCTTTCACTTTTACTTCTTATCTCACTTTACCACCTGAGCCAACGCTCCAAAGGGGTTCAATTATTTCATATAGTTTCACGCTTTATGATATACTCGAGCCAATGCTCCAAGAATGTACAAATCATAATTCTTCCTCAAACTCTTCACATTATATGAAATTCATCAATTTAACAAGGAAAAGGTATCACAAAATCCGAATAAACACAAATAAGACTCACGGTCATGCTAGACTTCGGTGTATAGATACTCGTCACCATGCCTATACACCGTACTCACAATTAGCAAGTAGCAAACATCACTCTAATCCTATTCCCTCAAGCCAAAGTTAGAACAAACACTTACCTCGGTCCAAAGAATAGCAATCAACCCTCAAATACCGCCCTTCCCTTATAATCCGACTCTGAAACAACGATATCTAGGCATAATTAATTCAATAATATCAATAAAGACTCGATAACAAAATCCCATAGCTTAGATATGAAGTTCCTAGCATTCTTCCAAAAATACCAAAATTCGACCCCGGGCCCACATGGTCCAAACACGAGGCTCGGACCAAAACTCGATTACCCATAACCCCACGAGTTCCAATATATAATTTATTTTAAGATCCGACCCCAAATTGAGGTTGAATCACTCAAAATTCCCAAAAACCTAACTCTACCCAAAACCCCTAATTTCTACTCTAAATTACATGTTTTCGGCTTATGAATTCAATAGACATTGATGGAAAATGAAGAAAATAAGCTAAGAGTTACTAACCCAAGAGGTCTTGGTGAAGAATCGCTCCAATGGTCGCCTAAGAGTTTGGAGAAGAAAAGGTTTTGTGAACTTTCTAATGAATCCCGTAGCTACTATTTCTGAAGTTTTTGAAAAAAATAACTGGGCAGAAAATGCTTTATGCGATCGCGAAGAAGGTCATGCGATCGCATAAGGAGAGGAAAGTTGCCCATTGCGATCGCGGACAGTGTATTGCGAACGCATAGAAGGAAACGGGCTCCATTCCGGGTTTGGTTTTTATGCATTGCGATCGCAGAACGGGAATGCAATCACATATAACAAATGGTGGCTACTATACGCGATCGCAGGAGGATCTATGCGACCGCATAGAACAAATAGGGCACCTGAAAACTCACTCTATGCGATCGCGGAAAGGCCTATGAGATCGCATAGCACTGGATAACAGAACACCAGAACTGCTATTTTCTGCAACTTTTCTAAGGCCAAAACCACTCCGAAACACTTTCGAAATAAGCCCGAGCCCTCGGGGCCCCTAACCAAACACACACACTAACTCAATAACCTCCTATGAACTCAACCACGCGATTAAATCGTCAAAATAACATCATAAATGAGGAATCAAACCTCAAAATCATCATTTTTTTTATCAAACTTCATAAACTTTCAAATTTAGGAATTCAAGTCCGAATCACGTCAAACGACGTCCGATTTCAACCAAATTTCACAGAAAGCGCTTAAACCACATATAAGACCTGTACCGGGCGCCGAAACCAAAATACGGGCCCGATACCAATACTTCCTTATTCATTTTCATTTCAAATTTCCAAATAAATTTCAGAAAAATAATTTCTTTTAAAAATTCATTTCTCGCGCTCGGGACCTCGGTTTTTGATTCCGGGCATACGCCTGAGTCCCATATTTTTCTACGGACCCTCCAGGACCGTCAAATCACGGGTCCGGGTCCATTTACCCAAAATATTGACCAAAGTCAACTTTAACCATTTTAAAGTCACAATTTATCAAATTTCACATAATTTAACACATAAGCTTTTCCGGCTACGCGCCCGGACTGTGCACGCAAATCGAGGTTACTAAAGGTGAGGTTTTCAAGGACTCGGAAGCACGAAAAAGGGAGAAAACCGGTAATGATCCTTTGGGTCGTCACACTGACTTAATGTGTTGATTATTTTCCTTTTAATAATCATTGAGAATTATAATTTTTTATTCTTGAAATTTAATGTATTTTATGCTTTATCCTCTTACTTGGGACTCTTTTATCATTTAAATGTATCAATAATGTTATATTATCTAGCTATTTAATTTATTTATTTAAACTATTTCATTATCACATTTTCATGTGTTTTTTCAGTAACTTTTCATTTCATTTAATATAATTATCCAAATATAATATAAATAGATATGTAAATTTTTATTCTTGCATAAATATTAATTTATTTTTAAACTATTGCTCTAAATTATTAAATTGTTTCAATTAGTCAATACTTTTTTAAGTATTGCATATTTATTTTATTTTAATTTCAAAACTAATTATTAGTATAAGTATCCTCACATTATTTCTAATTTATTTTGCCAAAACTAATTATTAATTACTTCCATTAATAATATTAATTACTTCCATTAATAATATTTTTTTCTAAGTATTAATTATTAATTTTATCCTAAAATTGCCAAATGACTTCTTATTAGCTTGCTACTTGGTTTCACCACATTACAAACCATCCTCTTACTTTATGTATTAAAAATTATTGATATAGATATGAATATTGCTATGGATATAGATATATAAATATAATTTATTAATTCAAAAAAATTTATTGCAATTTTTATTAGCTTTGTCCTAATTTTACTATGTGTCTTACTCTTAATATGTTACCCGACTTAACTACATTGTAAATTACCATCCCTTATAAAAATATAGTTTTATAATATAAATATAGATAAATAATGACGTTGCATATATCATATAAGTCAAACCAAATATTTTGTTAAGCACCTAAATTAAAGGGATAATATCACATAAACTAAACATTGAGTTGGAAATATATCATAAAAGAAAATCAGTTAAATTCATTCCTTTCGTTTATCACTTGGACCAAAATTAAAGGGAGAATATTCCTTAAATAGAACTTTTATTATAGAAACATTTCTTGAATAATTTAGATTACATTTTGTCATAATCCTGTTAATCTATATTAGATTTTGTCATAAAATATATTTAAATTTTGTTTTAAAAGTGCCAAGTGGCTTTTTCTCATTAAACCACTTGGCTTAACCCCATGCTTCACTACTCTCCTTTTAATATAATTAGTATTAGTACCCGCGCGATGCACAGACACAAATCATGTTAAATTGTGATGTTGGTTATTTGAATCATGTGCAAATAACCTTAAAATATAAACCTCTCAGATAAAAATTATATAACATTAGATATTAATTATGAAGTAGGATATGAAATATTGTTCAAATCTCGTAGTGCACAACCTATTTTAATTTTTATTTGTAGCAACCTGACTACTTGATTTTAGTACTTGCACTTCGTTTTGCTGTCAGTATCAAAGAATACTAAACTTATCATGTTGCGATCTGTCTTGTTTGAGCAAATTAGATCATATTATTTTAACAAACTTCTTACTATCACTTTGTTTTTATTTAAAAGTTAAGATGTCTTATTCATCACATTATTTTTATGCAAATTCTTTTTTCTTTTATTTTTTCTTATAGTTATTGTATTATTTATTATTTAATATTATTTTACTATCATATAATTTTTTATTAAAGTCTTTTAATTAATATCTTGCTTATTATTCTTTTAATAGTCTTTAATAAATATAAATATTTTATTCTTGAAATTTGGTATATTTTTATGCATTCAAATTTTTTTTAATCATTTAAATCTATTGTAATATTTTTAAATATAATTTAATATTTTAATTTATTTATTTTTAAATTAATTTAATGTATAAGTATCCTCACACTATCTCTATTTTTTAATACATTTTCTTTCCTACTATAAATTTTAATTATTTTATATTAATTTTTTACCTTTAACCAGAATAATATCATATTTTATTTTAAATTGTAAAATTGAATTAGTCTAAAATATTAATACATATATTTGATGATTATGTTACAAATATATTGAGTTCTCTTATAACTATTTTTGTATTAGATGCAGTTAAATTTTTTTTTTAGCTTTAAGATACAAATTTAATTTTTAATTTTCATTAGTAAAATTACCTATATTAGAAAGTTATTTATATTTTTAAAATTTTATTTTAATCATAGAAAAATAATTTCTTAATTGTTTGAACATATTATATATATGTAGTAATATGTTTATTGTCATTTTAATTCTTTACGTAATATTTTTAAAAATAAAAACTTATGAAATAAAAAAAATCTCATCTCAAATTCAAATGAGTCTTATCATTCTATTTTCTAAATTGGATCGCATTTTCAAAATAATATGCTATATATTCAAACTTAAACTAACTGCACTAAATTCAGATATTAATCATAGAAAAATATTTTTTTTGTTGTTTGAACACATTATATGTTAATGTTGTAGTAATATTTTCATTATCATTTTATTTCTTACGTATATTTTCTTTCTTTTTTAGATTTAATACAAATTTAATCTTTAATTTTTATTAGTAAAATTACCTATATTAGAAATTTATTTTCTATTTTAATATATTTTTCATAAATAAGACTTCAATTTCGTGATATTATCCATAGTTTGGACATTCTAATCGTAGTTTTAACAAATTTCTAATTTCAAATTCAAATAGCCTTTCCCTTTCATTTCTAATAGTAATTTTTTAAATAATTTTTAATCTAATATATAGTCTTAATACGTTTTATGTGGCTTTGCATTAACTTGTAACTTTTTTTAATATCATTATAAACTACTATTCTTTAATATAATATAGATAAATATATAATTTCTAATCACAAAATAAATATTTATTTTGTTTTAAAAATATTGCTCGAAAATTTTAAATTATTTAAACTTTAATAAGATTTTAAGCATTGTATATTTAATTTATTTTATTTTCTAAACTTATGATTTATAAATATCTTATCTCTAATTTATTTCTATTATTCAATATTTTTAGTTTTTGATTTTATCTATTAGACTTGAGTTACGTGGACTTATCCATATTATGAATTTTCTTATCATAATATAAAAAAATTTCTCATTTCAAATTTAAATAAATTTTACCCTTCTTCTCTATGATAAAAAATCTGAAATTTTATTTTTTCTCTATTTATTATTTATTTTTGATATTATATTATTCAATACCTAATATTATTACATTGTCATGTGGATTTTTATTAGCTTGTTTGAATTTAATATCTATTTCTACCACATTCACTCTAATATAATATGGATAAAAATGAAAAAACTTTCTCAAATTCAAATAAGTTTTATTATTCTATTTTCTATATTTGACTACATTTTCAAAAAATTATGTTATACTTTCAAACTTAAACTTACTGCACTCAATTCAAATATTAATAAAAAAATATTTTCTTAATTGTTTGAACACATTATATCTGAATGTTGTAGTAATATTTACGTATAAAATATTCGTCTGCCCGATTTATCAATATTAAAATGACTTTAAAATATTTTTTTACTGATTATTTAAGTTTTTTCTTACCTTATAAATAATTTATATACTTTATGTAAGATCTTATTTTGCTGCTTGAATTTATTTAATTTTTAAACTCAATATATATTTAATAACTTAAGTAAATTTTAATTTTATTTTATATTTTAACTTACTCTAATGTATAAATATTCATAGGTTATCTCAATTACGTCTTTCTATATTTTTTTATTTTTTCCGATTAGAATTTTTAATTAATTTTTACCTCCATATCTCTAGCTAAATATAGAAAAAAACCTATGGGTGAATCAATAGAGATATAAATATACTTATAAATATAAATTTAAATGTAAGATATATAGATTAAATTTGTCTAAGATCTATTTAGATTAAGTATAAGATTCATTAAACTACTTCCATTAATTATGTTTTCATTTATAGTTCAAATTTTTAATGTTGTCTTAAAATTGCTAAGTGGCTTCTTAAAACGACGCTCACTGGGGGTGTGCAGACTCCGGGAGGGGCCCCTTACGGCCCAAGCGCAATATCAAACCATCTCGTGGCATCAAATCTAGGCCCTCGGCCTCATATCAATCAACACGCCACCTCGTGGCGTACATATCTCAGGCCCTCGGCCTCATAATCAAATCAGTATCTCACTGCTGCGGCGTGCATCCCGATCCAAAAGTATCCTCACAATACAGGCCCTCGGCCTTACTCAGTCAAAAATCACATAAGCCACTCGGGCAACAGTAAAACATGATGCTCAGCCCAAAAATGTTGTTCGAAATATCATTTCAAGTGTTAAAGCAAAATAAACTTGGCTGAGTTTTGAAAACAGTGAAAAATAACATGACTGAGTTCAACTATAAATGAAATGGGAGCGAGTGGTACGCCTACCACGAGATACATGAAATGGGAGCGGGTGACACGCCTGCCACGAGATACAGGAAATAGGATCGGGTTGCACGCCTACAACAAGATGTGAAAAGAAAGTGAAATCTGACTTTTTTTTCCTTATTTTTGTTAGTGGTTGGATTTTGATTCCTTTATAATTCTCTTGATATTCTGTTTTTACCTTTTTTATATGTTCAATACTCCAAATTTCAACAATTGTTACATTTTTAACTCAATTGATTTCTCAACTAAATTTTCCTTAAACCGTTTGAGGTTGTACTTTACTTAAAAAGGAATTTTTACTATGTTTTGATTTATTGATTTCTCGTATTAAAGGTAATGATTCATTCGATATTGTACTTTAATTAAAAAGGGTATCTTCTTTATCAAATGATTTCTAAAAATAACTTCATCTTATCTTGTTGATTTCCTAATTGAGTTGGAAGTTTTACTCTACTTTATGTTAAGTGAATGAGGCGTCACAAGGTGACCTTTACTCGAAAGAATTATATTCGAAAGATGCTTATTTGAAAGATATTTATTTAAAAGAAATATATTCGAAATATATTCATTGAAAAGCATATTATCTTAGAGATTATTACTTGAAGGATTTATAGGCGAACGATTTATTTTTGAAAGACTTGATAAATTGATTGCACTTGTATCTATTATTTGTTGAGAAACATTTATGGTGTTCTTGTTGCCTGCTATTTATATCACCGGTTGATCATTGTTGCCATCATTGTTATATGCTTCCTGTTATTTTGTACGCTATATTGCACAGGTTTATTTGGTAGTCTGGTCCTAGCCTCGTCACTACTTGTGATGACCCAAAATGTCACCTTTAAATTAAATAACTATCTCGATATTGTAAGACCTTGAAAAGTGGTATCAATAATTCCTCGACTTGTGTGCGCAGTCCATATAATTTTTTGGAAGGTTTATATGTGAAAAATGGATTAAATTGTGAATTAGAGCTTTAAAACTCAATTAAGTTGACTTCGGTCAATATTTTGAGCAAACGAACCCGGATCCAAGTTTTGACCATTCCGGTAGTTCCGTATCGTGATTTGGGACTTGGTCATATGCCCGAAATTGAATTCGGAGGTCCCTAGCTCAAATTATCGCCATTTAACGGAATCTAGAAATCTAAGGCTAAAGATTTCTTAAGTTTGACCGGAGATTTGACAAACGACCCCGGAATAGAATTTTGATGATTCCAATAATTTCGTATGGTGTTTTGGACTTAGGAGCATATTCGGATTTAGATTTGGAAGTCCGTAGGACAAGTTGACGCGTTTTGGCGAAAGTTAGAAATTTGAAGGTTTTTGAGAAGTTTGACCGAGAGTTGACTTTTTGATATCGGGGTCGGATTCCAATTCCTGAAGCTAGAGTAGGTCCGTAATATCGAATGTGACTTGTGTGCAAAATTTAAAGTCATTCCGGAATGATTTTCGTAAGGTTTGAGACACTTAGTCTCTTTTAAGGAAACTTAAGTTGAAAAAGTCAATCGGATGTTGACTTATGTGTTAGAGGGCTCGGATATAAGTTACGATGGTTCGGTTAGCTCCGGAAGGTGATTTATGACTTACGAGCATGATCGGAAGGAGTTTTGGAGGTTCGTAGTAGATTTAGGCTTGAATTGGCGAAGTTGATATTTTTGGCGTTTTCCGGTTGATAGGTGAGATTTTGATATAGGGGTCGGAATGGAATTTCGAGAGTTGCAATAGTTCCGTTGTGTCATTTGGGATGTGTGTGCAAAATTGTATGTCATTCGGACGTGGTGTGGTTGGGTTTTTGATCAAAAGAGTAATTTAGAAGATTTTGGAATTCTTAGGCTTGAATCCAATGCGAATTTGGTGTTGTGATATTTTTTTCAGCGTTCTGAAGGTTGGAACAAATTTGAATAATGTTATGGGATATGTTGGCATGTTTGGTTGAGGTCCCAGTGGCCTCAGGTGAGTTTCGGGTGGTTAAACGAACTATTTCATCTTTGAAAAAGTTGTAGATTTTATTTGAGGAGTCCAGTTTAGAAACTCATATCTTGCAATCTATAAGTAATCAGAAAAAATATAAAACATGAAAGTTGTAGCCCTTTTATTCTAGTTTCCAGAAAGTTGAACCATTCATGATTTGGGTATTTTATCAGAAAGTTATGATGGATCGAAGATGGCTGGTGGAGCAGTTTCGATAGAATTTTCTGATGCACTTTAGAAGCTCATATCTCGGAATATATAAAGAGTCATATGGTGTACAACCTATCAAATGAAAGATCTTCGAGTCTAGTTACTAAATCTTTAAACCTTTTATCATTTGGATATTTTAACACGGAGTTATGAATGTTTTAACAGAAGGTGTACAACAGGGGAAAATGATAAGAGGATGTACAACCTGCACAGCGCAAGGTACAACTCGATGAAGCGTGGGCAGAATGTTTTAAACACGAGTTTTAGCTCATTTCTTTCATTCCTTTCATTTGTCTTGGACGATTTTGGAGAGCTCAAGGAGGGAGTTTCACCAAGCAACACTAGGTAAGTGATTTCTTCCTATTTTTGAGTTAAATATGTGACCTTACATGGATTTAGACATGAAAATCAGTAGAAAAATGTGGAGTTAGGGCTTGAGATTATGAGACCTTCTATGGATGATTTGAGAGGTCAAATAGACTCCGATTTTTGAGTTCTTTATATGTATGGACTCGCGAGATGATGAAGAACATTTTAGTATAAAGTTTTTCCAGTTCCGAAATGCGGGTTCGGGGGTCGGGTTTTGACTGATTTCGGATTTTGTGTTTAAAATCGATATTTTTCAATTGGAATTCATTCATTTAGCATAATTTGATGATAAAAATCTGAACTTAGTAGATTTGGAGCACTCGGAAGTTGGGTCGAGAGGCAAGCGTGTTGTAGAGTAGCTTTTCAGGCTAGTTCGAGGTGAGTAACGATTGTAAATGTTGTCTTGAGGGTATGAAACCCCGGATTTCACTTCGTTGTGCTACTTTGAGGTGACACACACGCTAGATGACGAGTGTGAGGTCGTGCACCGTTAGGGATTGTGACTTAGTCCGTCCCGTATGACTGTTAAACCGCGTATTTGATTAAAAACTGTTTGATATCATTGTGTTTTGGAAAGTATTATCATTTTTTGGGTTGAATGCCATATTTGGGCCTCGTGCCAGCTGTTTTGGACCCTTAAGGGTTTTTTTACTACTATTCTTCACTGTTTTGACTTCATATTTGTACTCAGTCATGCTGTATTCTACTATTTTCATAACTCAGCCATATTTACTCCGTTTTGATACTTTAAATGATATTTTGGACTGAGCATCATGTTTTACTGTTGGCCGAGTGGCATGAGAGGTTTCTGACTGAATGAGGCCGAGGGCCTGTGTTGTGAGGATACTATGGGATCGGGCTGCGTGCCGCAACAGTGTTATACTGATTCATGATTTTGAGGCCGAGGGCCTGATTTGTTATGCCACGTGGTGACTTGTTGATATGAGGCCGGGAGCCTATTTGATTATGCCACGCGATGGCTTGTTATTGCGCTTGGGCCGCAAGGGGCCCCTCTAGGAGTCTGTACACCCCCAGTGAGCGCGGGTACCCAGTGTGAGTGATATGATGTAGCCCGAGGGGCTGTTATTGTTTCATATTGTTGCCCGATAGGCTGTTCTTGATCCATGTTTTGCCCGAGGGGCGGTTCTTGATTCATGTTATGCCCGAGGGGCTGATTACGAGTGATTGTGAGGTAGCCCGAGGGGCTGGTTCTATTGATTTTATGCCCGAGGGGCTGTTTACATTTCTATCATTTTTACTCACTATTTTATTACTCGTTTGGACTATTGAAAGCTATTTTTATAAGGTTTTACTGAAACTGAGCTTGATTTACGAAGTAAAGGATTTCTGTACTGTTTTGGAAATGTACTGCATTTATTGTAGCGTTATGACGTGGTTTACATATTTTCTTACTACTCAGCTTTCATTTATTATTATTACTCACTGAGTCAGAGTACTCACATTACTCCCTGCACCTTGTATGTAGATTCAGGTATTTTTGAACCCGGTAGCGGGTATTAGTTGCTCAGAGTCAGAGTCATCAGTGTTTAGCAAGGTGGATACCCGACGTTCGTAGCATTGCTTTTCTCCCTCTTGATTTCATTAGACTATATTTCGTACATTTCAGGTTTTCAGTTGTATTTAGACCTTAGTAGATGCTCGTGACTTGTGACACCCAGATGTCGGGCTATGTCTATTCCGCAAATTGTATTATTCACCCTTACTTTGGAATTTATTTCTTATAAATGACTTAAAAGGACTTATTAAGATTGTTTAAAAAAAAATTTGGTAATTTTGTCGGCTGGCCTTGTCTTCACGAGAGGCGCCATCACGACTGGGTCGATTTTAGGGTCGTGACACTACTTTGTCGAGGTTAGCCTAGGCACTTACCAGCACATGGGGTCGGTTGTGCTGATACTACACTTTGCACTGTATACATATACTAATACCAGAGTGCTTGGACCGCAGTGAGGGTGCTGTCTTCAGCCCACACAGGCGACACGAGGTAGTACTGTAGACGTCCGCGGGCCTTGGCGTCACCTCCTATCTTTTCATTTATCCTGTTTGCTTTACTCATTTCTGAAACAGTGTATATTTTATCTTTCAGATTTTGTATGTAGTATTCTTAGACCGTTTGTGAAGTTGTGACACCAAATTCTGGGTAGAGTTATATTTAGACTTCCGCAGTTTTGTATTAAGATAAATTGTCAGATTTTGTCTTCCGCTTAATTATTTTCGCTATTTGCATGATATCTACTCATCACTGATAATGGTTTAAAACTGGAAAAGATTAAGTAATTAGGATAATTTGGCTTGCCTAGCTTTCATCAGTAGGCGCCATCACGGCTCTCGAGGGTGTGAAATTCGGGTCGTGACAAAGATTAAAAAATATTTTCTTTTTCTTTAGAAGCATTTTTTTCATGAATTCAAGATAAAATTCCAAAATTCCAAAAATATTTCCTTTCTTCTTTAGAAGTTTTTCTTTCAAAATTCCAAAAAAAAAATCGAAATTCAAAAAAAATATTTTCTTTCTTTTTTAGAAGTCTTTCTTTTCAAAAGGTTTTTTTAAAAAAAGAAAAACAAACAAACAAACAAATCGAAATCCAAAAATATTTTATTTCTTCTTTTTAAGTCTTTCTTTCGAAAAAGTCCAAAATCCAAAAAAAAAGAGTCAGTTTATTTACTTTATTCCTAATCTTCCCGAACTACGCAAGATCTGATTCATATTCCCACATGATACGTAGGTAACCCATATTAGGTTCGATCGACCATAAAAAAAATAAAAAAAGAAAAGAGAAAAATGACTAAAAATGGTGATAATAATAAGGACCGACTAAGTCCATTCTAATGTGTCTTTTATTTTGAATTGTGAAGAAAGTTTGAGGTGGTCGGTTTGTGTTAAACTGACAACAACACAAAATCCAAGGGAAAAAATGACAACTGACATCGAAGCTGTTACGAGCGGTCATGAGACTCAAGGTCAGAGGGTTAAACAAGAGTCTACTGTGGTTGAGGAAAATAGATCTATGAAACAGAAAATGACTGAAATGTGTCAAGCATGGGCCAATGGCCAAGGATCGCCCTTTTCTTCTCATGGTTTCCCAGAGTTCACACCCATCTTGACTACTGCCATTCCGGTCTCATTGTCTGATCAATCCTATCCACCTGGATTCAGTCATTATCCCAACTGTACGACTACAGCTGGAACTTCTGCTGTGCGCTCCCAAAGTTTGCCATTGACAACCAATCAGACAACCACTACTGTTATGCCCGTTTTCACCATCCCACAACCGACGGTAGTGTAGAAGAAAACTCATGAGTCACAATTTGCAACCCAGCAAGAGCAGTACCACTCTCTTGAGTACAACTCGTACTTGTTTGATCTTCCTGCAAACATTGAGAAGCCTGCCCGAAAGATGGCACAAGAAGAAATGACCCAAAGAGTGAAAAGCTTAGAACAACAGTTGAAAAACATGTAAGGGTTGGCAGGTCAGAAGAGTATTGCGGATCTATATATGTTCCCCGATATCCACTTGCCTCCTGGTTTCAAGACTCCCAAATTTGAAAAGTATGATGGACATGGAGACCCCATAGCCCACCTGAAAAGGTATTGCAATCAACTAAGAGGTGCGGGAAGAAATGAAGAATTGCAAATAGCTTATTTTGGGGAAAGCCTTATGGGTGTAGCCTCCGAATGGTTTATGGATCAAGACACATCTCGCTGATATGTTTGGGATGACATGGCACATGCCTTTGTCAAACAGTTCCAATACAACATCGACATCGCCCCAGACCGCAATTCCCTTTCAAACCTGAAGAAGAAACCAACTGAAAGTTTCAGGGAATATACCATTAAATGGAAAGAGCAAGCAGCTAGAGTTAAGCCACCCATGGACGATCACGAGCTAATCACTGTCTTCATTCAGGATCAAGAGCTAGATTATTTTCAAAACATGATGTCTGTAGTGGGCAAATCCTTCTCGGAAGCAATCAAAATGGGAGAAATGGTAGAGAATGATCTTAAGACAGGCAAAATTATAGGTCAAGTAGTTCTTAAAGCCGCAACTCAGGTTGTCCAGGTTGAATCTGATAATTTTAGTGACACGAATGAGAAGGATGAAGAAATCATGATGACAATAGGGTCGAGAAGAGGTACCAAGAGAACACCTCGAAGGTATGAGCAGCCTCATCAGGTTTCCCAGGACTCCCCTAAGCATTACTATCCACTTCAGAACACACAATACTCTGTTGCTCCACCTCAATATGTTGGCCAACCACCAAAACACCCCAGAAGGCGAGCACGAGCACGAGCACCGCCAAATCCCCTCCAGCCTCCACAAAATTTTCAAGTGCCCTATAACCCACATCCAAGCCAGGGGTATAGAAGGGAAAAAAGGTTGAAAAATAATTTTACACCAATAGGAGAGTCTTATGCAAGCTTGTTTTAGAAATTAAAGCATCATGACATGATTGCACCTATTCCTCCAAATCATGTGGACCCACGTGCAAGAAGCTTTGACCCTTCTAAAAGGTGTGAATACCATTCCAATGCCCAAGGGCACAATATTGAAAGCTGTCGGGATTTGAAAAATGAAATAGAAAGGATGATTCAGGAAAAACTGATTGTGATCCAAGACAGTGACTCTCAGAATATCACGCAGAATCCTTTACCCGCACATGATGATGCATACTTTGTATGGATGATGCGTGGTGACGAGGAGTATGAGAATCCTCTCTGAAACTTGCCGACTGAAATTGGAGAAGGCCATGGTGATTCTAATGAGCAAATTTGTGGCTAAATGTCAAGCTTAGCAATTGAAAAGTCATTCTCTCCTTACCAGGAAGGAATCTTGGTAGCTTGTTTTG
Organism: Nicotiana sylvestris; assembly: GCF_000393655.2. Lineage (NCBI taxonomy): Eukaryota > Viridiplantae > Streptophyta > Magnoliopsida > Solanales > Solanaceae > Nicotiana > Nicotiana sylvestris. Next base: position 140,490,884 of record NC_091060.1, read on the forward strand.
ATATTTTTTCTATTATCTGGGTTATGATCCATATTTTATTTGTTTTATTGAGTCAAACCCTTTTATCCCTCTATTCTATTTGTGTGAGTCTTGTTTGCCTATTTTGTTGCTATTAGCCGAGTTATTTTAGGGTTGTAACTCGGATTTTAGGTTGTTTGTCTTTTGTTTACTCAATGAAATACAATTTGCCCTTTTGTATCATTCCACGCTTAGTTCTTTCACCACTAGTTCTAGTGACACGACATACATGCGGAATTTTTAGCCAGATCTTAGAAAATTGATTTAAGCTTGAATTGGATAACTGAGAAAAAGATACTTTTGAGGATGAAAAAGAGTTGAAATAATTTTGAAGTAAGGTCGAGTAAAATTCACCTTCAAATCATTGTGAAGATCGGGCTTGAGGATATTGAATCAATTGAAGCTTGGTCCAAAGTTTGACATTAATGGACGGAAAGTGTCTTTCGACCACGACACACCAAGAAGACAGACATGTTCATCAATGTCGTGATTGCGAAAGGATACTATGTTTGGCGTTCTCGAGGCTGGGAGGCCCTTTTTCTGCTATCCAAACTCTTTATATCCTTCGCTACCTCCTTTGAGCTTGTGTCATTTTCTTTGAACACCCTCTTTTGGAATCAAGTTTAGAGTCAAGAGTCAAAAAACAAATAAATGAAAAAAAAAAAGAAAAAAAAAAAAGTCCATGTCCCAAGAGTACAAACTGGGGCAATTCATAGAAAGTTCAAGTGAAAAAAAATAAAGAAGAAAAGAACTGACAAAGGTCCATGCCCCCAGAAAATAGAAGCTGGGGCAACCTGTTTTGAAAACAACAAAAAAGGCAAAAAGAACAAAAAAGACAAAGAAAAAGAACAAAAGATGAAAAAAATTAGTTAGGTTAGATGTTTGAACTACGTTAGACCTGATTCCTTTTAAAAAAGGATACGTAGGCATCCTTACACGGTTCAGTCCAACCAAATAAGAATTCAAAAAAAATAAAAAAAAATAAATCCAGAAATCCCCAATAGTTGAAATTGGGGCAAAGATTTTATTTCACTTTTGAAAGAGTCGATTCCAAGAGTTGTAATCTCCCAATATGCCTTCAAGAATGCCAAGAGAGGCATACAATGAGAAACAATTGTCATGTGACATAGAGCACTATCAAGATGCCCGCACAAGAAAACAAAAGAAAAAGAAAAATAAAAGAAAATGAGAGAGTCTTACTAGTGAAAACCCTCATGGGCACTGTAAGGCGACGGTACGCAGAGATGAATAAATGAGAGAGACTTGTTGGTGCAAACCCCTCGGGGCACCACTAGTTGAAAGTGAGTCATGAAGCCGATGCAAAAGATCAGCACGAACAAGCCTGACTTCAAAGGTCATAAGAATGGTTAAAGGAAAGATTATATTAGTTTGATAGATCAGACCGTTGAGTCCAAAATGCATGTCATGATCATTAAGGCTAGTTATTGAAAAAAAAAATAAAAAGAAAAAAAAGAGGAAAAAAAATCTTCCTTATGTCCTTCCGACATGGGCATCACTTTGAGTCAGTCCTTGTCAAAACAAGCAAGAAAAGATTTCAAAATCTGCTACCAACTTTTCAGTTGCACAAAGTAAATTTGGCCAGCACACTCAGTTGTTACTGTCAATGTGCCTTGAGGATTCATGCAAAGGCTTCTCCAAAAGACTCTTGTCAGCCTACCTGGCGCAAACAAAGATAACTGGTGATTCTCTCTTACAGACAAATTGCTCAAAAAGCAAGAACTCATTCAAGATTTCAGAAAAGGTCACCTAAGCAAAGATCTCCAGTTGGGATAAGGCTGATTGAGCCACACATACAAATGGTATTGGGTGTAAAACAATTAGGGTTGATGCAGAGCAAGAGTCTCTTGAAACCGACTCAAGTTGATTGAGCAGAAGCCAAGCTGCCCAAGACTCAAGGCCACAAACCGACCACCATTTTCAAAAATTGACAAATTTTTCTTTGTGTGAAACAGGAACAAAGCAGTGCAAGGAAAGTGGTTCAAAAAAAAGAGAAAAAAAAACAAAAAAAAGAGAAGAAAATAAAAGAAGAGAAGAGCCGACAAAGGGAAGTTTCTCAAATCTTTTATTTGTCTTGCTATTGTGCATAAAATCTTGCCATTGATCTTAACATTTTTTCCTCCTAGGATAAAAAGTCCTAGTGTGATGGATTTTCTTTCCAATAAAAATCTTAGAATGATGAATCTTTCTCCTAAGATAGAAGACCTAGTCTGATGAACTTTCTCCTAGGATCAAAATCTTAGTCTGATGAATTTTTCTTCTAAGATAGAAGACCTTGTCTGATGAACTTTCTCCTAGGATCAAAATCTTAGTCTGATGAATCTTTCTCCTAAGATAGAAAACCTAGTCTGATGAATTTTCTCCTAGGATCAAAATCTTAGTCTGATGAATCTTTCTCCTAAGATAACAAAAAAGACCTAGTTTGATGAATTTTCTCCTAGGATACAAAAACTTAGTCTAATGAATCTTTCTCCTAAGATAGAAAACCCAGTCTGATGAACTTTCTCCTAGGATCAAAATCTTAGTCTGATGAATTTTTCTCCTAAGATAGAAGACCTAGTCTGATGAACTTTCTCCTAGGATAAAAATCTTAGTCTAACGAATCTTTCTCCTAAGATACCAAAAAAAAGACCTAGTCTGATGAATTTTCTCCTAGGATCAAAGTCTTAGTCTGATGAATCTTTCTCCTAAGATAGAAAACCTAGTCTGATGAACTTTTCTCCTAGGATCAAAATCTTAGTCTGATGAATATTTCTCCTAATATAATAAATTAGAAAACCTAGTCTGATGAACTTTCTCCTAGGATAGATGTCTTAGTCTGATGAATTTTTCTCCTAAGATATAAAAACCTATTCTGATGAATTTTCTCTTAGGAAATTAAAAAAAAAGAGAGAAAAGAGGATGTCTCGATCTTTTTTTTTTTTTTAAAAAAAAGTCATTTATTCACGCCTTTGAAAAAAAAGCGTTTGAGCAATTTGTTTAAAAGAATGATTTTCTCAAACACAAAAAAATGATTTTCCTCCAAAAAAAAGAAAACAAAAATCCTTCTTGGTTCGTTTTAGACATAGGGTCTTCACTCTCTAGTCTTCTCTTCCAAAATAGGGTCTCATTTCCTAGTTGATGCCAGCATAACCTGGTAATCTTTTCCAACATAGGGTCCCACTCCCTAGCTGATGCCAACATAACCTTGTAATCTTTTCCAACATAGGGTCACCACTCCCTAGCTGATGCCAGCATAACCTGGTAATTTTTTCCAACATAGGGTCTCACTCCTTAGTTGATGCCAGCATAACTTGGTAATCTTTCTAACTTAGGGCCACCAATATCCAGTTGATTTCATTTTAGATATAGGGTCTCCACTCCATAATCTCTTTTTCCTAATGATACACCATCCTGACTTTTATTGTGTGATGACCCAAAGGGTCATCACCGTAATTCTTCCTTGTTCCGTGCTTCTGAGGCCTTGAAAACCTTGTTGTTAGTTGCCTTGATTTGTGTGCACAGTCCGGGCGTATAGCTAGAAAGCTTTTATGTTGAAATATGCAAATTATGTGAAAAATTTGATGAATTTTGATATTAATATGCATAATATTGACTTCGGTAAACATTTTGGGTAAACGGACCCGGACCAGTGATTCGACGGTCCCGGAGGGTCCGTAGAAAAATATGGGACTTGGGCGTGTGCTCAGAATTAAATTTCGAGGTCCCAAGCCCGAGAAATAAAATTTTGTGTGAAATTATTTTCTGAAATTAATTAAGGAAAATGAAGAGGGAAATTGATCAGAAAACTGTGGTATCGGGCTCGTATTTTGGTTCCGACACCCGGTACGAGTCTTAAATATGTTTTAAGCACTATCTGTAAAGTTTGGATAAAAACGGACGTCATATGACGTGTTTCAGACTTAAAATGGGGAATTTGAGTTTTATGAAAGTTGAAAGAAAATCATGTGTTTTGAGGATTGATTCTATGTATATGATGTTATTTTGGCGATTTGATCGCACAAATGAGACCGTAAGATGTTTTTAAGATCATATGTATGTTTGATTTGGAGCCCCGAGGGCTCGAGTGAGTTTTGAGTGGGGCCCGGGAGGTCTTAGACTTAAAGAAATGCAGGTTCAGGTGTTGCAGGCCCAGCGCGGCCGCGCACCAAATCAGTGTGGTCCGCGCTGGGTGGGTTCAGAGAGCCCACTTCTTCCCTCCCTCGGCACGGCCGCGGTACATTTCCGCGCGGTCCGCGCTGGTAGCCACGCGGCCGCGGTGCATTTCTGCGCGGTCCGCGCCAGCCCCCAGCATATATATAAATTCGGGATTTTCAGTCATTTTATCCACTTTTATATGATATTATGGGATCGTGTGGCACGCCGTCCACTTATATATGATATTATGGGATCGTGTGGCACGCCGTCCACTTATATATGATATTATGGGATCGTGTGGCACGCCGTCCACCTATATATGATATTATGGTATCATGTGGCACGTCGTTCACTTATATATGATATTATGGGATCGTGTGGCACGCCTTCCACTTTATATGATATTATGGGATAGTGTGGCACACCGTCCACGTATGATTTTACGAAATAGGATCGAGTGGTACGCCTACCACAAATTAGAGTGATTATTGGATATTGGCCTCCGTTGCCGGTGACATATTGCGCACTGTGATAAAGATGAAATGGGAACGAGTGGTACGCCTACCACGTGGTATATGAAAATTGGGATCGTGTGGCACGTCGTCCACTTATATATGATATTATGGGATCGTGTGGCACGCCGTCCACTATATATATATATATATATATATATATATATATATATATATATATCATGGGAACCGGAGTTTCTTCTTTTATTTACGATATTTCATTTTTATCTGTTACTCCACGATAGCATGTCCCCTCCTAGCTTTACTTTGTATTATCTTGTTATTGTTTCTTGCACTTGTATATATATTTGTACAGGTTAATTGTGGTAGGTCCTGTTTAGCCTCGTCACTACTTCGTCGGGGTTAGGCCAGGTATTTACCAGCACATGGGGTCGGTTGTGCTGATGCTACACTCTGTGCATTTTTGTGCACAAATCAGGGAGCAGCTTACGGACCACAGCAGTAGGACTTCTGGGAGCTATTTTCAGTCCAGGGACTCTTGAGGTAGCCTAGCTGGAATTCGCAGGCCGAAGCCCCTTTCCATGTTTTTCGTTTGTTCATCTTGTATCCGACAAACATGATGTATTTCCTTTCAGACATTGTTTGTAGTATTCTGTAGTAGTCCGTGAGCTAGTGACACCAGACCTTGGGTAGTGATGTGTATTAAACTTCCACACTTTTGGTTTTTAGTTGCTTTAGATTTAAAGTCTTCCGCTTAATTTTTGACTCGTTTATTATATTGTTTGAAAGAAAGCAGGAAAGGTGTTTTAAATATTTGGCTTGCCTAGCTCCGATAGTAGGTGCCATCACAACAACCGATGGTGGGAAATCCGGGTTGTGACAAGTTGGTATCAGAGCACTAGGTTACTTAGGTCTCACAACTCACGGACAAACTCGGTAGAGTCTGAGGGATCGGTAGAGAGACGTCTGTATTTATCCCGCATAGGCTACTGAGTTAGGAAAACTTCACTTTGTTCATTCTTGTCGTGCGATTCTGTTTCTCAAGTACTGATTGTCTTCCTACTCTGTTCTTTCGCAGATGGCGAGAACACGTGCTTCCTCTTCTACCGCGCAGCAGCCCGAGCCCCCAGTAGTAGCTCCTATCAGGGCAGCGGGCGAGGCCGAGGCCGTGCCAGAGGCTGAGGTCGGGGCAGAGCTCAACCCCGAACAGCAGTCCCAGAGGTGGAGCCTGATATTGACTATGACGAGGAGGTTCTAGCTCCAGCAGCTCCAGTGGGACCAGCTCAGGTCCCAGAGGGTTTCATAGCCACTCCGGTGCTTTAGGATGCTTTGGTCCGATTGGTAGGCTTTATGGAGGGCATTTCTAGGGCGGGTTTGCTTCCCGTAGCACCAACCACGTCTCAGGCTGGGGGAGGAGTTTAGACTCCCGCTACTCATACTCTAGAGCCGGTAGCTCATCCGGCCCAGGCTCCAGCAGTTCAGCCAACTATGGCAGTTCAGCCTGTTGCAGCGGTCCAGCCAGGTATTGCGGCTCAGTCCAGTGATGGTGCGACTATGTCTGCGGATGCTCTATGGAGGCTAGATCGGTTCACCAGGCTCTTCACTACCACATATAGTGGCACACCTTCAGAGGATGCCCAGAATTTCATATGCAGCTGTCATGAGGTTCATCGGACTATGGGTATTTTAGAGACCAATGGGGTCGACTTCTCCACTTTTCACCTAGCAGAATCCGCCAAGACTTGGTGGAGAGATTTCTGTTTAGCCAGGTCAGCAGGGTCGCCATCATTGACCTGGGATCTGTTTTCAGAGTTATTTATGGGGAAGTTTCTCCCAGTTACTCAGCGGGATGCCCTTCGCAGGCAGTTTGAGCGTCTCCAGCAAGGTTCGATGTCAGTTACCCAGTATGAGACACAGTTTATTGATCTTGCACACCATGCCATTGTGATACTCCCCACCGAGAGAGAGATAGGGTGCGGAGGTTTGTTGATGGGTTGGTTCAGCCGATCCGTGTTCAGATGACCATGAGTGCCGGGAGTGAGATTACATTTCAGGAGGCGGCAGATGGTGCCCGCCGGATAGAGCTGGCACTTTCTTAGGGAGGTGGTCATGGGTCTGATAAGAGGCCCCGTCATTCTGGTAGATTCAGCGGTACCTCGTCTGGAGGTAGGGATTCTTATGGTAGAGGCCATCCTCCGAGGCCCTTTCAGTCAGCTCTCCAGACTTTTCATGGTTCACCAGTGAGTCGTGGTTCTCAGCCGCAGTATTCTGACCAGCAGCTCTTTAGTTTTCCATCAGCACTTATCAGTGCCCCGCCACTTCGTTACTCTCAGCAGCTGAGGGCTTGTTTCACTTGCGGCGATGTGAGGCACATTGCCAGGTATTGCCCTTGAGCTTCCGGTAGCTCTCAGCAGCAGGGACCTCGCCCTATGACTCAGGCACTAGTTGCCCCACAGCCTGCCCAGCCAGCTACAGGACATAGAGGTGGAGGCAGAGGTCTTAGAGGTGGAGCTCAGACCGCCAGAGGTAGGGGTCAGTCAGCAGCGGATTATCCCAGGGATGTGATTCAGGGAGGTGGGGCCCAACCCCATTGCTATGCTTGCCAGCCAGGCCAAAGGCTGAGTCATCAGATGCTGTGATTACAGGTACCACTCTGGTCTGTGATAGGGATGCTTCTGTGCTATTTGATCCCGGATCTACGTATTCATATGTGTCGTCCTATTTTGCACCCTATTTGGTTATGCCTAGTGAGGCCTTGAGTATTCCTGTATATGTGTCTACACTAGTGGGGGATTCTATAGTGGTGGAGCGGGTTCATCGTTCCTGTGTTGTGGTATTCAGGGGTCTTGAGACCCGTGTTGACTTGTTGCTCTTGGATATGGTGGATTTCGACGTCATATTAGGGATGGATTGGTTGTCCCCGTATCATGCGATCTTGGATTGCCATGCCAAGACCGTGACCTTGACATTGCAAGATTTACCCCGACTAGAGTGGAGAGGGACCCCAGGTCATACCACTCGCAGCATTATTTCTTCTGTGAAGGCTCGATGCATGGTCGAGAAGGGGTGTCTAGCTTATCTGGCTTATGTTCGCGACTCTAGCGCTGAGGTCCCGTCTATTGATTTTGTTCCTATTGTTTGGGAGTTTCCCGAGGTTTTCCCTTCAGACCTGCCGGGCATGCCGCCCGACAGGGATATTGATTTTTGTATTGATCTGGCTCCGGGAACTCAGCCCATTTCCATTCCGCCATATCGTATGGCGCCGCCAGAATTGAAAGAGTTAAAGGGTCAGCTTCAGGATTTTCTTGATAAGGGTTTCATTAGACCCAGCGTTTCGCCTTGGGGAGCACCGGTGCTATTTTTCAAGAAAAAGGATGGTTCGATGAGGATGTGCATTGATTACCGGCAATTGAACAAGGTGACGATTAAGAACAAGTACCCACTGCCGAGGATCGACGATTTATTCGACCAGCTTCAGGGTGCAAGGGTGTTTTCAAAGATAGATTTGAGATCTGGATACCACCAGCTGAGGATTAGGGCGTCTGATGTCCCTAAGATAGCATTTCGCACTCAATATGGGCATTATGAGTTTTTGGTCATGTCATTTGGATTGACTAATGCCCCAACAACGTTCATAGAGTTGATGAACCGAGTGTTCAGACCTTATTTGGACTTGTTCGTGATAGTCTTCATTGACGATATTCTTATATACTCCCGTAGTCAGGAGGAGCATGAGCAGCACCTCAGAGCGGTTCTTCAGACCCTAAAGGATAGTCAGTTGTATGCTAAGTTCTTGAAGTGCGAGTTTTGGCTGAGTTCGGTCGTATTCCTGGGTCATGTCGTATCAGCAGTAGGTATTCAGGTAGACCCGAAGAAGATAGAGGCAGTCAAGAACTGGCCTCGACCAGCTTCAGCTACGGAGATTCAGAGTTTCATGGGGTTAGCAGGTTACTACCGTCGGTTCGTGGAGGGGTTTTCATCCATTGCAGCCCCTATGACCAGATTAACCCAGAAAGGTGCCCAGTTCAGATGGTCAGATGAGTGTGAGGCGAGCTTTCAGAGGCTCAAGGCAGCTCTGAACACGGCACCGGTGTTGGTTTTGCCCACAGGTTCAGGTCCTTATACAATCTATTGTGATGCATCTCGTATTGGACTTGGTGCAGTGTTGATGCAGGATGTCAAAGTCATTGCCTATGCTTCGAGGCAGTTGAAGATCCATGAGAAGAATTATCCGGTGCATGATCTTGAGTTGGCAGCCATCGTTCATGCCTTAAAGATCTGGAGGCATTACTTATATGGTGTGACGTGTGAGGTGTTCACAGATCATAAAATTCTTCAGTATTTGTTCAAGCAAAAGGAGTTGAATTTGAGGCAGAGGAGGTGGTTGGAATTGTTGAAAGATTATGACATCACTATCTTATATCACCCGGGAAAGGCCAATGTGGTGGCCGATGCCTTGAGTAGGAAGTCAGCCAGTATGGGCAGTCTTGCTTATATTCCGGTCGGTGAGAGACCGCTTGCTTTGGACGTTCAGGCTTTGGCCAATCAGTTTGTGAGGTTGGACATTTCTGAGCCTAGTCGAGTATTAGCTTGCACGGTCGCTCGTTCTTCGTTATTGGAGCGTATCCGTGATCGACAATTCGATGATCCCCATTTGTGTATCTTGAGAGACACAGTGCAGCGTGGAGGTGCCAAGAAAGTAACCTTAGATGATAATGGCGTATTGAGATTGTAGGGGCGAGTTTGTGTGTCCAATGTTGATGGGATTCGAGAGTTGATCTTAGCGGAGGCCCACAGTTTTCGGTATTCTATTCACCTGGGCGCCGCAAAGATGTATCAGGATTTGAGGCAGCACTATTGGTGGTGCAAGATGAAGAAAGACATCGTTGCACATGTGGCTCGGTGTTTGAATTGTCAGCAGGTTAAGTACGAGCATCAAAGACCTGGTGGTCTATTTCAGAGGATTGCACTTCCCGAGTGGAAGTGGGAGAGGATTAAGATGGATTTTGTTACTGGGCTTCCGATGACTCAGAAAAAGTTTGATGCAGTTTGGGTCATTGTTGATAGGCTGACCAAGTCAGCGCATTTTGTTCCTGTTGCAGCCACCTATTCGTCTGAAAGGTTAGCCGAGATTTATATCAGGGAGATTGTTCGCCTTCATGGGGTGCCGCTATCTATCATTTCGGATCGGGGTGCGCAGTTTACCTCACATTTCTGGAGAGCGGTTTAGCGAGAGTTGGGCACCCAGGTTGAGTTGAGTACAACGTTTCATCTCCAGACGGACGGTCAGTCTGAGAGGACTATTCAGATTCTTGAGGACATGCTCTGAGCCTGTGTCATTGATTTTGGAGGCTCGTGGGACCAGTTTTTGCCTTTAGCAGAGTTCGCCTATAACAACAGCTACCAGTCCAGCATTCAGATTGCTCCGTATGAGGCGTTGTATGGTAGGCGATGTCGGTCTCTGGTTGGATGGTTTGAGCCGGGAGAGGCTCGATTATTGGGTACGGATCTGGTTCAGGAGGCCTTGGACAAGGTCAGGATTATTCAGGATAGACTTCGTACAGCTCAGTCCAGACAAAAGAGTTATGCAGACCGCAAGGTCAGAGATGTTGCTTTCATGGTTGGGGAGCGGGTATTGCTCCGTGTATCGCCTATGAAGGGCGTGATGAGATTTGGGAAGAAGGGCAAGCTCAGCCCTAGGTTCATCGGTCCATTTGAGATTCTTGATCGTGTGGGAGAGGTGGCTTATAGACTTGCCTTGCCACCTAGCTTGTCAGCTGTGCATCCTGTGTTTCATGTATCTATGCTCCGGAAGTATCGCAGAGATCCATCGCACGTGTTAGATTTCAGCACTGTCTAATTGGACAAGGATCTGTCATATGAGGAGGAGCCGGTGGCTATTCTAGACCGGCAGGTTCGACAGTTGAAGTCGAAGAGTTTTCCTTCGGTGCGTGTTCAGTGGAGAGGTCAGCCTCCTGAGGCATCGACCTGGGAGTCCGAGTCTGATATGCGGAGCCGTTATCCTTATTTATTTCCCGACTCAGGTACTTCTTTCTTTTGTCCGTTCGAGGACGAACAATTGTTTTAAAGGTGGAGAATGTGACGACCCAAAGGGTTATCACTGTAATTCTTCCTTGTTTCGTGCTTCCGAGGCCTTGAAAACCTCGCTGTTAGTTGCCTTGATTTGCATACGCAGTCCGGGCGCGTAGCCGGAAAGCTTTTATGTTGAAATATGCGAATTATGTGAAAAATTTGATGAATTTTGATATTAATATGCATAATATTGACTTCGGTCAACATTTTGGGTAAACGGACTCGGACCTGTGATTCGACGGTCCCGGAGGGTCCGTAGAAAAATATGGGACTTGGGCGTGTGCCCGGAATTAAATTCCGAGATCCCAAGCCCGAGAAATGAAATTTTGTGTGAAATTGTTTTCTAAATTTAATTAAGGAAAATGAAGAAGGAAATTGATCAGAAAACTGTGGTATCGGGCTTGTATTTTGGTTCCGATGCCCGGTACAAGTCTTAAATATGTTTTAAGCACTATATGTAAAGTTTGGCTAAAAGCGGACGTCATATGACGTGTTTTAGACTTAAAATGGGGAATTTGAGTTTTATGAAAGTTGAAAGAAAATCATGTGTTTTGAGGCTTGATTCTATGTATATGATGTTATTTTGGCAATTTGATCGCACAAATGAGACCGTAAGATATTTTTAAGATCATATGTATGTTTGGTTTGGAGCCCCGAGGGCTCGTGTGAGTTTTGAGTGGGGCCCGGGAGGTCTTAGACTTAAAAAATGCAGGTTCAGGTGTTGCAGGCCCAGCGCGGCCGTTTCCGCGCGGTCCGCACTGGCAGCCACGCGGCCGCAGTGCTTTTCTGTGCGGTCCTCGTGGTGGGGGTTCAGAGGGTCGGTAGCCAGGTTGACCAGCGCGGCCGCGCACCAAATCAGTGCGGTCCGCGCTGGGTGGGTTAAGAGAGCCCACTTCTTCCCTCCCTCGGCGCGGCCGCGGTACATTTCCGCACGGTCCGCGCTGGCAGCCACGCGGCCGCGATGCATTTCTGCGCGGTCCGCGCCAGCCCCCAGCATATATATAAATTTGGGATTTTCAGTCATTTTATCCACTTTTATATGATATTATGGGATCGTGTGGCACGCCGTCCACTTATATATGATATTATGGGATCGTGTGGCACGCCGCCCACTTATATATGATATTATGGGATCGTGTGGCACGCCGTCCACCTATATATGATATTATGGGATCGTGTGGCACACCGCCCACTTATATATAATATTATGGGATCGTGTGGCATGTCGTCCACTTTTATATGATATTATTGGATCGTGTGGCACGCCGTCCACATATGATTTTACGAAATAGGATCTAGTGGTACGCCTACCACAAATTAGAGTGATTATTGGATATTGGCCTCCGTTGCCGGTGACATATTGCGCACTGTGATAAAGATGAAATGGGAACGAGTGGTACGCCTACCACGTGGTATATGAAAATTGGGATCGTGTGTCACGTCTTCCACTTATATATGATATTATGGGATCGTGTGGCACGCCGTCCACTATATATATATATATATATATATATATATATATATATATATATATATCATGGGAACCGGAGTTTCTTCTGTTTATTTCCGATATTTCATTTTTATCTGTTACTCCCCGATAGCATGTCCCCTCCTAGCTTTACTTTGTATTATCTTGTTATTGTTTTCTTGCACTTGTATATATATCTGTACAGGTTAATTGTGGTAGGTCCTGTTTAGCCTCGTCACTACTTCGCCGGGGTTAGGCCAGGTACTTACCAGCACATGGGGTCGGTTGTACTGATGTTACACTCTGTGCATTTTTGTGCACAGATCAGGGAGCAGCTTACGGACCACAGCAGTAGGACTTCTGGGAGCTATTTTCAGTCCAGGGACTCTTGAGGTAGCCTAGCTGGCGTTCGCAGGCCGAAGCCCCTTTCCATGTTTTTCGTTTGTTCATCTTGGATCTGACAAACATGATGTATTTCCTTTCAGACATTGTTTGTAGTATTCTGTAGTAGTCTGTGAGCTAGTGACACCAAACCTTGGGTAGTGATGTGTATTAAACTTCCGCACTTTTGGTTTTCAGTTGCTTTAGATTTAAGTCTTCCGCTTAATTTTTGACTCGTTTATTATATTGTTTGAAAGAAAGCAGGAAAGGTGTTTTAAATATTTGGCTTGCCTTGCTCCGATAGTAGGTGCCATCACGACACCTGATGGTGGGAAATCTGGGCCGTGACATATTGCTTTCAATAAAGAAGTAGTTTAGAATTTTGTTACAATAACTCACAAAATTTTCCTAATGAAAATTGGGGCAGAAAAATTTTGTTCGTTTGTTTGTTTTGGTGTTTGAGCAGGTTTTACCTCGAGGCACAAGGTTCGAGACGATCAAAAGAAAGATTCTCAATCCAGAATAAAAGAAAAAAGAAGAAAAAGAAAAAAAAGTGAACTCAAAGTGCAGAAGCGGAGAAAAGATGTGAACTGCTCAAGACGTGATTGAAGTCACAAACTTTGCATATCCCGCCTTGATCCGAGAAGTTGAAAAGGAATGAACTAGCACTTGTAACTAACAAGCATCAAGATCTAGATCAGAGTCTGCATGAAGAACCAACAAAGACTCAAGATCAAGCTTCAGAAGACTCACAGAGAAGAATCTTGTAACTCATAGCTGATAGGCTTAATTAGTCTTTTTAATTTTTGATTTTGATGTAATAACAGGACCACAAACCGAAATCTCGACGGAACTTCACTCGACTCTCGAACTCATCACTCCATCATTCTTCTTGAACTACACGCGACCTAATTTCCTTATAACCCAAAATATATAGGCTGTCCAAAATCAGGACTTGGTTGCACCTTTTTCTTTTGTTTTCTTCCTCTTTTGAATAATGATATGGTCAAAAATTAGTCACATGACTCACTTTATCTTTGCCTGAAAACTCTTCATGTTTCCAAGCAAAGATGGGCAGCTGTGAGCACCTAATTTTTGACCATATTTGGATTTTCATTCACTTTTTAGTATTTAAATAGTTTTTAGTTTAATCTTAATATGTTAGTTTAATTCCATTTTTTATAGGTTATATTTGATAAAATTGAAAATCACAAAAGAAGGGGTCACATTCTTTAGTATAAGTTTTATCTTCATTTACAAAGAAAGAAAATATTTTCCAAAAAATATATTAGTTTGATAAGTAAATTTTGAGTGATTAGTATTTTATCTTGCTATTTTAAGTTTAGAAGTAGTATTTTTTTCATATATTAATCAATAAAAGAAAATCAAAATCACAAAATAAAGAAGATTTAATTTTCTCCTAAAGTCTTACTTGGTTCAAATGTCCAAGTCATGGCCCAAATTAGGCAAAATCTGAGCCCAATTACCCCAAATTCTGTCCAAACCCAATCCCTCTTTTACCTTGTCCAAGCCCACACCCCAATTCTTATATGCCTAACTGACCCTAAAGAAGAGGATAGGCCTAAAAATCCCTAGAGTAACAAAAGAAAAAAGCTGGCACAACAGCTTGAAGAGAGGAGAACAACAAACTTCATCTTCCTCCATTCCCTATCATGTAAGAAGCTCATTAAGAGCTCAATGAAAAGCAGTTGAAATAACGTTTAAAAATGCAGCCAAAATCAGTCCCAAAGAGCTCCGAAACAGCTAAAAATTTGCCCGAAATTACGCCCGATATAGCTCCAAACACGAGCTGAAAAACACCTCCAAACCCAGCTTGAAATCAGCCCCTGAACCCACGAAAATCGGCTGGAAAAATCACCAAAATCAACTCTGAAAAATGCTGTCGAAACCCAATTGAAACAGCCTCCAAAACACCTGAAACCACCATGAAAACACCCCAAAAATACAGCATAAATCAGTCATGAAACCAATCACGATTTGCCTTCCAAAGGCACACTTGCATCGTCCATCCTCCATTTCTTTGAGTCGAGTTTCGTGCCGGTGATTCAGTTCGATGTCGTTGGTCCTGTTCGCAGTCTTGCTTTCATTTTGAGTATTCAATATTCGCTATTGTACTAGTTGGTTTGATTGTGACCTTTCATCAATAAAATGATGAAGAAGCTTCATTGAGGTTAATCTTATTTCCTTTAGCAATTTATTTTAAGGAGACATTTTATGCCTATTTGTTTTGCTTTCCTGCCTTCTTATTTAATTTTAGATAAGTTTAGTTAGTACCAATATTTTGCTTCTTGTTTCTATTTGTATTGTTTTACCACTTTCTCATTTGTTTTGGGTAGCTTAGCTGGTAGTGTTTTGCTTCTTATTTAATTTTGTTTGTGGTCATGTGTTAGAAATTTAGTCTTGTTGTTATATTACAATTGAAGAAAATTTCTAAAATTTGATGAATACCATAAGCTTACAAGGTTAATAATAGGTTGTTTTATAATCTGGGCTATTAGATGAGACAACTAGGCCGTTTTGGGTTTCAGATTGATTTGTTTAGGTTACTGGTTGATTTTTAAACTTTTGTTGCTAATATTTTCATGTTGGTTAGTTTACTGCCAAGAACTTCAAAAATATAAGTTCCATTTTTTGGTCCGATAAGTTTAAACTATTTGAACCATGGTAGTGATATAACATTTAGACCAAATAGATGAATTCTTCCAGGCCCTAAGAACTAATTTGAAGCTAGCCATCTGTCCATAATAAATCTAATTTATTTCTTTCACAATAAGTTCCATAACTTATGCATAACAATAATTTCAAGTTAGGAAGAATAAACACCGCTAGTTTCTTTAAGCACGATTAATAAGTCATCGTGACCATGGGTACGGTTCCCGTGGCATGGTCACGATACGTAAATCACATTTGGGTGTGCATTTTATGTGACCCGACCATAACTTCGAACATTAATTAATATAAACATGTTGTAAATTGTGGGTGCATTTTATGTGATGTAATTCACAATATGTACAAAAACAAGAAGTGCACGATATCGTGACTCATTTAAATAAATTCCATAAATCCTAAAAAGCGGTTATAAAGCTAAAAATGCACAATAGGTTTAAAACATGTAATAAATCAGATAATTGGGACAATTATTAATAGTTGAGCGACCGTGCTAAAACCATGGAACTCGAGAATGCTTAATACCTTCTCTCAGGTTAACAAAATTCCTTACCCGATCTTCTGTGTTCGCAGACCAAAAATAGAGTCAATTTTCCTCGATTTGGGATTTTAAAATAAACCGGTGACTTGGGACACCATAAATTATTCCAAGTGGCGACTTTGATTAAATAAATAATCCCATTTCGAATAATGTTACTTAAATTGGAAAACTCCCTTATATCCCTTTCGAGTGTAAAAAGGAGGTGTGACAAAGGGCTTTGATAAATTCAACCCTCGAATAATTTAAAGTCTAATTCGATAAACATCAGCCTTCGGAAAAACTTCAAGATGTATTCGATTATTATTATACAAACAAGTTATTAATAAGGTTCCGATACCTTGAACCCTCAAAAAATTCAACGGGTACAAAAAACAGATGCTAATGCATACAAAGTCTTTACTAAGTCTTTTAGCCGAAAAGAGGAAAAAATTATAGATATTTTAGAGGCCTAAACGGCACAACTTAAAGAGCCTAAGGGCCGATGTCTAGGAGCCTAAGGGACAACTTAAAGAACCTAAGGGCCGATGTATAAGAACCTAAGGGCCAACTTAAAAGGCTTAAGGGCCAAAACATATAGAGGTCGAGACCTCATTCGCACTCGACTCGGACTCGAGAATTCCGACACCCCGAGCTCATATCAAATCAATTTAAACTTTGCTCGAGGAGTGACAAAACCTTATGGGTATTATGTTGATTAGTGAAAAGCGTAAGGATCCATTATATTCCGAGTTCAAACAAATACTCGGATTGATCGTTTAAGTTATACAATAAAATTTCTCGCAGATAAAGACAAAATGAAATTTAACACAAACTGGAGATAAAGCAAAAAGGGTTCCTTATATTCACAAAAGTTGATTTACAAGGTAAATTTACAACGCCTGTCACACCTCCTTTTTCCTACCCCGAAAGGGGTATAGAGAGGTTTTTCCAATTTAAGTGACAATCGAAACGGGATCATTTTTATTAAATTCAGAGTCGCCACTTGGGATAATTTATGGTGTCCCAAATCACCGGTTTAAATCCCTAATCAAGGAAAAGATTGACTCTGTTATACAGTCTGCGAATACAGAAATCCGGGTAAGGAATTCTGTTAACCCGGGAGAAGGTGTTAGGCACTCCCAAGTTCTGTGGTTTTAGCACGGTCGCTTTGATCATACCTGGCTTATTAAGTTATTTTAGTTACTGATTTTAGAACCTATATGCATTTAACTTTTACCGCTTTTTAATTAAGAGAGTATTATCTTAAAATGGGTCACGCGTACGTGTACCCATTTGTTTGGCGTGTCCAAAAACTGTGTCACGCGAACGTGTCCACAATTAATAACACTTATTATTATTATTAAGGAAGTTTGGCCGAAGTTGCGCGAACGCATACTCTGGTGTTATTTTTAGAAATCACAATCATGTCACGGGGACGTGTCCACAATCGTAATGGTATATTAAACGTGCTTAAAGCAAACCACGATCGTTGGTTATTTGTTATATCTAAATCGGGAAATTAATACAAGGGCCATGCAATTGTCATTTTTGTTTGGCACAGCGCACCTCGAATCTAATTTACAAAGGGAATTTAAACTAAATTTCGAGGGTCCATGAACTATATGTGTTGCCTAATATGGCGCGCCTCCCTTAACTTAAGAAATTTAATTATTTGAACACTTAAGGAGTTAGAATTCTACTACTGCCAAATTGATTAGGAATGACGAAGGGCTGAAGGTTTAAAGGCAGTTTGGGCTGGGCATGAGGCCCAATAACCTGCGAGGTGCAAAGCTGTCCCGTACTGGTAATTCTTAGAGCCAAATCACACTGGGCCCAAATGAGAGCCCAAATTGGGGAGCAAGCCGCTTCAGCAGATCATGGGATCCCATTTCGAATCCAACCATAGCACAAAATATCAGTCAATTGCTTTCAAATTCACAGATCAAGTCATTTTAAGAAATCCAATAATTAACGATTGAGTACCACAAATGAACTATTCTTGACACTAAACATTATTGTTGTTCAAATCACATGCCATCATTAATTGAAAAAGCAAAATGAGATTAAATTAACAATTATCTCGGAGCCTTAACTAATTAACACAAACTGCCTAATTAAACTTCTTCTTCTATCTTTAGCACTTACTAGCCAAGCCTGCTTATCAATGGGTGAATGAAAGAATTACTGGGCCTGAGTCACAGGCTCAAATGGAAACAACAAGCCACTTTTCTGCAAAGGAGTCCACACTCCCAGCTTAAAGGTCTCGGAAACTTTAGAAAGAGCTAAGCTGAAAACTTCTGACCCAGCATCGAGTCTAGACTAATACGAAACAATTACAGTTTACCAGCAAATATATCTTAGCAAACAACATCATTGTTCAATAACTAGTACGTCCAAATTTAAGGAACAAAGAAACAATGAGAATCAACAGTACTAACAGCAGAAATCAGCACCAGCAATACATCAATAAACCAATTTCAAACCCCAACAAGTGATGTGCAACAATCAAAACTTAGCTTCAATCGAAAGTGACTCAAACTTCAAACCAAACTTCTACAACCCAAGTTCAATCCATTCCAACCCCAAATGATAAATCAGTGTTTTTCAGAACTTAAAGAAAAGAATCGGAAATCACTGAAGCAATTTCAATGGAACAGTAAAAACAGTTGTTTGTATTTTTCTCAATTTTTCTCTCTCCATTCTCTGCCTTGAAAGGTAGGAAAACATGTCTTTATAGGCAAGGAAGTAGGGCAGCCTAGAAAAGTTCAGCTTTGCAATTAGGCCCTTTTTCAATTTTGTTTTTGCCTAGATAGCCTTAGTTAAACATTTGAAAATCAACTTAAACCCCCCACCCAGCTTCCTAGAAGCTTCTCAATTCAGTTATACCAAGATTCCCATAAGAAGATTACCCAACTTACCCCTCAAGCCCCTGAATATTACTCTTAAAACCAAATACGGGTCAAGTTGACCTAGTAGCTTGAACCAAACCACACGATTTCTATCAAGACCTGGGCCAATCCCCTTCCTTAGGCCCAAGTCTAACTCTGCAATTCATTGGAAATGAGAAAGAAAAAGAGACAATTCGAACTCCTGAACCAACAACTCAACACGGCCCAAAAATTAAAACAAAGAAATTAGACACACACTAGTTTAACAAATTTGAACAGAACAAAGAAGCTAATAATTGATGTTGATTCCACAAAAACAAAACAAACCACAAGCAGCTATGATTTGAAAACTAAGGAAAGAGAGGGAAAAATAAAAGAAACTAAGAGAGGAAATGACTGAGAAATTGGACTTACTAAAGCGAATCTGAGTTAGATTACCCTTTCCACAGAATCCCCCATACTCTGCAGCCGAAATAGACTTCAGTCACATGTTCTCAACTGAAAACAACACGACAGAAGTCCATCTTAACCTCAAAGGACTCGAAACCTTGATAACCATCTTTTTCTTTGATTTAGGGTTGAGCTTTGATCTGAAATTCAGGAAAGTCCGGGGACATTCGAGGGAAATTGGTTTGGGATTTGGAAACCGGAGGGTGTGATGGTTGTTTGGTGTTAATTTGGGTGGGATTGGAGTAGGCGCCGCCGGGCTCGAGGTGGGGAAAAGAGGGGCGGCGGATTAGGGTTGTGGGCGGTCTCTGAAGAGACGAGGGTGAGAGAGGGACGATGAAAGGTGGGGTAGGGGTTCAAACAGTTATATACGGGGGAGGGGTTAGTTCTGATTCGTTGGATCTTGTTGATCCAACGGTGGGGATGGGAAGGCTTAAGACGGCGTCGTTTGGTTTGCTCGTGGGGGCGGACCGGGTTTGGGGACTGAACTTGGGCAAATGGGTGGGAAATATTTCGGCCTTGGCATTGGACTGGCCCAATTCCGAGTCTCTAAGTCCAATTCCTCCATTTCCTATTAATATTATTAATTCCCTTTCTTTTCTCTTTTCTTTCTTTCATTTTTTAAATTCCTTTTGTTATATTTTTCTCTTTTTTTTCATAATTAAATTAATTCCTAAATTAATCCCTAGAACCTAATTAACTTAAACGAAAACACTAATTAAACCTAAATGATAATTAACACAATTAATTAAAAATAAATTAAAAGGAAAACTACTCAAAATAAAAGTTAAGATTAAAAGTGCAAATTCAATTGTTTTTTTGTGATTTTCCCTTTTTTAATAAAATAACTTAATTACTTAATTAATCCTAACATGTTAAATTAAATCCTAAATACAAATTCACTTATATATTTTGTATTTTTTATTAATTAAAATGCACAGACAAAATGCAAATAATTAGCAGAAAATGCCACAAAAATCCATAAAATTGCAAATGAAAAGAAATTTATTTTCTTGAATTTATGGGAGTAATTCATATAGGGCAAAAATCACGTGCTCACAGCTGCCCCTCTTTGCTCGGAAACACAAAGAGTTTTCGTGCAAAGTTAAAGTGAGCAGATACGAGCGATTTTTGCCCGTTTGAATACTCCGAGGGAAGCATTTTTGAAAGATTTGACCGCACCCTACTTCCGAGGTTGCCTACATATTCTTGGCTATAAAGGAATCAGGTCAGTGTAGTTCGGGAAGTTCCGGTAGTTGGGACTACCATGAAGCTGTGATTTCACAGTTGCTGTTGCTGCTACTGCTTACTGAAACCTTTATTACACCATGATAAAATAAAAAGAAGCTAGACTAGACTATGATATATGCATTACAAAATCCTATCTATATCTTCAAACTTGCTCTTGTGGTTCTTGTTGCCTTGTTGACTTGTATTCTCCCGGTGGAATCCCCTTGTTGCTGCATTGAATTATAATCTGAGATGTTTTTCCTTTCTCCATGTGGACGCCTGA
Source organism: Nicotiana sylvestris (assembly GCF_000393655.2). NCBI lineage: Eukaryota > Viridiplantae > Streptophyta > Magnoliopsida > Solanales > Solanaceae > Nicotiana > Nicotiana sylvestris. The sequence goes on from NC_091060.1 coordinate 140,511,528, forward strand.
TTGTTGAAACTAGAATGTATTCCCTTGTTCTCCAGGGGGCTCCTGATTGTTGAAGCTTGAATGTATTCCCTTGTTCTCCAGGTGGGCTCCTGATTGCTGAAATTTGAATGTATTCCCTTCTTCTCCAGGTGGGCTCCTGATTGCTGAACTTGAAATGTATTCCCTTGTTCTCCAGATGGGCGCCTGATTGCTGAACTTGAAATGTATTCCCTTGTTCTCCAGGGGGGCACCTGATTTCCACAAAATAGACAAAAACAAAGAAAACTTCTGCCCCAGTTTGGCATGTTACCAAATATCAGTAAGAACTTGAAAACTGAAACTTGAACTATACTCCCTTGTTCTCCAGGTGGGCGCTTGATTCCTGAACTTGAAATGTATTCCCTTGTTCTCCAGGTGGGCGCCTGATTGCTGAAACTTGAAATGTATTCCCTTGTTCTCCAGTGGGCACCTGATTGCTGAAACTTCTGAAACTTGAAATATATTCCCTTGTTCTCCAGGTGGGCGCCTGATTGCTGAAACTTGAAATGTATTCCCTTGTTCTCCAGGTGGGCGCTTGATTTTCACAAAATAGACAAAACATTCCCTTGTTCTCCAGGTGGGCGCCCGATTGCTGAAACTTGAAATGTATTCCCTTGTTCTCCAAGTGGGTGCCTGATTGCTGAAACTTGAAATGTATTCCCTTGTTCTCCAGGTGGGCGCTTGATTTTCACAAAATAGACAAAACAAAGAAAACTTCTGCCCCAGTTTGGTATGTTACCAAATATCAGTAAGAACTTGAAAATTGAAACTTGAACTATACTCCCTTGTTCTCCAGGTGGGCGCCTGATTGCTGAACTTGAAATGTATTCCCTTGTTCTCCAGGTGGGCGCCTGATTGCTGAACTTGAAATGTATTCCCTTGTTCTCCAGGTGGGCGCCTGATTGCTGAAACTTGAAATGTATTCCCTTGTTCTCCAGGTGGGCGCCTGATTGCTGAAACTTGAAATATATTCCCTTGTTCTCCAGGTAGGCGCCTGATTGCTGAAACATGAAATGTATTCCCTTGTTCTCTAGGTGGGCGCCTGATTTCAACAAAATAGACAAAAACAAAGAAAACGTCTGCCCCAGTTTGGCAGTTGGGCACATATGTGAGTGTTAAACTGAATCATATTACCAAATATTACTAAGAATTTGAAAGCCAGGTCTCGTTATCCAGGAGGGTCCTGACAGCTCCCAGTTAAACGATAGTTTTAAATCTAAATTATATCTTCTAAAGGTATTACTTCCGCTACATCTTGTTTATCTAAGAAAGTATTAAAGCTACATCCCATTATCCAGGAGGGTCCTGAGAATCAAAAATTAAGTTTTATCTTAAGAGTGACTGTTTTACGGCTAAATTATATTACCCTACAATAGAACTTACGCTACATCTTGTTATCTGATGGAAATCCTAAAGCTAGGTCCCATTATTCAGGAGGGCCCTGAAAACTCCTAATTGAATCCTATCTTAAACATGCAAACTTTGAAACCATCTTATATTCCTTGGGGTACATTTATGCTAGATTTTACTACTCATTATTGTTTTGAACTTTAAACTAGGTCCCATTTTTCAGGAGGGTCCTGAGAACTTCGAATTAAATCCCATTATCCAGGCGGGACCTAAGAGTTTACAGTCAAACCTGTTTGGTGCTCGCCTTTCTTTATGGAGGGTTTCTCCGAAACAAATGAAACTTTCTGCCCCTATTTCAATCAAAGAAAAATCTTGTAAGTTTTAAAACATGGTGGTTAGCTGATGGCATTCTTGCTGAAAGTGGCCTCCCTGTTGTCGTACTTCATTTTGACTGACTTCCCCTGGACTGGCCAAGAACCGCTTGGCTTTCTGACTGATTTTTAACCCATGTGACCTCGGATGACCCGAGTGTTCTATACCTGAACCGTTGTTTCACCTCTGACCCCTTTTACTGAACTTCCGCATCTCCCATGAAATTACTGAATCATTCCGCCGATGGAACTTTCAATGGCACTTTATATCCCATTTCATATCATACTACCTCTAGCAATGCCTTGGCTGCCCTGCGCCTTGTGCAACTTTGGAAGTTGGTAGTAGGCTTTGAAATTTCTTCTTATTTGCTTAAACAGAACTGACATTGGGAATATCTTAGAGAAATAAACCCAAAAGAAATGAAATGCGATGACTTTCAGAGTTAAGGATAAGCAAAATCCAAAACGAGAAGACTATCTGAAGGTAAAAAAGAAATGAGACTTATCTGAGTGAAGCACTGGCACCAATGATCATGACATGCATTTCGGATTAATCGGCCCAATCTGTCCAACCAATCAACTTTCAATTGCCATACTTTGTTGCCCCGAAATTTCCATAAGCTGACTTCTTCACCAAAACCTTGACCTTGTTCGACCTGCGGTGCCCTGAAGGGTTTTCACCAACAAGTCTCTCTCATTTGTTCATCTCTCAACTCACTTTCGCCTCAAGGTGCCTATGAGGGTTTTCACCAATAAGACTCTCTCATTTTTATTATTTCTCTCAGCTCTCATCGCCTTACGGTGCCCGTGAGGGTTTTCACCAATAAGACTCTCTCATTTTTATTATTTTTTCCTACCTGGACCAGAGTGCTTCCCCTGATACGAATCACCTCTACTTGCTCGACTTGGAATCTCTCAAAGACTGATCGAAAGGTCTTTCTTTGGACTGTAATGTGGGTTTTTGGATAGGGTTAGAAAGAAAAGGTATCAAAGGCTCAAAACAATTCAAGTGGGTTCAAAATTACAACTTTTGGAATCAGATTTCTTGTAACAACCACAACTTCTGCCTCAGTTTCTTTGCTTGGGGACTTTTGGGATTTTATTTTGATGGGACCGAACCATGAGGCTGCCTACATATCCTTAAAAGGAATCAGGTCGAACGTAGTTCATGTCATAAAAATTGCTTTGTTGTTGCGATTTTTCTTTTCTTTTCTCTTCCTTTTTCTTTTTGTAGTTTTGTTTTATTTTTCTTTTTTCCTTTTTCTTTTTCATTCTTCTCCTTCTCTTTTCATTTCTTTCTTTTACTTATCGTTTGTTCTTGCATTTCTAAATTTTGCCATTGATTCCAAAAGAGGGGTATGAAAGGAAATAAACAAGGCTCAAAAGGGGTAACAAAGGATAAAGTGTTTAGATAGCAAAACAAAATGCCTTCGTCATTCTAATCTCCAAAATATGCCAAGTACAAATAAACCCAATTTAACCAAAGAAATCATACATAGTATCTTTTGACTGCATCAGAATTGATGGCCATTTCTCCACATTTGCCTTCTATATCTGTTAAATACAAAGCACCATTGGACAACACTCTTATCACGATGAACGGCCCCTGCCAATTTGGGGTGAACTTTCCTTTCGCTTCCGCCTGATGTGGAAGGATACGTCTCAATACTAGCTAACCCACTTCAAACTTCCGTGGATGCACCTTCTTATTATAAACTCTTGTCATTCTCTGTTGATACAACTGGCTATGACACACTGCTGCTAACCTTTTCTCATCGATGAAACTCAATTGCTCCAGGCGGGTTTTGACCCACTCGTCATCATCAATTTCGGCCTCAGCGACAATCCGAAGGGATGAGATTTCAACTTCCGCGGGTATCACTGCTTCAGTGCCATATACCAACACATAAGGAGTTGCCCCTACTGAAGTATGAACAGTAGTGCGATAACCCAACAATGCAAAAGGCAGCTTCTCATGCTACTGTCTGGAACCCTCCACCATTTTCCGAAGTATTTTCTTTATGTTCTTGTTGGCCGCCTCGACTGCTCCATTCGCCTTGGGGTGGTAAAGGGTGGAATTGCGATGCATAATCTTGAACTGCTGACATACCTCTTTCATCAGATGACTATTGAGATTAGCACCATTATCTGTAATGATCACCTTTGGGATCCCGAACCGACAAATGATGTTTGAGTGCACAAAATCGACCACTTCTTTCTTGGTCACAGACTTGAAAGTTTTAGCTTCAACCCACTTGGTGAAATAATCAATGGCCACTAGAATAAACCTGTACCCATTGGATGCTGCTAGCTCGATTGGCCCAATGACATCCATGCCCCAAGAAACGAAGGGCCATGGTGCGTACATTGTATGCAATTCAGATGGCGGAGAATGAATCAAATCTCTGTGCACCTGACATTGGTAACACTTGCACACAAAACTGATACAATCTCGCTCCATAGTGAGCCAATAATAACCTGCTCGGAGAATTCTTTGCCAGCACGTACCCACTCATATGCGGTCCACAGATTCCATAATATACCTCGGTCATGATAGTTGTGGCCTGTCTAGCATCTATGTATCTCAACAATCCAAGATCCGGAGTCCTTTTGTACAAAACCCCTCCGTTGAAGAAAAATCCTCTTGCCAACCGCCGAATTGTTCTCTTTTGATCACCTGTGGCTTGTACCGGATACACCCCCATCCTGATCTATTCCTTGATATCGTGAAACCAAGGCTCACCATCAAGTTCTTCCTCTACCATGTTACAGAAAACATGCTGATCATGGACTTGAATCTGCAAAGGGTCTACGTAAGCCTTATCTGGATAATGTAACATTGATGCCAGAGTAGCCAAAGCATCAAGAACCTCATTATGAATCCTTGGGATATGCCTGAACTCTATTGATTAAAACCGTTAACAAAGATCATGCAAAAATTGTCGGTACGGTATGAGCTTCAAATCCCGAGTTTCCCATTCTCCTTGAATCTGATGCACCAGAAGGTCTGAGTCGCCCAAGACCAAGACTCCCTGGACACCCATATCTACAGCTAACCTCAAACCCAGAATGCACGCCTCATATTCAGCCATGTTGTTAGTACAGTAGAAACGAAGCTGAGCCGTAACAGGGTAGTGATGCCCTGTTTCAGAAATAAGTACCGCTCTTATCCCAATGCCTTTCATGTTAGCATCCCCATCAAAGAAAAGTTTCCATCCTAGCTTTTCAACTAGTTCCAACTCATCAATATGTATTACCTCTTCATCAGGGAAGTAAGTCTTCAAAGGCTCATATTCTTCGTCTACTGGGTTCTCAGCCAGGTGATCGTCCAATGCCTGGGCTTTCATTGCAGTCCTAGTCACATGGATGATGTCAAATTCTGTGAGCAAGATCTTCCACTTTGCGAGCCTCCCTGCAGGCATAGGTTTCTGAAAGATTTACTTTAACGGATCCAAACGAGAGATGAGGTACGTAGTGTAGGATGACAAATAGTGCTTCAACTTCTGTGCTACCCAAGTTAGGGCGCAACATGTCCTCTCAAGGTGGGTGTACTTAATCCCGTAAGATGTGAACTTCTTGCTGAGATAATAGATGGCCTGCTCCTTCCTGTCGATGATGTCATGCTGACCCAACACATAAACAAATGAATTGTCCAAGACCATCAAATACAGAATCAAAGGTCTCCCCGGTTCTGGTGGCACCAACACAGGTGGGTTTGACAAGTACCCATTTATCTTATCGAATGCTTCTTGACACTCATCTGTCCATTTGACCGCAACATCCTTCTTTATTAGTTTGAAGATAGGCTCACAAGTTGTCGTAAGCTGAGCAATAAACCTGCTGATGTAATTCAACCTCCCTAATAAACTCATCACCTCAGTTTTGTTCCTTGGGGGTGGCAATTCTTGGATAGTTTTGATCTTTGACGGGTCCAATTCAATACCTCGACGGCTGACTATGAACCCCAATAATTTTCTAGATGGCACACCAAATGCGCATTTTGCAGGATTGAGCTTAAGATTGTACCTGCGAAGCCTTTGGAAGAATTTTCTCAAATCTCTGACATGATCAGACTACTTTCTGGACTTTATGATTACATCATCCACATAGATCTCGATCTCTCTATGTATCATGTCGTGGAATATGTTTGTCACTGCCCTCATGTAAGTTGCCCCAGCATTTTTCAAACCAAATGGCATGACCCTATAGCAGTATGTTCCCCATGGCGTGATGAATGTCGTCTTCTCTACATCTTCCTTATCCATTAGGATTTGATGATAGCACGCATAGCAATCCACAAAAGACCCAATCTCGTGTTTGGCACAATTATCAATCAGAATGTGGATATTTGGCAGTGGAAAGTTTTCCTTGGGACTCGCCTTATTGAGATCACGGTAATCAACACATACCCTGGTCTTGCCATCCTTCTTTGGAACATGTACTACATTGGCTAACAAAGTGGGATACCGAGTGACCCGAATAACCTTTGCATCGAACTGCTTGGTAACCTCTTCTTTGATCTTCACACTCATATCAGTTTTAAATTTCCTCAGCTTCTGCTTGACAGGAGGGAATGCCGGGTCAGTGGGAAATTTGTGAACCACCAAATCAGTGCTTAAACCTGGCATGTCGTCATATGACCATGCAAAAATATCTTTGTATTCAACTAATGCTTTAATTATCTCCTCCCTGAGTTGAGGTTCACGATGGACACTTATCTTAGTTTCTCTGATATTGTTTGGGTCCCCTAAATTTATTGCTTCTGTATCACCCAGGTTAGGCTTGGGTTTTTCTTCAAAATGGCTTAGTTCTTTACTAATCTCTTCAAAGGCCTCATCTTCGTCGTATTCTGATTCATTATCACACTCTATTTCTTGAATTACTATTTCTGAATTAGATTGGCTTTTAAGATTGGGCCGAAGATTCCTCATGCAAGTCATGTTATTGAAACCAGCATAAAAAGAGTTGTACAAGGAAGAAAAGAAAATAAAACTATCAGGAATGAGGAAAAGGGAAATTGCACTTCATTGAAATTAAAAGATAACAAGGTTTATACATCCAAACGGACGGAACATAGAATTTGAATTACAACCCTGGAATAATCCAGATAAACTGAAAGAAAATCAAAGCAAACTACCAAAACTCCTTCCTGGTGGGGAGAGGAGTAGCTTCCCAATTGTTAATATTTGCACCGAGCCCAACAAATTGCACATCTGCCTCGCTCGAACCCTCTCCAACTGCCACCATGTTCACCTCGTCGAATAATTTCTCAAACCTTCCAAGCAACTCCTTATCACTACCAACCACATGACTGGGAACTGTTGTTGCTAGGCGTTTCTTGGCGCCGGGCCTGATAAATAATCTAGAGAGACGTGGGATGGGCTTTGGGAGGACCCATGCCCTCTGTTTCAGCTTTCTGTCTCTTTTTATGTCCGCAATTGTGGGCTTGAACCCCAAACCAAATGTATCCAAGTTTTTGGGGAGAGACACCGGTTGTACGATACCTTGTAGAGATGCACCCAAACCCTTGCCTGGTACAAAACCATTTTTCAACATTTCAACGGCTACCATGACTGCTGCAGCGACTACCCTCGGCACTGGAACGCACTTCCCTTCTGGAATTTTCTTTACCGATACCATGTCAAAAACCTGATAAACCCATGGCCCCTTGTCGTCTTCAAACTCTATGAACGGAACAATGGCATCACTGTGGGCACACAAATTATCCTCGCCGTGCATAACAATTTCCTGTCTATCCCATTCAAACTTGACCATTTGATGCAGAGTAGACGGGACCACTTTTACAACATGAATCCAGGGCCGACCCAACAGCAGATTGTAAGAAACAGCCACATCGAGCACCTGGAACTCCATGGTAAATTCAACAGGCCCTATTGTAAGCTCAAGCACTATGTCCCCGACTGAATCTTTCCCTCCACCGTCAAATCCCCGAACGCAGATATTGTTCTTGTGAATTCTTTCATCATCCACCTTTAATTTGTTCAAAGTGGAGAGAGGGCAAATGTTCGCACTGGAACCATTGTCGACCAGTACTTGGGTAACCACGGAATCTTCACATTTCACCATGAGATAGAGGGATCTATTGTGCTCAGTGCCCTCCATGGGCAACTCATCATTAGAAAAAGTGACTCTGTTTACCTCAAATATCTTGTTAGCTATCTTTTCTAGGTGGTTTACTGCAATTTTTTCAGGAACGTGGGCCTCATTCAGGATCTTCATCAAAGCCCGACAGTGCTCGTCTGAATGGATCAATAATGACAATAGTAAGATCTGAGTCGGTGCCTTCCTTAACTGCTCCACAATGGAGTAGTCCTGCACTTTCATCTTTCTTAAGAAGTCCTCTGCTTCTTCTTCGGTCATAGCTTTCTTCACTAGTACTGGGTTGTCTTTGGAGCTTTTAGCTTTTCTCAATTCTTCGGGGGAAAAGCATCTCCCCGATCAAGTCAAACCATGGGTCTCACAAACTTCTTCTTTAACTTCTTTCCCCTTGTAAGTCACTGTCACTCGTTAATAATTCCACGGAACCGCCCTGCTGTTGACTATCAGTAATTGATTTACCGGCTTGATAATGACAGGGTCTATGCGGGCACCCTCCACAATTACCATAGGCTTGTTCACCACTCCTGGCACAACCACTTTCGCTCTTTCAGGTTTCCTTGCAACGTCACTTGAGGACCCCTTCTTAACCACCACAGATGGTTCACTATTTTCCCCATTCAACTTGATCACAAACTTCTCACTTGTTGACTTTTCAAACGGCCTGGCTTCACTAGACCGAATCATCATGACAGTTTGCGAAGGCTTCTTAGTCTCCCCTTCCTTATGCACTATCTCAATCATATTTGTCTCATGATGGGCCGACAATGGGTTCTAGTTGATATTAGGTGCCTCCGGAGCTTGGACCTCAATCCGATTAGTATCAATGAGCTCTTTAATAACTGTTTTCAATTGCCAGTATTTCTCTATGTCGTGCCCTGGAGTACCAGAACAATATTCGCAACTCACAGAGTGATCAAGATTCCTCGGGGGAGGATTTGGCAGTTTCGCCTCGATCGGACTAGGCATACCCAATTGTCTCAACCTGTGGAACAAACTGGTATAAGATTCTCCCAATGGAGTGAAGGTTTTCTTCTTCTGCAACCTCACGTTCTTAAATGCTTGGTTGGGATAAAAACCTAATCCATGAGGGTTTTGATAGGCTCTTGGGGGTGGATAGGCATTTTATGGAGCTGGGTAAGAATTAGGTGGAGTTGGTGCACGCCATTGCGCGTGGGCAGGATATTGAGGGTATGTTTGTGCGTGATGGACGAAAAAGTGGGAATCTGGTGGTGGGTAATAGTGTTGTGGTAGGCTATATGGAGTGTGGGGGTAGATTTGGTGATAGGGTTGAGGCTGGTTGTAGTAACGTGAAGGGTCCCTGGATCCGACCCAAGTTCCTGACTCAACTGTCGCAACATCCTCTCTCTTCTTTTTCCCAAGTACACCTCCAGTACCGTTTTGAATGGCCTAGGTGGTCGCTTTGATTGTTGAATAACTCATGATCTTTTTGGACTTGAGTCCCTCCTCAACCATGCCTTCCATTTTTACAACCTCATTAAAGGACTTGCCCACTGCTGACACCAAATGACCAAAATAAGTGGGCTCCAAGGCCTGCAAGAAATAATCAACCATCTCACTTTCTTTTATCGGAGGGTCAACCCTCGCTGCTTGATCCCTCCAACGGAATCCATATTCCCTGAAACTCTCACCAGGCTTTTTCTCAATCTTTGTCAATGACAGATGGTCTGAGATAATTTCAAGATTGTACTGAAAATGGAAAGCGAAGGCTTGGGCCAAATCGTCCCATGTGTACCACCTGCTGTGTTCATGTCTGGTATACCATTCCAATGCCGATCCACTCAGACTTTGGCTGAAATATGCCATCAGTAACTCATCTCTTCCGCCCGCTCCTCTCATCTTGCTACAAAACCCTCTCAAGTGTGCTACTGGATCACCATGCCCGTCGTATAGATCAAACTTGGGCATTTTAAACCCTGCTGGTAACTGAACATCTGGGAACAAACGTAAGTCCTTGTAAGCCACGCTTACTTGACCTCCCAATCCCCTCATATCTCTGAACGATTGTTCTAAGCTTTTGACCTTTCTGATCATCTCCTCATGTACAAGATTTTTGGGTGGCTTCTCGGTCTCTGCTGGGAGATCAAGATGAGGGGTGTAAGAATATGGTTCTGGAACTTTGAAGGTAGGCTCGGGAGGTAGTACTGGTTGTCATGAGTCTAGAACAGAGGCTCACTGGAAGATCGTTGTAATGAGGCAGGTGGAGGTGCCACAAAGATAGGAGTGACTGGTGGAGGAGGGTATGAGACTTGTTTGGGTGGTGGAGCTTGGGAAGTATGGGAAGTGGTTCCGTAACATTGTTGGTAGAGGGGAAAGGCTGTAGACGAGTTCATAGTGGGAGGTTCCTGAGGTTGAGCCGATGGTGGGATATAAGCAGGGTTGGCGGGATAAACCGGTGGTGGATGCCCCTTTGTCCAGGCGTGGTACATTTCAGCCATTTGCTGCTTCAACTTATATAACTCATCTTTCAAATTAACCTCCGATTCATCCACCTCTTTTGACGGATCGACAATGCTTGCCTCCAGTTCTTGGTTGGCCATGTTCAGTTTGTCTTTTGACCGGGTATTGTAGGAGTGAGTTGCCAGAATGCCAATAAACTAACCACCTGTCTGGACTCAGTATATCAACAACAACCTTGTTAATAATTAGGCCTTTAACAAATTGGTAACCGCACATTTTGGGGAATGAATGCACCTAAGCAGTTAACCGTTTCTATTATGCATTTGATCAACTGTTTGCGTCATCCCGGTTTTTCTTTTCCCTTTTTCATCTTTTTCTTTTCGTCTTTTCACTCTTGCCCTTGCTTTCTCTTTGTTTTTATCCTCTCATTTCCCTCTTGTTTTGCCATTGTTTCTTTCTCTTGGTTTTCTTGTTTTTCTCTCTTTTTCTCTTGTTTTTCCTTTCCTTTCTTTCTCTTAAGGTTACGGTCGAATCCTATGGAGATTGCCTACGTATCATGACCCCGCATGAATCAGACCAAGCGTAGTTCTGGGAGAGATAAAAATAAATAACAAAATATTTTGGGATTTTCAATTTTCATAAAAAGCAAACGCTATTACAAATACTCAAAACTAACAGACTCCAAAGAAACTAACAGACTCTGATGAGAGAACAAGATACAAACTCCAAAATAAGCTACCATACTCCAACAAAAGAAAATATAGACTCGAAAACAAATGACAGACTCCAGAAGAAAGAAAATACAGACTCAAGTGAAAATCACGAATACATCAGTGCCTCCAACCCTGCCGTAGGAACACCAACCGGTCTTGCAGTGGGCCTACTTGTCATGTCATCTTGGAGCCGATAGAGTTCTTCCATTATCTAACGGACGAAGATCATTACAGTGGCGAAAAACATGGACCTTGTCATGTCCTTACACGCACTGCACTTCATGGTAATATAGTCAGCAATCCTTCGAACTCTTTCTCTCGTGATGCCCTTCTCTTGTAACAGACGACCAATCTGACGGGATCTAACCTCTAAGACCTGAATGGCAGCGTGGTTTTGTTCTTGTAAGTGCCACAAATCCTCTTCCAACCGTGCCATTACAGTGTAACAATGTTCTCTTTCAGCCTTAAAATTTTTTGCTTGTTTAGCCATTTCACCCTCGAGGTTGCCAATTGCCTTTTCCCAACTTGTGACCCCTCTTTCATATCTTTCTTTCATCTGTTGAATGAAAGATGCACGCCTTTCGGTGCTTTTAGCCAACCTTGCTTGTGCTTTTGCTAGTTCAATCTCAGCTTTCTGCAGACCATCTTCATAGTTACGCACCTTTTGAGTAAGGTTATAAATGAGCCTTTCATCTTTCCTGCTTCGGCCTGGGTTCTCAGCTTCAATTTTCAACTGTCGAACTTGGGCTTTGAGAGCTTCATTTTCTCGCACCAATATTCTTTTCTCACCCTCGGCCTCTTGTGCCTGTAAATCATTGATGAAGGTGACTTTTCTCAACTCTTCTCGTAGGTCATGGATGGTGGCCTTATATTCCTTTTCCTTCTCCCCCTAGGCTAACCTTTCCTGAATTTTGTCATCAAAGGCTTGAACATGAGGCCTTTTGGCGGGCCTCTAGGGCTCTGGCTCGTTATTTACACAAGACATTTTCTCAAACCAAGCAGCATAGTTTGGATCTACTTCCCCCCTGGCGATGTCTGGTACATGGGTGCCATTTTTTAGATACCAGCAACTATTCCAATCCTGCTGAACTACAGCCTCGGGAAATGCAGCTTCTGGATGTAACTCTATGACCTGGGTGCTTAGATCTTCATCTTCGGGCACAATCTGATACCTTCCCAATTGCCTCAAGACCCTCTGTGGTGCATATGGCTGAATACTCCTTACACCCATTAACCTCAGGTAGCCCTTGGTAGCAGTCATATATATGGCTTCTGTCCTCGGGAGTCATCCTATAGTTCACTCGGCCTGACCTGCGTTGAGAACTTTCAAGTGGGAGACCCATGCTTCAAACCCTTCTGGTGCATTTTAATCCTTTACCCTCTCCTTGTAGCTGGTGATGAAGTTACCCGGGCTCAAACCATAACTCATGAATCTGGGATGATGGCAAAGGTGCTCGATCAACCACATTTGCAGAAGGATGTTGCAACCTTCAAAGAATTGAGCCCCTGCTTTGCATAAAGTCAATGCTCGATAAATATTCGCCAGCACCAAGGGGGAAAGTGTATGATCTTCCTTGGTAGTGAGGATTTGTGCAATTCTAGCCATACGAATATCCACCGTCCCTTTCTCATTTGGAAAAACCATGATCCCCAAGAATGCCACAATGAATGCAAACCGGCGATGAATTTGCCAACAGCCCTTATCTTGTTTGTTGCTCAGACCCTTTTCATGCGTTTCGAAACCAGCAGAGTGCCCGAACTTGAAGTATAAGAAATGGAAAGCACAATACCCGTTGCTCACACGGTCTTTATTCGTTTATTTACTAATATTCAGGAGGTCAAAGAACTTGTGCACCGATGGAGCCCTTAGAAATATAAGTTGTTGCTTCCTCAAATTCTGTCCAAACTCAATGTCGCCGGCCATTTCCTCCAAAGTAGGGGTGATCTCAAAGTCCTAGAAACGAAAGACATTGTGGACAGGATCCCAGAAAGTTACCAGGGCCTTGATCAAATCTTCCCGTGGTTTAATCTCAAAAATGTTTAGAAGGGCACCCAATTGCCTTTTTATCCATTTCTGACCATTTTCATCTAGATCATTCCACCACATACGCAAGTGCAACTGAGCCTATTCCCTGACCACTTCTGGCGGATCCTGAATGGTATTCATTTGTTCCTGTGGAAGGTTAAGGTTAGGGTTGACTCTAGTGGACCTTTTTGTAAACAGATTTTCGAAAAAAACAAATCAAAGGACCATGATTTCTTCCCCTATATGCCAATTTTAGCCAAATGACTATTTTTGCAAGTGTGGCCCCTTCCCAAATTCACATGAATTTTGAGGCCGGGGAGGATTACTTTATGAAACTTCACAAACTTGTTCGTTCTTTTACGAAAATAGCCTTTCAACAACTAAAAAATACTCTAAGGCTATCTCGGCAAGAATGGTTTAAGACATTCCAAAGCTGGATCGGCTTATTTTGACAAAAAATCCAGACTGTATTTACTTAACCACTGACTCTCTTTTTCTTTTTTTTTCAAAAATAAGGTCGAACCTTATGTAGGTTGCCTACGTATCCCACATCCGGTGAGAATCAGACCTGTGTAGTTCGGTCAGTTTTGACAAATTTGGAAGAACATAGTGTTTGACTCTTTTGGAATAACTTTTTTTGATAATTTTGGCAGAGTTTCAGGACGTTTTCAAATACCGGTGTTTTCTTTAGAACCGGGCTTTATTTCTTCCCTATATCACTCTTGGTTTTTCTCTTTGCTTTATTTTCCCTATCCGGTCAGCATGCAAGCCAAAACAAATAAATGTTCACATAACACATAGAATGCATCAGGATGGTCTGTTATTTCGGGCACACCTGTCCTAGACGGACCTAACCCCTGTGTTGAGTCCCCTAAGTCAAATGCACATAATGCAAACAAACGTTCCTACTAGGGATCCGGCATGAAGCTGAGTTTTTCTAGGTTTAAATCCTGAGGTTGTGGTATAGACTTGGGGTACCTGAGCGGACAACTGGGGCCGAGGAGGGGGCGATATACCGGGAGCACTGAAGTCTACCCGGCCTTGTCATTTGCCCAGCCTCGTTCTATTTGGTATAATTTCTACAGAAAAAGCGGGTCATGCGAACGTGTGCACCATTTTCAGAAGACTCAGAAGGATTGCGTAGGAAGACAATTATATACAATTCAAATAATATTAAAGCGGTAGACATATAACATTTAGCACAAAAGGTTCACAGAATACAGTAATATCAACAATAAATGAAGCTAAGTAAAAAACAAATCATTTACCAAGCTCGAATTCTTGAACCCTGAACCAGAGATTCTGGGTTTGATCCCCAGCAGAGTCGTCAGAGCTGTCACACCTCCTTTTTCCTACCATGAAAGGGGTATAGGGAGATTTTTTCCAATTTAAGTGACAATCGAAACGGGATCATTTTTATTAAATTCAGAGTCGCCACTTGGGATAATTTATGGTGTCCCAAGTCACCGGTTTAAATCCCGAATCGAGGAAAAGATTGACTATGTTATACAGTCTGCGAACACAGAAATCCGGGTAAGGAATTCTGTTAACCCAGGAGAAGGTGTTAGGCACTCCCAAGTTCCGTGGTTTTAGCACGGTCGCTTTGATCATACCTGGCTTATTAAGTTGTTTTAGTTACTTATTTTAGAACCTATGTGCATTTACCTTTTACCGCTTTTTAATTAAGAGAGTATTATCTTGAAATGGGTCACGCGTACACGTACCCATTTGTTTGGCGTATCAAAAAACCATGTCACGCGAACGTGTCCACAATTAATAACACTTTATTATTATTAAGGAAGTTTGGCCGAAGCTGCAAACGCATACTCCGGTGTTGTTTTTAGAAATCACAATCATGTCACGCGGACGTGTCCACAATCATAATGGTATATTAAACGTGCTTAAAGCAAACCACGATCGTTGGTTATTTGTTATATCTAAATCGGGAAATTAATACAAGGGCCATGCAATTGTCATTTTTGTTTGGCACAGCGCACCTCGAATCTAATTTAAAAACGGAAGTTAAACTAAATTTCGAGGGGCCATGAACTATATGCGTTGCCTAATATGGCGCGCCTCCCTTAACTTATAAAATTTGATTATTTGAACACTTAAGGAGTTAGAATTCTACTACTGCCTAAGTTGATTAGGAATGATGAAGGGCTGAAGGTTTAAAGGCAGTTTGGGCTGGGCATGAGGCCCAATAACCTGCAAGGTGTAAAGTTGTCCCGTACTAGTAATTCTTAGAGCCAAATCACACTGGGCCCAAATGAGAGCCTAAATTGGGGAGCAAGCCGCTTCAGCAGATCATGGGATCCCATTTCGAATCCAACCATAGCACAAAATATCAGTCAATTGCTTTCAAATTCACAGATCAAGTCGTTTTAAGAAATCCAACAATTAACGATTGAGTACCACAAATGAATTATTCTTGACACTAAACATTATTGTTGTTCAAATCACATGTCATCATTAATTGAAAAAGCAAAATGAGATTAAATTAACAATTATCTTGGAGCCTTAACTAATTAACACAAACTGCCTAATTAAACTTCTTCTTCTATCTTTAGCACTTACTAGCCAAGCCTGCTTATCAATGGGCGAATGAAAGAATTACTGGGCCTGAGTCACAGGCCCAAATGGCAACGACAAGCCACTTTTCTGCAAAGGAGTCCACACTCCCAGCTTAAAGGTCTCGAAAACTTTAGAAAGGGCTAAGTTAAAAACTCCTGACCCAGCATCGAGTCTAGACTGATACGAAACAATTACAGTTTACCAGCAAATATATCTTAGCAAATAGCATCATTGTTTAATAACTAGTATGTCCAAAAACTTTGAATATCATTAACAACACATGCCCAAAAGGACTTGTAAGGAAACTAAAACCAGCTAATCAGAAAAATAGTTTTAGCACAATCCCCTTTGACTTAAATTACATGATGAAATGCAAAATCCAATCACTGATTCACTCAGCATATCCCATATAAAGTCTAACATATTCAGAGTCATCTATACCTCAACAGAAGCATGCTCAAATCCTATAATAAACACATAGCACTTAAGAAGGACATGTAACAGGGGAAATTCATATTTAAAAAAGGAAAATAAATTAAGCTATGAGCCAACATTCTATTGTTCAATCATCAGAAAATCCACTTCCATTTCTTAACTCTCCAACTTTGAGCATCAATTTACATAGGTTTCAAGCATATGTACCTGTATATTTAAGGAACAAAGAAACAATGAGAATCAACAGTACTAACAACAGAAATCAGCACCAACAATACATCAATAAACCAATTTCAAACCCCAACAAGTGATGTGCAACAATCAGAACTTAGCTTCAATCGAAAAGTGACCCAAACTTCAAACCAAACTTCTACAACCCAAGTTCAATCCATTCCAACCCCAAATGAGAAATCAGTGTTTTTCAGAAATTAAAGAAAAGAATCGGAAATCACTGAAGCAATTTCAATGGAACAGTAAAAACAACCGTTTGTATTTTTCTCAATTTTTCTCTCTCTATTCTCTGCCTTGAAAGGCAGGAAAACATGCCTTTATAGGCAAGGAAGTAGGGAAATCTAGAAAAGTTCAGCTTTGAAATTAAGCCCTTTTTTCAATTTTTGTTTTTGCCTAGTTAGCCTTAGTCAAACATTTGAAAATCAACTTAAACCCCCCCACCCAGCTTCCTAGAAGCTTCTCAATTCAGTTATACCAAGATTCCCATAAGCAGATTACCCAACTTACCCCTCAAGCCCCTGAATATTACTCTTAAAACCAAATACGGGTCAAGTTGACCTAGTAGCTTGAACCAAACCACATGATTTTTATCAAGACCTGGGCCAATCCCCTTCCTTAGGCCCAGGTCTAACTCTGCAATTCATTGGAAACGAGAAAGAAAAAGAGACAATTCGAACTCCTGAACCAACAACTCAACACGGCCCAAAAATTAAAACAAAGAAATTAGACACACACTAGTTTAACAAATTTGAACAGAACAGAGAAGTTAATAATTGATGCTGATTCCACAAAAACAAAACAAACCACATGCAGCAATGATTTGAAAACTAAGGAAAGAGAGTGAAAAATAAAAGAAACTAAGAGAAGAAATGACTGGGAAATTGGACTTACCAAAGCGAATCTGAGTTAGATTACCCTTTCCATAGAATCCCTCATACTTTGCGGCCGAAATAGACTTCAGTCACATGTTCTCGACTGAAAACAACACGATGGAAGTCCATCTCAACCTCAAAGGACTCGAAACCTTGATAACCATCTTTTTCTTTGATTTAGGGTTGAGATTTGATCTGAAATTTGGGCAAGTCCGGGGACATTCGAGGGAAATTGGTTTGGGATTTGGAAAGAGGAGGGTGTGATGGTTGTTTGGTGTTAATTTGGGTGGGATTGGAGTAGGCGCCGCCGGGCTCGAGGTGGGCAAAAGAGGGGCGGTGGATTAGGGTTGGGGGCGGTCTCTGAAAAGACGAGGGTGAGAGAGGGAAGATGAGAGGGGGGAGGGGTTCGGATAGTTATATATGGGGGAGGGGTTAGTTCTGGTTCGATGGATCTTGTTTATCCAACGGTCGGGATAGGAAGGCTTAAGACGGCGTCGTTTAGTTTGCTGGTGGGGGCGGACCGGGTTTGGGGACTGGACTTGGGCAAATGGGTGGGAAATATTTGGGCCTTGGCATTGGACTGGCCCAATTCCGAGTCTCTAAGTCCAATTCCTCCATTCCTATTAATTTTATTAATTCCTTTTTCTTTTCTCTTTTCTTTCTTTCATTTTTTAAATTCCTTTTGTTTTATTTCTCTTTTTTTTCATAATTAAATTAATTCCTAAATTAATCCCTAGAACCTAATTAACTTAAACGAAAACACTAATTAAACCTAAATGATAATCAACACAATTAATTAAAAATAAATTAAAAGGAAAACTACTCAAAATAAAAGTTAAGATTAAAAGTGCAAATTCAACTATTTTTTTTTGTGATTTTCCCTTTTTTAATAAAATAACTTAATTACTTAATTAATCCTAACATGTTAAATTAAATCCTAAATGCAAATGCACTTATATATTTTGTATTTTTTCATTAATTAAAATGCACAGACAAAATGCAAACAATTAGCAGAAAATGCCATAAAAATCCATAAAATTGCAAATGAAAAGAAATTTATTTTCTTGAATTTATGGGAGTAATTCATATAGGGCAAAAATAAGCGTTCTCACAACGCCCACGAGGGGCCCTTGTACAAAAAAGAAAAAGAAAACCTAATCTATTTTCGGGCTCACGTCCCCCGGAACTGCACCTTCGGCAGCTTTATCTTCGGAAGCCTCCTCTCCCTCGGGAACATCTCCTTTGTTATACTCGTCACCGGAGCCACTCGCAACGTCCTCGTCATCGGAAGAGACGATAAACCTGTCATCGATTTCCCGCGCCTTTGCTTCGGCTATCTCTTCAGCAAGGTTAAACCCTCGGGCATGGATTTCTTTTAGAGTCTCCCTCCGGGCCTGGCACTTGGCCAAATCGTTGCTCTGTTTCTCCCTGTCAGAGGCCTCCCTCAGCTCAGCTTGAACGGCCGTAACATCTCTTAAGTATACGACGATGGATTTATCACCGCAGCCTTCGTCTTCTCAGCTTCATCGTTGGCCTGTCCAGCTTCGGCCTGAGCTCTAGCGAGCTCTGCCTCTAACTACGCAATCTTCTTAGCCTGGGCCAGACCTTTCGCTTTGAGGCCCCGGAGTTGAGTTTCTGCCGAGGTCAGTTGGGCTGTAACAACTTCCTTATCGGCAATAAGCTAATCCATGCTTTCCTTCCATCGATGGCAATCAGCTTTAACTTGATCAACATCGCCTCGAAGCTGCCCGATCATCTCCAACTTCTGTTGCAGCTGAGACATCGAAGTATTAGCCTCCGAAGTAAGGCCAAGAAGGCCATACTCTATTAAAATCACAGTTACCTGCTCATCTATCCCAGACTCATTTTTCCGAGCTTTGGCCAATTCAGCCCGGAGGTTCTTAAGCTCCTCTTCTTTTTTGCTACAGAGGAGCCTCAGGGCTTTCTCTTCGCCCGAAACTTTCCTAAGCTCGGCCTCGCATTGGCTCAGCTCAGCTCTAAACTTGACGATGACTTATACATGAAATGAAGATATATTAGTCAAAGGAAAAGGAGGAAAGGAAAAATTACAACAATGAAAGTTAGTATTTACCCGAGAGAGGAGACGTTGAGCCTCTTCGAAAATGGTGGATGCATCATTGAGGTTAGTAGTATCCTCGACCCTAGTAAAGCAACTCTGAAAGGGATCTTCTTCGAGGAACTTGCTCATATCGGGCATGCGCAAAGCGTTAGCTTCTTCGATTGCCTCCTCGGAATAAGTTGGCAAAGAAAGGGAGTGACCTGTTGCCATGGCCCCAAGCTCTTCACTCGGGGCATTCTCATTAGCTTCGGGGGTCTATGCATTTGCCCCTTCCGGTATATTTGTTGAAGGCGGATTAATGATCTCAACCTCTGGGGACACGGGGGCCTTGCCCGCATCTTTCTTTGGGGTTCCCTCACCACGGGATGAGGTCTCTAGTTCGGAGGGCTTGGCGGCCTCGATTGGTTTCCTGGTTCGAAGCGCCAACACCGACTCTTCACCATTATTTTCTTCGTTATCGGGGGAATCGTGGGCCGAATATGCGCCCGCTTGAGCAAATCTCTTCCTCAGCCTTCGAGCAGGGGCTTTCTTGTATTGAGGGCCTTCAGGCTTCGAAACCCTCTTTCTTTTATTGTCTTTCCCCAACTTCGGAATTGGGGACTCAGACTCTTCTCTGGGTGGGGGTGGCCTCATTTCGGAGGCATCTCCGAGGCCTACACAAGTAAATATTGATGAGTTGATGCCATCAAATAAAAGATATCCGAAACATAGAGAAAGCACTTACCATGATGCTTAGCCTCCCATTTGCCCCTCGATAAATCACGCCATTTGCGTTCATCATACGAGGAGGTCGCGGCCAATTTTCGAACCCAGTCTTTGAGGTCGGGGACAATGTGAGATGTCCAAGCAACAGCTGTAGAAAAGATAACAATATTATGAGATGCAGAAGCAAAGTATATATGGATATCGGAAGAAGGACTCCACTTACGATTAAAATTCCATCTCTCCAGGAACGGCATCTTATCCCGGGGGATGACATCCGGAGTCCTTACTCTGATGAAACGGCTCATCCAGCCTCGATCTTTGTCTTCGTCATTGCTAGCAAAAAAGGCTTTCTTTGTCCGATATTGCAGCTTGATGAGCCCTCGGAATAGCTGGGGCTGATATAGCCGAATAAGATGGTTGAGGGAGAACTCCAACCCCTCGACCTTCCCGAAAAAGTAGTGCAGCATGATCACGATGTGCCAGAAGGAGGGATGGATCTGACCGAGGGTGACCTCGTATGTTTTACAGAAGTCGATCACTACCGGATCGAGGATACCTAGTGTGAAGGGGTAAGTGTAAACACTTAAAAAAACCCTCCACGTGGGTACTGATACTCTCCTCGGGGCCGAGGATCTGAACCACGTCCTCGTTCTCCCAGCCACAGTCCCTCTTCATATCTTTGAGGTACTTCTCCGATATCAAATTGATGTATCGAGATGCGTGTCGGCATCAGCCTGGGACATCATGGGAATTTTCAACATTAAAGTCTTTCTTAATCACGCAAGGGCTGGAGGTGATTTCTTCAAGAGTCGGCGGCACCACCGGTTTGGCCGGCCAGGATGAAGAAGAAGATGACGCTTTATTTTTTTTGGGAACTGATTTGGAAGTTTTAGCCATGATTCTAAGCTAAAGGGTACGGACGGTGGCAGGACGTGGTGTTTTTACGAGAACTTGGCATTTTTCGGCACTTAAAGAGGCGATGAAAACAGGTGATTAGAGAAAGAGATGAAGAAGGGAAAGATGTAATGAAAGAGTAAAGTTCTTTACTCAAAGGAATAACCTTATATTTATAGAAGGACAACGACGGTTCAACTGCGCTAATGGCCGACCAATACTGGCATGCATTCAATATTTTGGGGAAGTGAAACGACGGGATGTTTCAGTCACTTCGAACGCCTGCGTCACGGAAATGACATCATCACTAAAGACTTCGGGAAAACGAGGATCAAATCGTTTCTTATCATCTTATTCTAAGAATCCCGGGGACCAGACTGTATACGGTCAAAATCGTATGCCTCAGATTTGTAGGTTCGAGGGTCCGTCCTAGGCCCGAGTCCGGGTGAGGTCGAGTTCGAAACCGGCTGACCAAACTTGATCTCGAAGACAGAGTGCAGTGCCCGAAAGATAGGAGTTCGAGGAAAACCGGGCCAAGTATGCTCGACCCCGAAATGTACCGTTATGGATTTGTACCGGAATGAGCTAGATTCCTGCCACGTCCCCAAAGTCATGGCGCAAATCTTGAAATAGGGTTGTACGATTCCGTACTACGCGGTTAGACAGTTGTACCAAGAATATTCCTTACTGTAAATAGAAATATTCCTTATTTAGGGTTGCCCTATTATATAAAGGGGACCCCAATCATTTGTAACATCATTTAATCATTGAGAAAAGAATATACTATTTACTTTTTGGCCTACTGCTCATCAGAATTGTCCTTAGCTCTACAATTCTTACTTTATTTTTCTTACTTACTTGTTCTTACTGTTCTAAGCCCACCTCGAGGTCACTACTGTTGAGTAACACTGGTTTGATTCACTTGCCTCATTCATTTCTACTTCATATTTCTTGATTATTAATTGGTATTGAATTAAATCACATACCTTTAAAATCACAAATCAAGTTTAATTGTTGCTAGTATTTTCGAGGTAAACAATAGTTATACCCAAAAACTATGGTAATAGTGCGCTCACTATTTTTGGAGAAAAAAAACTAGTAAGAGGATGAGAAGAGTCCAGGATTAACATTTTACTATTCGTGCCGATTGAGCAAAGTGAGCTACTAAAATTAAAATATTAAAAGCTTTTTCAGTAAGCATGGACAGGAAAAGGTCAGATAACAGCAATGGAATAGTAACAAGAAAAATTAAGGAGCTGGGTTAGAAATTTTTCATGCCAATTTAAACTTAGACCATTATCATTCGTATAGGTAGTTCAGACTTACGACCATACAAGTATTTCCACTGATGAAAAATTTACAACACTGTCACCACCACATCAAATCAAACACAAATTAGGCATCATAACTATAGGCATAGACAGTTTCACTTTCACCTACTGCATTCGGGTGAAGATATACAACTCAAAATATATAGATATAGGTTATAATTAAACACTCATTGTTACAGGTCTACGGTTCTACCTCAGACATCCTCACAAGAAGGTAACCTAAAGTTCTATTGGTCGCGCCATGCCATTTTATCCTTTTGATTACGTTTCTATACTTCCATCCACTATCTCATCAAACACCAAACATAAATAGCTACTCAATAATGTCTATTCTAGTTCAGATCAAGGTTTTCCTGACTCCAGCCTCTCAGGATGTCAAAGCTAATCACTTTTGCAATAAATATCTTCTTAGAACAAACTAAGCAAATTCAATATATTTAACAGGAGACAGACCATCATTGTACAAAATGTAATTTGCAAGCGTCTAAGGTCTCTCAAGTAGATATTGCAAATTGTTATATTGCCGGCGATGTCCAAGCCTAGAATCGATAAGCAAACTGTAAATACACGAGCTAAAATTTCTATCAAGTTCCAAGGGCTATTAACCATGAAGTAGACTATGCTAATGGCAGAGACTTGGTTGCAACTTGCCAACCAACAGCTTTTGTAGCTATATAACCTTTGCTTGCTGAAAAATGTCCTCGGCTATATTGAATCATCAGAATCCTCAGATTCAGTTCTGTCAGGATCCTCACCTGCAGTCCCAGGCTCAGTAATGTCAGGCTTCGTTGCAGGTTGCGCCACTTTCTTATTCACATGGCGTGCACTTGCTTCACCTCCTTCCTCTTGCTCAGCAACTTCTATATGTAATCAGCTAGTTAAGGGAGTAACAGAATGAAGCTTAGCAAGTCTTCTGTAATGATAATGAACTTCTGACATATACTTGCAGCACATAAACTTGTCCTTGTGTACAACGGCATATGCACCTAGAACCACAGAAAATTTTCTGAAAGCTCAAAGCACTAAATTTTCCCTGACATTACCCCAAATCTCTTCCTGGTAAATTGACAGATAGAAATTTACAAGTTTTTCACTGGCAGAAGTTGTTCAACTACGGTGGTCTACAAGCTGATAAATGTCAATTTACCAACAGGATAGCTAGAATTCTTCAGAACTCATGGTTCTAATGCTATTCTACTAATGTTACCACATGAATACTGTCTGGATATAGCCCATTATGACCTTAAATAAGTCTATTTGGCTATTTTCGTTCTTGTATAGTGACTAAGTGGTGTTCTTTTTTAAAACTAGTAGAGAAAACAAAAAATGAGAGGATATCAATATTCTCAGCTGTTCCACCAGCCATTATGTTCTGCAAGTCTCTCTCAACGCGCCGAACAAGCTCAGGCTGCAAAACATATAACAGGTACATTGTGAGTTCAAGAACTCAACAAGAAAAGGGTGAGGTATTAAACTAGATAAGGGAGGGTGGGCCAAGGGACAGGGAGAGCTCCACTATATAACTAACAGATTTCCCCCAACCCTCCTCAAAAAATTAACCCCATTCCACACACAGTAGAGGCAACCCACCCCTGGCATTCTCTCTGTCAGGACAGATTAGAAAGTAATTAAACGAGAGGTCTTTTCAGAAAAGTAGGACATGTTACATTAAGATCTGGTTCTCTCCGAAATCTTCGCCTTCGAGCATCTCTCATTGGAGGTGTGAGGCCATGTCTATATTCCACCACATCTGGAGCAGGATCACCTTCTTCTCTCACCATAATCATCTGCCAAACCAACAAAATTTACATTTTAGGAAAGCGATGAATATCGAAACCATATCCATAGAACTGAAGGAAAAAGGAAAAAGGAAAAATTAACCACAACCCTACTTGACCAACGTCTGCTGTTTTAATGAGCACGCTGTCATCATAAGTTTTATATGACTCCACTATGCAAGGAAGATTCAACAGTGATGCAGGAAAGTGCTCATCTCCTATGACAAAAGTGCCAGTCTTTCCATCCTCTGTAAAACACAAAAAAAATTATAAAGCACATGCATGAACTGCGATAAGATGCTTAAAGATATTTAAGAATATACATACCACCTTCAGAAAAGAATGGTAATGTCACAAAATCAATAAGAAGCCAAGCTTTTTCCTTTTTTGATCCTTTTCTTTTGATAAAGTAAGTACAAGAAGCCAAGCATTCAAGGTATAATTCTGGGACAATGACAAGAACATATCATGAAAAGTTGAGTGTGGCTTCATTACCATAAACTAGAGCTCATTGATGTACTACTAAATTAGGCATATTTAGCCCAAGTCAAACATAAAGACATTAATTAATCTCTATTACACCAACATGGTACAGTAGAAGTGCAAGTCATGGTTTCAAATGAATTAACTGCCGATTTGGTTATTAGAAACTTGTAGTACTAGCGTAGATGAAATGAGGATATTGAGATGGATGTGTGGGCATACTAGGAAAGACAGAACTAGGAATGAAGTTATTAGGGACAAGGTAGGAGCGGCATCTGTGGAAGACAAGTTGCGGGAATCGAGGCTGAGATGGTTCGGGCATGTGAAGAGGAGAGACATAGATGCCTCGGTCAGGAGGTGTGAGACGTTGTCCATGGCGGGTCTGAGGAAGGGAAGGGGTAGGCCTAAGAAGTATTGGGGAGAGGTAATCAGGCAGGACATGTTATTGCTTCAGCTTACCGAGGATATGACCCACTATAACGATAGGAAGGTGTGGAGGTCGAGGATTAGGGTTGTAGGTTGACAAATAGTAGTGTGTTCCTCCTAGGCCGACCAGTAGTGCTAGACTATTTTTGTAATTTCCTATTTATGGTTCTTTATTATGCATGTTGTGGCATTCACACCCGTTATCATGTTACATTGTTGCTAATATTCTTTGCTACTTGGTTTCTATATCTTCATTGTTCCTTGAGCCGAAGGTCTATCGGAAACAACCTCTCTATCTCTATGAGGCAGGGGTAAGGTCTGCGTACACACTACCCTCCCCAGACCCCATTTATGGTATCAAACTGGATTTTTTGTTGTTGTTGTAAACTTGTAGTACTAGCAACCCAAATTTATGATTCAATACCCTGCATTAGTATTGCTTGCTTCAAGCATATGAAGGTGAAAGCTCCAACTTTCAATGGCAGATAAAACTCATAAAAGTAGTCCAACTCTTGTATCGATCAAAATATTTGTTATTTACTGAAAGTACATTACTTTATTGAGACCAAACAAATAAAAACTGGTCAATCTTTTTTTTCAAATGATAAACTTTAGATGAGAACTTATGTGTTTTTTCTTTTCTGATTGGTAAGAACTTCTGTTAATAAAGGAGGGGATTTACATCAATGTGTATTAACCTAAGTGAAATAAAATTATGTTATGATTTAATGGAATGAATGCACTGCATTATGATCAAAATACCTTAGTGCTCGACTGCTTTCTGATAAAGTAGATGAAAAATCCATATAACATCAGCCACAACATATCTTAGTATAATCTAATACTATAGACAAAATGGAGAAAAGACTTCAGCTAGCATGAAAGGCTGTTGTTGATAGGTTACCTAGGTCTACTCCAGCTCACTAACACATTACAGACGGACTTAAACACAACCAGCACGCCATGGATTAAAATATACAAAACCAGATTTGACAAGACATCAATTGTTCTTTACAATGAGTACATCTAAATGTTTTCACTCATCAGCATAAGCAAAAGAAGCTGAGATAGCAGGTGAACAATGGGTAAAACAATTCATAAATCACAAAATCAGATGGTGTATTTGTTACATGCAGACACCAAATTGGTTTGAAGTTGGAGGAAATCAAACCCTGACACAATGGATTCTGCTCTGTAGATAACCTTTTTAGACACCACGATATTTTGGAACATCATTAGTATAAATTTTCCAGCAAACCCAAGAGAATAAAACAGTTGTTTTGAGAACCATTCATTCAATCAACAAAATCAACTACACCTCAGTCCAGAATAAGTTAGAATCAGCTGCATGAATCACCAATATCCGTTCCACTCTATTGAACTCAATTTCATTCTAATGCTACATAATTTAC